>NC_092579.1:12159177-12476677 GCF_037975245.1 Apostichopus japonicus
AGACTCTCTTTTGCATCCGTGGTTCGAACCCCGGTGATGACGTCTTTTACAGCAAGTGCCTACACGGGGAACTGTAAGTATTAGTTAATCCACCTAATATCTCAGTCCATACAGTGGCGCGATGGCTTGGCGCACTGTACGAGCTGATGATCGAGACTCTCTTTTGCATCCGTGGTTCGAACCCCGGTGATGACGTCTATTGCCGATCTTTTACAGCAAGTGCCTACACGGGGAGCTGTAAGTATTAGTTAATCCACCTAATATCTCAGTCCATACAGTACGCGATAGCTTGGCGCACTGTACGAGCTGATGATCGAGACTCTCTTTTGCATCCGTGGTTCCAACCCCGGTGGTGACGTCTTTTACAGCAAGTGCCTACACGGGGAGCTGTAAGTATTAGTTAATCCACCTAATATCTCAGTCCATACAGTGGCGCGATGGCTTGGCGCACTGTGCGAGCTGATGATCGAGACTCTCTTTTGCATCCGTGGTTCGAACCCCGGTGGTGACGTCTTTTGCCGATCTTTTACAGCAAGTGCCTACACGGAGAGCTGTAAGTATTAGTTAATCCACCTAATATCTCAGTCCATACAGTGGCGCGATGGCTTGGCGCACTGTACGAGCTGATGATCGAGACTCTCTTTTGCAACCGTGGTTCGAACCCCGGTGATGACGTCTTTTACAGCAAGTGCCTACACGGGGAGCTGTAAGTATTAGTTAATCCACCTAATATCTCAGTCCATACAGTGGCGCGATGGCTTGGCGCATTGTACGAGCTGATGATCGAGACTCTCTTTTGCATCCGTGGTTCGAACCCCGGTGATGACGTCTTTTACAGCAAGTGCCTACACGGGGAGCTGTTAGTATTAGTTAATCCACCTAATATCTCAGTCAATACAGTGGCGCGATGGCTTGGCGGACTGTACGAGCTGATGATCGAGACTCTCTTTTGCATCCGTGGTTCGAACCCCGGTGGTGACGTCTTTTGCCGATCTTTTACAGCAAGTGCCTACCCGGAGAGCTGTAAGTATTAGTTAATCCACCTAATATCTCAGTCCATACAGTGGCTCGAAGGCTTGGCGCACTGTACGAGCTGATGATCGAGACTCTCTTTTGCATCCGTGGTTCGAACCCCGGTGATGACGTCGTTTACAGCAAGTGCCTACACAAGGAACTGTAAGTATTAGTTAATCCACCTAATATCTCAGTCCATACAGTGGCGCGATGGCTTGGCGCACTGTACGAGCTGATGATCGAGACTCTCTTTTGCATCCGTGGTTCGAACCCCGGTGGTGACGTCTATTGCCGATCTTTTACAGCAAGTGCCTACACGGGGAGCTGTAAGTATTAGTTAATCCACCTAATATCTCAGTCCATACAGTGGCGCGATAGCTTGGCGCACTGTACGAGCTGATGATCGAGACTCTCTTTTGCATCCGTGGTTCCAACCCCGGTGATGACGTCTTTTACAGCAAGTGCCTACACGGGGAGCTGTAAGTATTAGTTAATCCACCTAATATCTCAGTCCATACAGTGGCGCGATGGCTTGGCGCACTGTGCGAGCTGATGATCGAGACTCTCTTTTGCATCCGTGGTTCGAACCCCGGTGGTGACGTCTTTTGCCGATCTTTTACAGCAAGTGCCTACACGGAGAGCTGTAAGTATTAGTTAATCCACCTAATATCTCAGTCCATACAGTGGCGCGATGGCTTGGCGCACTGTACGAGCTGATGATCGAGACTCTCTTTTGCATCCGTGGTTCGAACCCCGGTGATGACGTCTTTTACAGCAAGTGCCTACACGGGGAACTGTAAGTATTAGTTAATCCACCTAATATCTCAGTCCATACAGTGGCGCGATGGCTTGGCGCACTGTACGAGCTGATGATCGAGACTCTCTTTTGCATCCGTGGTTCGAACCCCGGTGATGACGTCTTTTACAGCAAGTGCCTACACGGGGAGCTGTTAGTATTAGTTAATCCACCTAATATCTCAGTCAATACAGTAGCGCGATGGCTTGGCGCACTGTACGAGCTGATGATCGAGACTCTCTTTTGCATCCGTGGTTCGAACCCCGGTGATGACGTCTTTTACAGCAAGTGCCTACACGGGGAGCTGTAAGTATTAGTTCATCCACCTAATATCTCAGTCCATACAGTGGCGCGATGGCTTGGCGCACTGTACGAGCTGATGATCGAGACTCTCTTTTGCATCCGTGGTTCGAAACCCTGGTGGTGACGTCTTTTGCCGATCTTTTACAGCAAGTGCCTACACGGGGAGCTGTAAGTATTAGTTAATCCACCTAATATCTCAGTCCATACAGTGGCGCGATGGCTTGGCGCACTGTACGAGCTGATGATCGAGACTCTCTTTTGCATCCGTGGTTCGAAACCCCGGTGGTGACGTCTTTTGCCGATCTTTTACAGCAAGTGCCTACACGGGGAGCTGTAAGTATTAGTTAATCCACCTAATATCTCAGTCCATACAGTGGCGCGATGGCTTGGCGCACTGTGCGAGCTGATGATCGAGACTCTCTTTTGCATCCGTGGTTCGAACCCCGGTGATGACGTCTTTTACAGCAAGTGCCTACACGGGGAGCTGTAAGTATTAGTTAATCCACCTAATATCTCAGTCCATACAGTGGCGCGATGGCTTGGCGCACTGTACGAGCTGATGATCGAGACTCTCTTTTGCATCCGTGGTTCGAACCCCGGTGGTGACGTCTATTGCCGATCTTTTACAGCAAGTGCCTACACGGGGAGCTGTAAGTATTAGTTAATCCACCTAATATCTCAGTCCATACAGTGGCGCGATGGCTTGGCGCACTGTACGAGCTGATGATCGAGACTCTCTTTTGCATCCGTGGTTCGAACCCCGGTGGTGACGTCTTTTGCCGATCTTTTACAGCAAGTGCCTACACAGAGAGCTGTAAGTATTAGTTAATCCACCTAATATCTCAGTCCATACAGTGGCGCGATGGCTTGGCGCACTGTACGAGCTGATGATCGAGACTCTCTTTTGCATCCGTGGTTCGACACCCCGGTGATGACATCTTTTGCCGATCTTTTACAGCAAGTGCCTACACGGAGAGCTGTAAGTATTAGTTAATCCACCTAATATCTCAGTCCATACAGTGGCGCGATGGCTTGGCGGACTGTACGAGCTGATGATCGAGACTCTCTTTTGCATCCGTGGTTCGAACCCCGGTGATGACGTCTTTTACAGCAAGTGCCTACACGGGGAGCTGTAAGTATTAGTTAATCCACCTAATATCTCAGTCCATACAGTGGCGCGATGGCTTGGCGCACTGTACGAGCTGATGATCGAGACTCTCTTTTGCATCCGTGGTTCGAACCCCGGTGATGACGTCTTTTGCCGATCTTTTACAGCAAGTGCCTACACGGAGAGCTGTAAGTATTAGTTAATCCACCTAATATCTCAGTCCATACAGTGGCGCGATGGCTTGGCGCACTGTACGAGCTGATGATCGAGACTCTCTTTTGCATCCGTGGTTCGAAACCCCGGTGATGACATCTTTTGCCGATCTTTTACAGCAAGTGCCTACACGGAGAGCTGTAAGTATTAGTTAATCCACCTAATATCTCAGTCCATACAGTGGCGCGATGGCTTGGCGCACTGTACGAGCTGATGATCGAGACTCTCTTTTGCATCCGTGGTTCGAACCCCGGTGTTGACGTCTTTTACAGCAAGTGCCTACACGGGGAGCTGTAAGTATTAGTTAATCCACCTAATATCTCAGTCCATACAGTGGCGCGATGGCTTGGTGCACTGTACGAGCTGATGATCGAGACTCTCTTTTGCATCCGTGGTTCGAACCACGGTGGTGACGTCTTTTGCCGATCTTTTACAGCAAGTGCCTACACGGGGAGCTGTAAGTATAAGTTAATCCACCTAATATCTCAGTCCATACAGTGGCGCGATGGCTTGGCGCACTGTACGAGCTGATGATCGAGACTCTCTTTTGCATCCGTGGTTCGAAACCCCGGTGATGACATCTTTTGCCGATCTTTTACAGCAAGTGCCTACACGGAGAGCTGTAAGTATTAGTTAATCCACCTAATATCTCAGTCCATACAGTGGCGCGATGGCTTGGCGGACTGTACGAGCTGATGATCGAGACTCTCTTTTGCATCCGTGGTTCGAACCCCGGTGATGACGTCTTTTACAGCAAGTGCCTACACGGGGAGCTGTAAGTATTAGTTAATCCACCTAATATCTCAGTCCATACAGTGGCGCGATGGCTTGGCGCACTGTACGAGCTGATGATCGAGACTCTCTTTTGCATCCGTGGTTCGAACCCCGGTGATGACGTCTTTTGCCGATCTTTTACAGCAAGTGCCTACACGGAGAGCTGTAAGTATTAGTTAATCCACCTAATATCTCAGTCCATACAGTGGCGCGATGGCTTGGCGCACTGTACGAGCTGATGATCGAGACTCTCTTTTGCATCCGTGGTTCGAAACCCCGGTGATGACATCTTTTGCCGATCTTTTACAGCAAGTGCCTACACGGAGAGCTGTAAGTATTAGTTAATCCACCTAATATCTCAGTCCATACAGTGGCGCGATGGCTTGGCGCACTGTACGAGCTGATGATCGAGACTCTCTTTTGCATCCGTGGTTCGAACCCCGGTGTTGACGTCTTTTACAGCAAGTGCCTACACGGGGAGCTGTAAGTATTAGTTAATCCACCTAATATCTCAGTCCATACAGTGGCGCGATGGCTTGGTGCACTGTACGAGCTGATGATCGAGACTCTCTTTTGCATCCGTGGTTCGAACCACGGTGGTGACGTCTTTTGCCGATCTTTTACAGCAAGTGCCTACACGGGGAGCTGTAAGTATAAGTTAATCCACCTGATATCTCAGTCCATACAGTGGCGCGATGGCTTGGCGCACTGTACGAGCTGATGATCGAGACTCTCTTTTGCATCCGTGGTTCAAACCCCGGTGATGACGTCTTTTACAGCAAGTGCCTACACGGGGAGCTGTAAGTATTAGTTAATCCACCTAATATCTCAGTCCATACAGTGGCGCGATGGCTTGGTGCACTGTACGAGCTGATGATCGAGACTCTCTTTTGCATCCGTGGTTCGAACCACGGTGGTGACGTCTTTTTGCCGATCTTTTACAGCAAGTGCCTACACATGAGCCGTAAGTATTAGTTAATCCACCTAATATCTCAGTCCATACAGTGGCGCGATGGCTTGGCGCACTGTACGAGCTGATGATCGAAACTCTCTTTTGCATCCGTGGTTCGAACCACGGTGGTGACGTCTTTTGCCGATCTTTTACAGCAAGTGCCTTCACTGGGAGCTGTAAGTATTAGTTAATCCACCTAATATCTCAGTCCATACAGTGGCACCATGGCTTGGCGCACTGTACGAGCTGATGATCGAGACTCTCTTTTGCATCGGTGGTTCGAACCCCGGTGGTGACGTCTTTTGCCGATCTTTTACAGCAAGTGCCTACACGGGGAGCTGTAAGTATTAGTTAATCCACCTAATATCTCAGTCCATACAGTGGCGCGATGGCTTGGCGCACTGTACGAGCTGATGATCGAGACTCTCTTTTGCATCCGTGGTTCGAACCCCGGTGGTGACGTCTTTTACAGCAAGTGCCTACACGGGGAGCTGTAAGTATTAGTTAATCCACCTAATATCTCAGTCCATACAGTGGCGCGATGGCTTGGCGCACTGTACGAGCTGATGATCGAGACTCTCTTTTGCATCCGTGGTTCGAACCCCGGTGGTGACGTCTTTTGCCGATCTTTTACAGCAAGTGCCTACACAGAGAGCTGTAAGTATTAGTTAATCCACCTAATATCTCAGTCCATACAGTGGCGCGATGGCTTGGCGCACTGTACGAGCTGATGATCGAGACTCTCTTTTGCATCCGTGGTTCGACACCCCGGTGATGACATCTTTTGCCGATCTTTTACAGCAAGTGCCTACACGGAGAGCTGTAAGTATTAGTTAATCCACCTAATATCTCAGTCCATACAGTGGCGCGATGGCTTGGCGGACTGTACGAGCTGATGATCGAGACTCTCTTTTGCATCCGTGGTTCGAACCCCGGTGATGACGTCTTTTACAGCAAGTGCCTACACGGGGAGCTGTAAGTATTAGTTAATCCACCTAATATCTCAGTCCATACAGTGGCGCGATGGCTTGGCGCACTGTACGAGCTGATGATCGAGACTCTCTTTTGCATCCGTGGTTCGAACCCCGGTGATGACGTCTTTTGCCGATCTTTTACAGCAAGTGCCTACACGGAGAGCTGTAAGTATTAGTTAATCCACCTAATATCTCAGTCCATACAGTGGCGCGATGGCTTGGCGCACTGTACGAGCTGATGATCGAGACTCTCTTTTGCATCCGTGGTTCGAAACCCCGGTGATGACATCTTTTGCCGATCTTTTACAGCAAGTGCCTACACGGAGAGCTGTAAGTATTAGTTAATCCACCTAATATCTCAGTCCATACAGTGGCGCGATGGCTTGGCGCACTGTACGAGCTGATGATCGAGACTCTCTTTTGCATCCGTGGTTCGAACCCCGGTGTTGACGTCTTTTACAGCAAGTGCCTACACGGGGAGCTGTAAGTATTAGTTAATCCACCTAATATCTCAGTCCATACAGTGGCGCGATGGCTTGGTGCACTGTACGAGCTGATGATCGAGACTCTCTTTTGCATCCGTGGTTCGAACCACGGTGGTGACGTCTTTTGCCGATCTTTTACAGCAAGTGCCTACACGGGGAGCTGTAAGTATAAGTTAATCCACCTAATATCTCAGTCCATACAGTGGCGCGATGGCTTGGCGCACTGTACGAGCTGATGATCGAGACTCTCTTTTGCATCCGTGGTTCGAAACCCCGGTGATGACATCTTTTGCCGATCTTTTACAGCAAGTGCCTACACGGAGAGCTGTAAGTATTAGTTAATCCACCTAATATCTCAGTCCATACAGTGGCGCGATGGCTTGGCGGACTGTACGAGCTGATGATCGAGACTCTCTTTTGCATCCGTGGTTCGAACCCCGGTGATGACGTCTTTTACAGCAAGTGCCTACACGGGGAGCTGTAAGTATTAGTTAATCCACCTAATATCTCAGTCCATACAGTGGCGCGATGGCTTGGCGCACTGTACGAGCTGATGATCGAGACTCTCTTTTGCATCCGTGGTTCGAACCCCGGTGATGACGTCTTTTGCCGATCTTTTACAGCAAGTGCCTACACGGAGAGCTGTAAGTATTAGTTAATCCACCTAATATCTCAGTCCATACAGTGGCGCGATGGCTTGGCGCACTGTACGAGCTGATGATCGAGACTCTCTTTTGCATCCGTGGTTCGAAACCCCGGTGATGACATCTTTTGCCGATCTTTTACAGCAAGTGCCTACACGGAGAGCTGTAAGTATTAGTTAATCCACCTAATATCTCAGTCCATACAGTGGCGCGATGGCTTGGCGCACTGTACGAGCTGATGATCGAGACTCTCTTTTGCATCCGTGGTTCGAACCCCGGTGTTGACGTCTTTTACAGCAAGTGCCTACACGGGGAGCTGTAAGTATTAGTTAATCCACCTAATATCTCAGTCCATACAGTGGCGCGATGGCTTGGTGCACTGTACGAGCTGATGATCGAGACTCTCTTTTGCATCCGTGGTTCGAACCACGGTGGTGACGTCTTTTGCCGATCTTTTACAGCAAGTGCCTACACGGGGAGCTGTAAGTATAAGTTAATCCACCTGATATCTCAGTCCATACAGTGGCGCGATGGCTTGGCGCACTGTACGAGCTGATGATCGAGACTCTCTTTTGCATCCGTGGTTCAAACCCCGGTGATGACGTCTTTTACAGCAAGTGCCTACACGGGGAGCTGTAAGTATTAGTTAATCCACCTAATATCTCAGTCCATACAGTGGCGCGATGGCTTGGTGCACTGTACGAGCTGATGATCGAGACTCTCTTTTGCATCCGTGGTTCGAACCACGGTGGTGACGTCTTTTTGCCGATCTTTTACAGCAAGTGCCTACACATGAGCCGTAAGTATTAGTTAATCCACCTAATATCTCAGTCCATACAGTGGCGCGATGGCTTGGCGCACTGTACGAGCTGATGATCGAAACTCTCTTTTGCATCCGTGGTTCGAACCACGGTGGTGACGTCTTTTGCCGATCTTTTACAGCAAGTGCCTTCACTGGGAGCTGTAAGTATTAGTTAATCCACCTAATATCTCAGTCCATACAGTGGCACCATGGCTTGGCGCACTGTACGAGCTGATGATCGAGACTCTCTTTTGCATCGGTGGTTCGAACCCCGGTGGTGACGTCTTTTGCCGATCTTTTACAGCAAGTGCCTACACGGGGAGCTGTAAGTATTAGTTAATCCACCTAATATCTCAGTCCATACAGTGGCGCGATGGCTTGGCGCACTGTACGAGCTGATGATCGAGACTCTCTTTTGCATCCGTGGTTCGAACCCCGGTGATGACGTCTTTTACAGCAAGTGCCTACACGGGGAGCTGTAAGTATTAGTTAATCCACCAAATATCTCAGTCCATACAGTGGCGCGATGGCTTGGCGCACTGTACGAGCTGATGATCGAGACTCTCTTTTGCATCCGTGGTTCGAACCACGGTGGTGACGTGTTTTGCCGAACTTTAACAGCAAGTGCCTACACGGGGAGCTGTAAGTATTAGTTAATCCACCTGATATCTCAGTCCATACAGTGGCGCGATGGCTTGGCGCACTGTACGAGCTGATGATCGAGACTCTCTTTTGCATCCGTGGTTCGAACCCTGGTGATGAGGTCTTTTACAGCAAGTGCCTACACGGGGAGCTGTAAGTATTAGTTAATCCACCTAATATCTCAGTCCATACAGTGGCGCGATGGCTTGGCGCACTGTGCGAGCTGATGATCGAGACTCTCTTTTGCATCCGTGGTTCGAAACCCCGGTGATGACGTCTTTTGCCGATCTTTTACAACAAGTGCCTACACGGAGAGCTGTAAGTATTAGTTAATCCACCTGATATCTCAGTCCATACAGTGGCGCGATGGCTTGGCGCACTGTACGAGCTGATGATCGAGACTCTCTTTTGCATCCGTGGTTCGAACCCCGGTGATGAGGTCTTTTACAGCAAGTGCCTACACGGGGAGCTGTAAGTATTAGTTAATCCACCTAATATCTCAGTCCATACAGTGGCGCGATGGCTTGGCGCACTGTACGAGCTGATGATCGAGACTCTCTTTTGCATCCGTGGTTCGAACCCCGGTGATGACGTCTTTTACAGCAAGTGCCTACACGGGGAGCTGTAAGTATTAGTTAATCCACCTAATATCTCAGTCCATACAGTGGCGCGATGGCTTGGTGCACTGTACGAGCTGATGATCGAGACTCTCTTTTGCATCCGTGGTTCGAACCCCGGTGGTGACGTCTTTTGCCGATCTTTTACAGCAAGTGCCTACACGGGGAGCTGTAAGTATTAGTTAATCCACCTGATATCTCAGTCCATACAGTGGCGCGATGGCTTGGCGCACTGTACGAGCTGATGATCGAGACTCTCTTTTGCATCCGTGGTTCGAACCCCGGTGATGACGTCTTTTACAGCAAGTGCCTACACGGGGAGCTGTAAGTATTAGTTAATCCACCTAATATCTCAGTCCATACAGTGGCGCGATGGCTTGGTGCACTGTACGAGCTGATGATCGAGACTCTCTTTTGCATCCGTGGTTCGAACCCCGGTGATGACGTCTTTTACAGCAAGTGCCTACACGGGGAGCTGTAAGTATTAGTTAATCCACCTAATATCTCAGTCCATACAGTGGCGCGATGGATTGGTGCACTGTACGAGCTGATGATCGAGACTTTCTTTTGCATCCGTGGTTCGAACCCCGGTGATGACGTCTTTTACAGCAAGTGCCTACACGGGGAGCTGTAAGTATTAGTTAATCCACCTAATATCTCAGTCCATACAGTGGCGCGATGGCTTGGCGCACTGTACGAGCTGATGATCGAGACTCTCTTTTGCATCCGTGGTTCGAACCCCGGTGATCACGTCTTTTACAGCAAGTGCCTACACGGGGAGCTGTAAGTATTAGTTAATCCACCTAATATCTCAGTCCATACAGTGGCGCGATGGCTTGGCGCACTGTGCGAGCTGATGATCGAGACTCTCTTTTGCATCCGTGGTTCGAACCCCGGTGATGACGTCTTTTACAGCAAGTGCCTACACGGGGAGCTGTAAGTATTAGTTAATCCACCTAATATCTCAGTCCATACAGTGGCGCGATGGCTTGGCGCACTGTACGAGCTGATGATCGAGACTCTCTTTTGCATCCGTGGTTCGAACCCCGGTGGTGACGTCTTTTGCCGATCTTTTACAGCAAGTGCCTACACGGGGAGCTGTAAGTATTAGTTAATCCACCTAATATCTCAGTCCATACAGTGGCTCGATGGCTTGGCGCACTGTACGAGCTGATGATCGAAACTCTCTTTTGCATCCGTGGTTCGAACCCCGGTGATGACGTCTTTTACAGCAAGTGCCTACACGGGGAGCTGTAAGTATTAGTTAATCCACCTAATATCTCAGTCAATACAGTGGCGCGATGGCTTGGCGCACTGTACGAGCTGATGATCGAGACTCTCTTTTGCATCCGTGGTTCGAACCCCGGTGGTGACGTCTTTTGCCGATCTTTTACAGCAAGTGCCTACACGGAGAGCTGTAAGTATTAGTTAATCCACCTAATATCTCAGTCCATACAGTGGCTCGATGGCTTGGCGCACTGTTCGAGCTGATGATCGAGACTCTCTTTTGCATCCGTGGTTCGAACCCCGGTGATGACGTCTTTTGCCGATTTTTTACAGCAAGTGCCTACACGGGGAGCTGTAAGTATTAGTTAATCCACCTAATATCTCAGTCCATACAGTGGCGCGATGGCTTGGCGCACTGTACGAGCTGATGATCGAGACTCTCTTTTGCATCCGTGGTTCGAACCCCGGTGATGACGTCTTTTACAGCAAGTGCCTACACGGGGAGCTGTAAGTATTAGTTAATTCACCTAATATCTAAGTCCATACAGTGGCGCGATGGCTTGGCGCACTGTGCGAGCTGATGATCGAGACTCTCTTTTGCATCTGTGGTTCGAACCCCGGTGGTGACGTCTTTTGCCGATCTTTTACAGCAAGTGCCTACACGGGGAGCTGTAAGTATTAGTTAATCCACCTAATATCTCAGTCCATACAGTGGCGCCATGGCTTGGCGCACTGTGCGAGCTGATGATCGAGACTCTCTTTTGCATCCGTGTTCGAACCCCGGTGGTGACGTCTTTTGCCGATCTTTTACAGCAAGTGCCTACACGGGGAGCTGTAAGTATTAGTTAATCCACCTAATATCTCAGTCCATACAGTGGCGCGATGGCTTGGCGCACTGTGCGAGCTGATGATCGAGACTCTCTTTTGCATCCGTGGTTCGAACCCCGGTGGTGACGTCTTTTGCCGATCTTTTACAGCAAGTGCCTACACGGGGAGCTGTAAGTATTAGTTAAGCCACCTAATATCTCAGTCCATACAGTGGCGCGATGGCTTGGCGCACTGTACGAGCTGATGATCGAGACTCTCTTTTGCATCCGTGGTTCGAACCCCGGTGATGACGTCTTTTACAGCAAGTGCCTACACGGGGAGCTGTAAGTATTAGTTAATCCACCAAATATCTCAGTCCATACAGTGGCGCGATGGCTTGGCGCACTGTGCGAGCTGATGATCGAGACTCTCTTTTGCATCCGTGGTTCGAACCCCGGTGGTGACGTCTTTTGCCGATCTTTTACAGCAAGTGCCTACACGGGGAGCTGTAAGTATTAGTTAATCCACTTAATATCTCAGTCCATACAGTAACGCGATGGCTTGGCGCACTGTGCGAGCTGATGATCTAGTCTCTCTTTTGCATCCGTGGTTCGAACCCCGGTCGTGACATCTTTTGCCGATCTTTTACAGCAAGTGCCTACACAAAGAGCTGTAAGTATTAGTTAATCCACCTAATATCTCAGTCCATACAGTGGCGCGATGGCTTGGCGCACTGTACGAGCTGATGATCGAGACTCTCTTTTGCATCCGTGGTTCGAACCCCGGTGGTGACGTCTTTTGCCGAACTTTTACAGCAAGTGCCTACACGGAGAGCTGTAAGTATTAGTTAATCCACCTCATATCTCAGTCCATACAGTGGCGCGATGGCTTGGCGGACTGTGCGAGCTGATGATCGAGACTCTCTTTTGCATCCGTGGTTCGAACCCCGGTGGTGACGTCTTTTGCCGATCTTTTACAGCAAGTGCCTACACGGGGAGCTTTAAGTATTAGTTAATCCACCTAATATCTCAGTCCATACAGTAGCGCAATGGCTTGGAGCACTGTGCGAGCTAAAGATCGAGAATCTCTTTTGCATCCGTGGTTCGAACCCCGGTGGTGACGTCTTTTGCCGATCTTTTACATCAAGTGCCTACACGGGGAGCTGTAAGTATTAGTTAATCCACCTAATGTCTCAGTCCATACAGTGGCGCGATGGCTTGGCGCACTGTACGAGCTGATGATCGAGACTCTCTTTTGCATCCGTGGTTCGAACCCCGGTGGTGACGTCTTTTGCCGATCTTTTACATCAAGTGCCTACACGGGGAGCTGTAAGTATTAGTTAATCCACCTAATGTCTCAGTCCATACAGTGGCGCGATGGCTTGGCGCACTGTACGAGCTAATGATCGAGACTCTCTTTTGCATCCGTGGTTCGAACCCCGGTGATGACGTCTTTTACAGCAAGTGCCTACACGGGGAGCTGTAAGTATTAGTTAATCCACCAAATATCTCAGTCCATACAGTGGCGCGATGGCTTGGCGCACTGTGCGAGCTGATGATCGAGACTCTCTTTTGCATCCGTGGTTCGAACCCCGGTGATGACGTCTTTTGCCGATCTTTTACAGCAAGTGCCTACACGGGGAGCTGTAAGTATTAGTTAATCCACCTAATATATCAGTCCATACAATGGCGCGATGGCTTGGCGCACTGTGCGAGCTTATGATCGAGACTCTCTTTTGCATCCGTGGTTCGAACCCCGGTGGTGACGTCTTTTGCCGATCTTTTACAGCAAGTGCCTACACGGGGAGCTGTAAGTATTAGTTAATCCACCTAATATCTCAGTCCATACAGTGGCGCGATGGCTTGGCGCACTGTACAAGCTGATGATCGAGACTCTCTTTTGCATCCGTGGTTCGAACCCCGGTGGTGACGTCTTTGCCGATCTTTTACAGCAAGTGCCTACACGGAGAGCTGTAAGTATTAGTTAATCCACCTAATATCTCAGTCCATACAGTGGCGCGATGGCTTGGCGCACTGTACGAGCTGATGATCGAGACTCTCTTTTGCATCCGTGGTTCGAACCCCGGTGGTGACGTCTTTTGCCGAACTTTTACAGCAAGTGCCTACACGGAGAGCTGTAAGTATTAGTTAATCCACCTCATATCTCAGTCCATACAGTGGCGCGATGGCTTGGCGGACTGTGCGAGCTGATGATCGAGACTCTCTTTTGCATCCGTGGTTCGAACCCCGGTGATGACGTCTTTTGCCGATTTTTTACAGCAAGTGCCTACACGGGGAGCTGTAAGTATTAGTTAATCCACCTAATATCTCAGTCCATACAGTGGCGCGATGGCTTGGCGCACTGTACGAGCTGATGATCGAGACTCTCTTTTGCATCCGTGGTTCGAACCCCGGTGATGACGTCTTTTACAGCAAGTGCCTACACGGGGAGCTGTAAGTATTAGTTAATTCACCTAATATCTAAGTCCATACAGTGGCGCGATGGCTTGGCGCACTGTGCGAGCTGATGATCGAGACTCTCTTTTGCATCTGTGGTTCGAACCCCGGTGGTGACGTCTTTTGCCGATCTTTTACAGCAAGTGCCTACACGGGGAGCTGTAAGTATTAGTTAATCCACCTAATATCTCAGTCCATACAGTGGCGCCATGGCTTGGCGCACTGTGCGAGCTGATGATCGAGACTCTCTTTTGCATCCGTGTTCGAACCCCGGTGGTGACGTCTTTTGCCGATCTTTTACAGCAAGTGCCTACACGGGGAGCTGTAAGTATTAGTTAATCCACCTAATATCTCAGTCCATACAGTGGCGCGATGGCTTGGCGCACTGTGCGAGCTGATGATCGAGACTCTCTTTTGCATCCGTGGTTCGAACCCCGGTGGTGACGTCTTTTGCCGATCTTTTACAGCAAGTGCCTACACGGGGAGCTGTAAGTATTAGTTAAGCCACCTAATATCTCAGTCCATACAGTGGCGCGATGGCTTGGCGCACTGTACGAGCTGATGATCGAGACTCTCTTTTGCATCCGTGGTTCGAACCCCGGTGATGACGTCTTTTACAGCAAGTGCCTACACGGGGAGCTGTAAGTATTAGTTAATCCACCAAATATCTCAGTCCATACAGTGGCGCGATGGCTTGGCGCACTGTGCGAGCTGATGATCGAGACTCTCTTTTGCATCCGTGGTTCGAACCCCGGTGGTGACGTCTTTTGCCGATCTTTTACAGCAAGTGCCTACACGGGGAGCTGTAAGTATTAGTTAATCCACTTAATATCTCAGTCCATACAGTAACGCGATGGCTTGGCGCACTGTGCGAGCTGATGATCTAGTCTCTCTTTTGCATCCGTGGTTCGAACCCCGGTCGTGACATCTTTTGCCGATCTTTTACAGCAAGTGCCTACACAAAGAGCTGTAAGTATTAGTTAATCCACCTAATATCTCAGTCCATACAGTGGCGCGATGGCTTGGCGCACTGTACGAGCTGATGATCGAGACTCTCTTTTGCATCCGTGGTTCGAACCCCGGTGGTGACGTCTTTTGCCGAACTTTTACAGCAAGTGCCTACACGGAGAGCTGTAAGTATTAGTTAATCCACCTCATATCTCAGTCCATACAGTGGCGCGATGGCTTGGCGGACTGTGCGAGCTGATGATCGAGACTCTCTTTTGCATCCGTGGTTCGAACCCCGGTGGTGACGTCTTTTGCCGATCTTTTACAGCAAGTGCCTACACGGGGAGCTTTAAGTATTAGTTAATCCACCTAATATCTCAGTCCATACAGTAGCGCAATGGCTTGGAGCACTGTGCGAGCTAAAGATCGAGAATCTCTTTTGCATCCGTGGTTCGAACCCCGGTGGTGACGTCTTTTGCCGATCTTTTACATCAAGTGCCTACACGGGGAGCTGTAAGTATTAGTTAATCCACCTAATGTCTCAGTCCATACAGTGGCGCGATGGCTTGGCGCACTGTACGAGCTGATGATCGAGACTCTCTTTTGCATCCGTGGTTCGAACCCCGGTGGTGACGTCTTTTGCCGATCTTTTACATCAAGTGCCTACACGGGGAGCTGTAAGTATTAGTTAATCCACCTAATGTCTCAGTCCATACAGTGGCGCGATGGCTTGGCGCACTGTACGAGCTAATGATCGAGACTCTCTTTTGCATCCGTGGTTCGAACCCCGGTGATGACGTCTTTTACAGCAAGTGCCTACACGGGGAGCTGTAAGTATTAGTTAATCCACCAAATATCTCAGTCCATACAGTGGCGCGATGGCTTGGCGCACTGTGCGAGCTGATGATCGAGACTCTCTTTTGCATCCGTGGTTCGAACCCCGGTGATGACGTCTTTTGCCGATCTTTTACAGCAAGTGCCTACACGGGGAGCTGTAAGTATTAGTTAATCCACCTAATATATCAGTCCATACAATGGCGCGATGGCTTGGCGCACTGTGCGAGCTTATGATCGAGACTCTCTTTTGCATCCGTGGTTCGAACCCCGGTGGTGACGTCTTTTGCCGATCTTTTACAGCAAGTGCCTACACGGGGAGCTGTAAGTATTAGTTAATCCACCTAATATCTCAGTCCATACAGTGGCGCGATGGCTTGGCGCACTGTACAAGCTGATGATCGAGACTCTCTTTTGCATCCGTGGTTCGAACCCCGGTGGTGACGTCTTTGCCGATCTTTTACAGCAAGTGCCTACACGGAGAGCTGTAAGTATTAGTTAATCCACCTAATATCTCAGTCCATACAGTGGCGCGATGGCTTGGCGCACTGTACGAGCTGATGATCGAGACTCTCTTTTGCATCCGTGGTTCGAACCCCGGTGGTGACGTCTTTTGCCGAACTTTTACAGCAAGTGCCTACACGGAGAGCTGTAAGTATTAGTTAATCCACCTCATATCTCAGTCCATACAGTGGCGCGATGGCTTGGCGGACTGTGCGAGCTGATGATCGAGACTCTCTTTTGCATCCGTGGTTCGAACCCCGGTGGTGACGTCTTTTGCCGATCTTTTACAGCAAGTGCCTACACGGGGAGCTTTAAGTATTAGTTAATCCACCTAATATCTCAGTCCATACAGTAGCGCAATGGCTTGGAGCACTGTGCGAGCTAAAGATCGAGAATCTCTTTTGCATCCGTGGTTCGAACCCCGGTGGTGACGTCTTTTGCCGATCTTTTACATCAAGTGCCTACACGGGGAGCTGTAAGTATTAGTTAATCCACCTAATGTCTCAGTCCATACAGTGGCGCGATGGCTTGGCGCACTGTACGAGCTGATGATCGAGACTCTCTTTTGCATCCGTGGTTCGAACCCCGGTGGTGACGTCTTTTGCCGATCTTTTACAGCAAGTGCCTACACGGGGAGCTGTAAGTATTAGTTAATCCACCTAATGTCTCAGTCCATACAGTGGCGCGATGGCTTGGCGCACTGTACGAGCTAATGATCGAGACTCTCTTTTGCATCCGTGGTTCGAACCCCGGTGATGACGTCTTTTACAGCAAGTGCCTACACGGGGAGCTGTAAGTATTAGTTAATCCACCAAATATCTCAGTCCATACAGTGGCGCGATGGCTTGGCGCACTGTGCGAGCTGATGATCGAGACTCTCTTTTGCATCCGTGGTTCGAACCCCGGTGATGACGTCTTTTGCCGATCTTTTACAGCAAGTGCCTACACGGGGAGCTGTAAGTATTAGTTAATCCACTTAATATCTCAGTCCATACAGTGGCGCGATGTCTTGGCGCACTGTGCGAGCTGATGATCTAGTCTCTCTTTTGCATCCGTGGTTCGAACCCCGGTCGTGACATCTTTTGCCGATCTTTTACAGCAAGTGCCTACACGGGGAGCTGTAAGTATTAGTTAATCCACCTAATATCTCAGTCCATACAGTGGCGCGATGGCTTGGCGCACTGTACGAGCTGATGATCGAGACTCTCTTTTGCATCCGTGGTTCGAACCCCGGTGGTGACGTCTTTTGCCGATCTTTTACAGCAAGTGCCTACACGGAGAGCTGTAAGTATTAGTTAATCCACCTAATATCTCAGTCCATACAGTGGCGCGATGGCTTGGCGCACTGTGCGAGCTGATGATCGAGACTCTCTTTTGCATCCGTAGTTCGAACCCCGGTGGTGACGTCTTTTGCCGATCTTTTACAGCAAGTGCCTACACGGGGAGCTTTAAGTATTAGTTAATCCACCTAATATCTCAGTCCATACAGTAGCGCGATGGCTTGGCGCACTGTGCGAGCTGATGATCGAGACTCTCTTTTGCATCCGTGGTTCGAACCCCGGTGGTGACGTCTTTTGCCCATCTTTTACATCAAGTGCCTACACGGGGAGCTGTAAGTATTAGTTAATCCACCTAATGTCTCAGTCCATACAGTGGCGCGATGGCTTGGCGCACTGTACGAGCTGATGATCGAGACTTTCTTTTGCATCCGTGGTTCGAACCCCGGTGGTGACGTCTTTTGCCGATCTTTTACAGCAAGTGCCTACACGGGGAGCTGTAAGTATTAGTTAATCCACCTAATATCTCAGTCCATACAGTGGCGCGATGGCTTGGCGCACTGTACGAGCTGATGATCGAGACTCTCTTTTGCATCCGTGGTTCGAACCTCGGTGGTGACGTCTTTTGCCGATCTTTTACAGCAAGTGCCTACACGGGGAGCTGTAAGTATTAGTTAATCCACCGAATATCTCAGTCCATACAGTGGCGCGATGGCTTGGCGCACTGTGCGAGCTGATGATCGAGACTCTCTTTTGCATCCGTGGTTCGAACCACGGTGATGACGTCTTTTGCCGATCTTTTACAGCATGTGCCTACACGGGGAGCTGTAAGTATTAGTTAATCCACTTTATATCTCAGTCCATACAGTGGCGCGATGGCTTGGCGCACTGTGCGAGCTGATGATCGAGACTCTCTTTTGCATCCGTGGTTCGAACCCCGGTGGTGACGTCTTTTGCCGATCTTTTACAGCAAGTGCCTTCACGGGGAGCTGTAAGTATTAGTTAATCCACCTAATATCTCAGTCCATACAGTGGCGCGATGGCTTGGCGCACTGTACGAGCTGATGATCGAGACTCTCTTTTGCATCCGTGGTTCGAACCCCGGTGGTGACGTCTTTTGCCGATCTTTTACAGCAAGTGCCTACACGGGGAGCTGTAAGTATTAGTTAATCCACCTAATATCTCAGTCCATACAGTGGCGCGATGGCTTGGCGCACTGTACGAGCTGATGATCGAGACTCTCTTTTGCATCCGTGGTTCGAACCCCGGTGGTGACGTCTTTTGCCGATCTTTTACAGCAAGTGCCTACACGGGGAGCTGTAAGTATTAGTTAATCCACCTAATATATCAGTCCATACAGTGGCGCGATGGCTTGGCGCACTGTACAAGCTGATGATCGAGACTCTCTTTTGCATCCGTGGTTCGAACCCCGGTGGTGACGTCTTTTGCCGATCTTTTACAGCAAGTGCCTACACTCGGAGCTGTAAGTATTAGTTAATCCACCTAATATCTCAGTCCATACAGTGGCGCGATGGCTTTGCGCACTGTACGAGCTGATGATCGAGACTCTCTTTTGCATCCGTGGTTCGAACCCCGGTGGTGACGTCTTTTACAGCAAGTGCCTACACAGGGAGCTGTAAGTATTAGTTAATCCACCTAATATCTCAGTCCATACAGTGGCGCGATGGCTTGGCGCACTGTACGAGCTAATGATCGAGACTCTCTTTTGCATCCGTGGTTCGAACCCCGGTGATGACGTCTTTTACAGCAAGTGCCTACACGGGGAGCTGTAAGTATTAGTTAATCCACCTAATATCTCAGTCCATACAGTGGCGCGATGGCTTGGCGCACTGTGCGAGCTGATGATCGAGACTCTCTTTTGCATCCGTGGTTCGAACCCCGGTGGTGACGTCTTTTACAGCAAGTGCCTACACGGGGAGCTGTAAGTATTAGTTAATCCACCTAATATCTCAGTCCATACAGTGGCGCGATGGGTTGGCGCACTGTGTGAGCTGATGATCGAGACTCTCTTTTGCATCCGTGGTTCGAACCCCGGTGGTGACGTCTTTTGCCGATCTTTTACAGCAAGTGCCTACACGGGGAGCTGTAAGTATTAGTTAATCCACCTAATATCTCAGTCCATACAGTGGCGCGATGGCTTGGCGCACTGTGCGAGCTGATGATCGAGACTCTCTTTTGCATCCGTGGTTCGAACCCCGGTGGTGACGTCTTTTGCCGAGCTTTTACAGCAAGTGCCTACACGGGGAGCTGTAAGTATTAGTTAATCCACCTAATATATCAGTCCATACAATGGCGCGATGGCTTTGCGCACTGTGCGAGCTGATGATCGAAAGAGAGTTGCATCCGTGGTTCGAACCCCGGTGGTGACGTCTTTTGCCGATCTTTTACAGCAAGTGCCTACACGGGGAGCTGTAAGTATTAGTTAATCCACCTAATATCTCAGTCCATACAGTGGCGCGATGGCTTTGCGCACTGTACGAGCTGATGATCGAGACTCTCTTTTGCATCCGTGGTTCGAACCCCGGTGGTGACGTCTTTGCCGATCTTTTACAGCAAGTGCCTACACGGGGAGCTGTAAGTATTAGTTAATCCACGTAATATCTCAGTCCATACAGTGGCGCGATGGCTTGGCGCAATGTACGAGCTGATGATCGAGACTCTCTTTTGCATCCGTGGTTCGAACCCCGGTGATGACGTCTTTTACAGCAAGTGCCTACACGGGGAGCTGTAAGTATTAGTTAATCCACCTAATATCTCAGTCCATACAGTGGCGCGATGGCTTGGCGCACTGTACGAGCTGATGATCGACACTCTCTTTTGCATCCGTGGTTCGAACCCCGGTGGTGACGTCTTTTACAGCAAGTGCCTACACGGGGAGCTGTAAGTATTAGTTAATCCACCTAATATCTCAGTCCATACAGTGGCGCGATGGCTTGGCGCACTGTACGAGCTAATGATCGAGACTCTCTTTTGCATCCGTGGTTCGAACCCCGGTGATGACGTCTTTTACAGCAAGTGCCTACACGGGGAGCTGTAAGTATTAGTTAATCCACCTAATATCTCAGTCCATACAGTGGCGCGATGGCTTGGCGCACTGTACGAGCTGATGATCGAGACTCTCTTTTGCATCCGTGGTTCGAACCCCGGTGATGACGTCTTTTACAGCAAGTGCCTACACGGGGAGCTGTAAGTATTAGTTAATCCACCTAATATCTCAGTCCATACAGTGGCGCGATGGCTTGGCGCACTGTGCGAGCTGATGATCGAGACTCTCTTTTGCATCCGTGGTTCGAACCCCGGTGGTGACGTCTTTTACAGCAAGTGCCTACAAGGGGAGCTGTAAGTATTAGTTAATCCACCTAATATCTCAGTCCATACAGTGGCGCGATGGCTTGGCGCACTGTACGAGCTAATGATCGAGACTCTCTTTTGCATCCGTGGTTCGAACCCCGGTGATGACGTCTTTTACAGCAAGTGCCTACACGGGGAGCTGTAAGTATTAGTTAATCCACCTAATATCTCAGTCCATACAGTGGCGCGATGGCTTGGCGCACTGTGCGAGCTGATGATCGAGACTCTCTTTTGCATCCGTGGTTCGAACCCCGGTGGTGACGTCTTTTACAGCAAGTGCCTACACGGGGAGCTGTAAGTATTAGTTAATCCACCTAATATCTCAGTCCATACAGTGGCGCGATGGGTTGGCGCACTGTGTGAGCTGATGATCGAGACTCTCTTTTGCATCCGTGGTTCGAACCCCGGTGGTGACGTCTTTTGCCGATCTTTTACAGCAAGTGCCTACACGGGGAGCTGTAAGTATTAGTTAATCCACCTAATATATCAGTCCATACAATGGCGCGATGGCTTTGCGCACTGTGCGAGCTGATGATCGAAAGAGAGTTGCATCCGTGGTTCGAACCCCGGTGGTGACGTCTTTTGCCGATCTTTTACAGCAAGTGCCTACACGGGGAGCTGTAAGTATTAGTTAATCCACCTAATATCTCAGTCCATACAGTGGCGCGATGGCTTTGCGCACTGTACGAGCTGATGATCGAGACTCTCTTTTGCATCCGTGGTTCGAACCCCGGTGGTGACGTCTTTGCCGATCTTTTACAGCAAGTGCCTACACGGGGAGCTGTAAGTATTAGTTAATCCACGTAATATCTCAGTCCATACAGTGGCGCGATGGCTTGGCGCAATGTACGAGCTGATGATCGAGACTCTCTTTTGCATCCGTGGTTCGAACCCCGGTGATGACGTCTTTTACAGCAAGTGCCTACACGGGGAGCTGTAAGTATTAGTTAATCCACCTAATATCTCAGTCCATACAGTGGCGCGATGGCTTGGCGCACTGTACGAGCTGATGATCGACACTCTCTTTTGCATCCGTGGTTCGAACCCCGGTGGTGACGTCTTTTACAGCAAGTGCCTACACGGGGAGCTGTAAGTATTAGTTAATCCACCTAATATCTCAGTCCATACAGTGGCGCGATGGCTTGGCGCACTGTACGAGCTAATGATCGAGACTCTCTTTTGCATCCGTGGTTCGAACCCCGGTGATGACGTCTTTTACAGCAAGTGCCTACACGGGGAGCTGTAAGTATTAGTTAATCCACCTAATATCTCAGTCCATACAGTGGCGCGATGGCTTGGCGCACTGTACGAGCTGATGATCGAGACTCTCTTTTGCATCCGTGGTTCGAACCCCGGTGATGACGTCTTTTACAGCAAGTGCCTACACGGGGAGCTGTAAGTATTAGTTAATCCACCTAATATCTCAGTCCATACAGTGGCGCGATGGCTTGGCGCACTGTGCGAGCTGATGATCGAGACTCTCTTTTGCATCCGTGGTTCGAACCCCGGTGGTGACGTCTTTTACAGCAAGTGCCTACAAGGGGAGCTGTAAGTATTAGTTAATCCACCTAATATCTCAGTCCATACAGTGGCGCGATGGCTTGGCGCACTGTGTGAGCTGATGATCGAGACTCTCTTTTGCATCCGTGGTTCGAACCCCGGTGGTGACGTCTTTTGCCGATCTTTTACAGCAAGTGCCTACACGGGGAGCTGTAAGTATTAGTTAATCCACCTAATATCTCAGTCCATACAGTGGCGCGATGGCTTGGCGCACTGTACGAGCTGATGATCGAGACTCTCTTTTGCATCCGTGGTTCGAACCCCGGTGGTGACGTCTTTTGCCGATCTTTTACAGCATGTGCCTACACGGGGAGCTGTAAGTATTAGTTAATCCACCTAATATATCAGTCCATACAATGGCGCGATGGCTTGGCGCACTGTGCGAGCTTATGATCGAGACTCTCTTTTGCATCCGTGGTTCGAGCACCGGTGGTGACGTCTTTTGCCGATCTTTTACAGCAAGTGCCTACACGGGGAGCTGTAAGTATTAGTTAATCCACCTAATATCTCAGTCCATACAGTGGCGCGATGGCTTGGCGCACTGTACGAGCTGATGATCGAGACTCTCTTTTGCATCCGTGGTTCGAACCCCGGTGATGACGTCTTTTACAGCAAGTGCCTACACGGGGAGCTGTAAGTATTAGTTAATCCACCTAATATCTCAGTCCATACAGTGGCGCGATGGCTTGGCGCACTGTACGAGCTGATGATCGAGACTCTCTTTTGCATCCGTGGTTCGAACCCCGGTGGTGACGTCTTTTACAGCAAGTGCCTACACGGTCAGCTGTAAGTATTAGTTAATCCACCTAATATCTCAGTCCATACAGTGGCGCGATGGCTTGGCGCACTGTACGAGCTAATGATCGAGACTCTCTTTTGCATCCGTGGTTCGAACCCCGGTGGTGACGTCTTTTGCCGATCTTTTACAGCAAGTGCCTTCACGGGGAGCTGTAAGTATAAGTTAATCCACCAAATATCTCAGTCCATACAGTGGCGCGATGGCTTGGCGAACTGTGCCAGCTGATGATCGAGACTCTCTTTTGCATCCGTTGTTCGAACCCCGGTGGTGACGTCTTTTGCCGATCTTTTACAGAAAGTGCCTACACGGGGAGCTGTAAGTATTAGTTAATCCACCTAATATCTCAGTCCATACAGTGGCGCGATGGCTTGGCGGACTGTGCGAGCTGATGATCGAGACTCTCTTTTGCATCCGTGGTTCGAACCCCGGTGGTGACGTCTTTTGCCGATCTTTTACAGCAAGTGCCTACACGGGGAGCTTTAAGTATTAGTTAATCCACCTAATATCTCAGTCCATACAGTAGCGCAATGGCTTGGCGCACTGTGCGAGCTAAAGATCGAGAATCTCTTTTGCATCCGTGGTTCGAACCCCGGTGGTGACGTCTTTTGCCGATCTTTTACATCAAGTGCCTACACGGGGAGCTGTAAGTATTAGTTAATCCACCTAATGTCTCAGTCCATACAGTGGCGCGATGGCTTGGCGCACTGTACGAGCTGATGATCGAGACTCTCTTTTGCATCCGTGGTTCGAACCCCGGTGGTGACGTCTTTTGCCGATCTTTTACAGCAAGTGCCTACACGGGGAGCTGTAAGTATTAGTTAATCCACCTAATATCTCAGTCCATACAGTGGCGCGATGGCTTGGCGCACTGTGCGAGCTGATGATCGAGACTGTCTTTTGCATCCGTGGTTTGAACCCCGGTGGTGACGTCTTTTGCCGATCTTTTACAGCAAGTGCCTACACGGGGAGCTGTAAGTATTAGTTAAGCCACCTAATATCTCAGTCCATACAGTGGCGCGATGGCTTGGCACACTGTACGAGCTAATGATCGAGACTCTCTTTTGCATCCGTGGTTCGAACCCCGGTGATGACGTCTTTTACAGCAAGTGCCTACACGGGGAGCTGTAAGTATTAGTTAATCCACCAAATATCTCAGTCCATACAGTGGCGCGATGGCTTGGCGCACTGTGCGAGCTGATGATCGAGACTCTCTTTTGCATCCGTGGTTCGAACCCCGGTGATGACGTCTTTTGCCGATCTTTTACAGCAAGTGCCTACACGGGGAGCTGTAAGTATTAGTTAATCCACCTAATATCTCAGTCCATACAGTGGCGCGATGGCTTGGCGCACTGTACGAGCTGATGATCGAGACTCTCTTTTGCATCCGTGGTTCGAACCCCGGTGGTGACGTCTTTTGACGATCTTTTACAGCAAGTGCCTACACGGAGAGCTGTAAGTATTAGTTAATCCACCTAATATCTCAGTCCATACATTGGCGCGATGGCTTGGCGCACTGTGCGAGCTGATGATCGAGACTCTCTTTTGCATCCGTAGTTCGAACCCCGGTGGTGACGTCTTTTGCCGATCTTTTACAGCAAGTGCCTACACGGGGAGCTTTAAGTATTAGTTAATCCACCTAATATCTCAGTCCATACAGTGGCGCGATGGCTTGGCGCACTGTGCGAGCTGATGATCGAGACTCTCTTTTGCATCCGTGGTTCGAACCCCGGTGGTGACGTCTTTTGCCCATCTTTTACATCAAGTGCCTACACGGGGAGCTGTAAGTATTAGTTAATCCACCTAATGTCTCAGTCCATACAGTGGCGCGATGGCTTGGCGCACTGTACGAGCTGATGATCGAGACTTTCTTTTGCATCCGTGGTTCGAACCCCGGTGGTGACGTCTTTTGCCGATCTTTTACAGCAAGTGCCTACACGGGGAGCTGTAAGTATTAGTTAATCCACCTAATATCTCAGTCCATACAGTGGCGCGATGGCTTGGCGCACTGTACGAGCTGATGATCGAGACTCTCTTTTGCATCCGTGGTTCGAACCTCGGTGGTGACGTCTTTTGCCGATCTTTTACAGCAAGTGCCTACACGGGGAGCTGTAAGTATTAGTTAATCCACCTAATATCTCAGTCCATACAGTGGCGCGATGGCTTGGCGCACTGTGCGAGCTGATGATCGAGACTCTCTTTTGCATCCGTGGTTCGAACCACGGTGGTGACGTCTTTTGCCGATCTTTTACAGCATGTGCCTACACGGGGAGCTGTAAGTATTAGTTAATCCACTTCATATCTCAGTCCATACAGTGGCGCGATGGCTTGGCGCACTGTGCGAGCTGATGATCGAGACTCTCTTTTGCATCCGTGGTTCGAACCCCGGTGGTGACGTCTTTTGCCGATCTTTTACAGCAAGAGCCTTCACGGGGAGCTGTAAGTATTAGTTAATCCACCTAATATCTCAGTCCATACAGTGGCGCGATGGCTTGGCGCACTGTACGAGCTGATGATCGAGACTCTCTTTTGCATCCGTGGTTCGAACCCCGGTGGTGACGTCTTTTGCCGATCTTTTACAGCAAGTGCCTACACGGGGAGCTGTAAGTATTAGTTAATCCACCTAATATCTCAGTCCATACAGTGGCGCGATGGCTTGGCGCACTGTACGAGCTGATGATCGAGACTCTCTTTTGCATCCGTGGTTCGAACCCCGGTGGTGACGTCTTTTGCCGATCTTTTACAGCAAGTGCCTACACGGGGAGCTGTAAGTATTAGTTAATCCACCTAATATATCAGTCCATACAGTGGCGCGATGGCTTGGCGCACTGTACAAGCTGATGATCGAGACTCTCTTTTGCATCCGTGGTTCGAACCCCGGTGGTGACGTCTTTTGCCGATCTTTTACAGCAAGTGCCTACACTCGGAGCTGTAAGTATTAGTTAATCCACCTAATATCTCAGTCCATACAGTGGCGCGATGGCTTTGCGCACTGTACGAGCTGATGATCGAGACTCTCTTTTGCCTCCGTGGTTCGAACCCCGGTGGTGACGTCTTTTACAGCAAATGCCTACACAGGGAGCTGTAAGTATTAGTTAATCCACCTAATATCTCAGTCCATACAGTGGCGCGATGGCTTGGCGCACTGTACGAGCTAATGATCGAGACTCTCTTTTGCATCCGTGGTTCGAACCCCGGTGATGACGTCTTTTACAGCAAGTGCCTACACGGGGAGCTGTAAGTATTAGTTAATCCACCTAATATCTCAGTCCATACAGTGGCGCGATGGCTTGGCGCACTGTGCGAGCTGATGATCGAGACTCTCTTTTGCATCCGTGGTTCGAACCCCGGTGGTGACGTCTTTTACAGCTCGTGCCTACACGGGGAGCTGTAAGTATTAGTTAATCCACCTAATATCTCAGTCCATACAGTGGCGCGATGGGTTGGCGCACTGTGTGAGCTGATGATCGAGACTCTCTTTTGCATCCGTGGTTCGAACCCCGGTGGTGACGTCTTTTGCCGATCTTTTACAGCAAGTGCCTACACGGGGAGCTGTAAGTATTAGTTAATCCACCTAATATCTCAGTCCATACAGTGGCGCGATGGCTTGGCGCACTGTACGAGCTGATGATCGAGACTCTCTTTTGCATCCGTGGTTCGAACCCCGGTGGTGACGTCTTTTGCCGATCTTTTACAGCAAGTGCCTACACGGGGAGCTGTAAGTATTAGTTAATCCACCTAATATATCAGTCCATACAATGGCGCGATGGCTTGGCGCACTGTGCGAGCTTATGATCGAGACTCTCTTTTGCATCCGTGGTTCGAACCCCGGTGGTGACGTCTTTTGCCGATCTTTTACAGCAAGTGCCTACACGGGGAGCTGTAAGTATTAGTTAATCCACCTAATATCTCAGTCCATACAGTGGCGCGATGGCTTGGCGCACTGTACGAGCTGATGATCGAGACTCTCTTTTGCATCCGTGGTTCGAACCCCGGTGGTGACGTCTTTTGCCGATCTTTTACAGCAAGTGCCTACACGGGGAGCTGTAAGTATTAGTTAATCCACCTAATATCTCAGTCCATACAGTGGCGCGATGGCTTGGCGCACTGTACGAGCTGATGATCGAGACTCTCTTTTGCATCCGTGGTTCGAACCCCGGTGATGACGTCTTTTACAGCAAGTGCCTACACGGGGAGCTGTAAGTATTAGTTAATCCACCTAATATCTCAGTCCATACAGTGGCGCGATGGCTTGGCGCACTGTACGAGCTGATGATCGAGACTCTCTTTTGCATCCGTGGTTCGAACCCCGGTGGTGACGTCTTTTACAGCAAGTGCCTACACGGGGAGCTGTAAGTATTAGTTAATCCACCTAATATCTCAGTCCATACAGTGGCGCGATGGCTTGGCGCACTGTACGAGCTAATGATCGAGACTCTCTTTTGCATCCGTGGTTCGAACCCCGGTGGTGACGTCTTTTGCCGATCTTTTACAGCAAGTGCCTTCACGGGGAGCTGTAAGTATTAGTTAATCCACCTAATATCTCAGTCCATACAGTGGCGCGATGGCTTGGCGCACTGTACGAGCTGATGATCGAGACTCTCTTTTGCATCCGTGGTTCGAACCCCGGTGGTGACGTCTTTTGCCGATCTTTTACAGCAAGTGCCTACACGGGGAGCTGTAAGTATTAGTTAATCCACCTAATATCTCAGTCCATACAGTGGCGCGATGGCTTGGCGCACTGTACGAGCTGATGATCGAGACTCTCTTTTGCATCCGTGGTTCGAACCCCGGTGGTGACGTCTTTTGCCGATCTTTTACAGCAAGTGCCTACACGGGGAGCTTTAAGTATTAGTTAATCCACCTAATATCTCAGTCCATACAGTGGCGCGATGGCTTTGCGCACTGTACGAGCTGATGATCGAGACTCTCTTTTGCATCCGTGGTTCGAACCCCGGTGGTGACGTCTTTTACAGCAAGTGCCTACACGGGGAGCTGTAAGTATTAGTTAATCCACCTAATATCTCAGTCCATACAGTGGCGCGATGGCTTGGCGCACTGTACGAGCTAATGATCGAGACTCTCTTTTGCATCCGTGGTTCGAACCCCGGTGATGACGTCTTTTACAGCAAGTGCCTACACGGGGAGCTGTAAGTATTAGTTAATCCACCTAATATCTCAGTCCATACAGTGGCGCGATGGCTTGGCGCACTGTGCGAGCTGATGATCGAGACTCTCTTTTGCATCCGTGGTTCGAACCCCGGTGATGACGTCTTTTACAGCAAGTGCCTACACTCGGAGCTGTAAGTATTAGTTAATCCACCTAATATCTCAGTCCATACAGTGGCGCGATGGCTTGGCGCACTGTGTGAGCTGATGATCGAGACTCTCTTTTGCATCCGTGGTTCGAACCCCGGTGGTGACGTCTTTTGCCGATCTTTTACAGCAAGTGCCTACACGGGGAGCTGTAAGTATTAGTTAATCCACCTAATATATCAGTCCATACAATGGCGCGATGGCTTGGCGCACTGTGCGAGCTTATGATCGAGACTCTCTTTTGCATCCGTGGTTCGAGCCCCGGTGGTGACGTCTTTTGCCGATCTTTTACAGCAAGTGCCTACACGGGGAGCTGTAAGTATTAGTTAATCCACCTAATATCTCAGTCCATACAGTGGCGCGATGGCTTTGCGCACTGTACGAGCTGATGATCGAGACTCTCTTTTGCATCCGTGGTTCGAACCCCGGTGGTGACGTCTTTGCCGATCTTTTACAGCAAGTGCCTACACGGGGAGCTGTAAGTATTAGTTAATCCACCTAATATCTCAGTCCATACAGTGGCGCGATGGCTTGGCGCACTGTACGAGCTGATGATCGAGACTCTCTTTTGCATCCGTGGTTCGAACCCCGGTGATGACGTCTTTTACAGCAAGTGCCTACACGGGGAGCTGTAAGTATTAGTTAATCCACCTAATATCTCAGTCCATACAGTGGCGCGATGGCTTGGCGCACTGTACGAGCTGATGATCGAGACTCTCTTTTGCATCCGTGGTTCGAACCCCGGTGGTGACGTCTTTTACAGCAAGTGCCTACACGGTCAGCTGTAAGTATTAGTTAATCCACCTAATATCTCAGTCCATACAGTGGCGCGATGGCGTGGCGCACTGTACGAGCTAATGATCGAGACTCTCTTTTGCATCCGTGGTTCGAACCCCGGTGGTGACGTCTTTTGCCGATCTTTTACAGCAAGTGCCTTCACGGGGAGCTGTAAGTATTAGTTAATCCACCAAATATCTCAGTCCATACAGTGGCGCGATGGCTTGGCGCACTGTGCCAGCTAATGATCGAGACTCTCTTTTGCATCCGTGGTTCGAACCTCGGTGGTGACGTCTTTTGCCGATCTTTTACAGAAAGTGCCTACACGGGGAGCTGTAAGTATTAGTTAATCCACCTAATATCTCAGTCCATACAGTGGCGCGATGGCTTGGCGCACTGTACGAGCTGATGTTCGAGACTCTCTTTTGCATCCGTGGTTCGAACCGCGGTGGTGACGTCTTTTGCCGATCTTTTACAGCAAGTGCCTACACGGGGAGCTGTAAGAATTAGTTAATCCACCTAATATATCAGTCCATACAATGGCGCGATGGCTTGGCGCACTGTGCGAGCTGATGATCGAGACTCTCTTTTGCATCCGTGGTTCGAGCCCCGGTGGTGACGTGTTTTGCCGATCTTTTACAGCAAGTGCCTACACGGGGAGCTGTAAGTATTAGTTAATCCACCTAATATCTCAGTCCATACAGTGGCGCGATGGCTTGGCGCACTGTACGAGCTGATGATCGAGACTCTCTTTTGCATCCGTGGTTCGAACCCCGGTGGTGACGTCTTTTGCCGATCTTTTACAGCAAGTGCCTACACGGGGAGCTGTAAGTATTAGTTAATCCACCTAATATCTCAGTCCATAAAGTGGCGCGATGGCTTGGCGCACTGTACGAGCTGATGATCGAGACTCTCTTTTGCATCCGTGGTTCGAACCCCGGTGATGACGTCTTTTGCAGCAAGTGCCTACACGGGGAGCTGTAAGTATTAGTTAATCCACCTAATATCTCAGTCCATACAGTGGCGCGATGGCTTGGCGCACTGTGCGAGCTGATGATCGAGACTCTCTTTTGCACCCGTGGTTCGAACCCCGGTGGTGACGTCCTTTACAGCAAGTGCCTACACGGGGAGCTGTAAGTATTAGTTAATCCACCTAATATCTCAGTCCATACAATGGCGCGATGGCATGGCGCACTGTGCGACCTGATGATCGAGACTCTCTTTTGCATCCGTGGTTCGAACCCCGGTGGTGACGTCTTTTGCCGATCTTTTACAGCAAGTGCCTACACGTGGAGCTGTAAGTATTAGTTAATCCACCTAATATCTCAGTCCATACAGTGGTGCGATGGCTTGGCGCACTGTACGAGCTGATGATCGAGACTCTCTTTTGCATCCGTGGTTCGAACCCCGGTGGTGACGTCTTTTACAGCAAGTGCCTACACGGGGAGCTGTAAGTATTAGTTAATCCACCTAATATCTCAGTCCATACAGTGGCGCGATGGCTTGGCGCACTGTACGAGCTGATGATCGAGATTCTCTTTTGCATCCGTGGTTCGAACCCCGGTGATGACGTCTTTTACAGCAAGTGCCTACACGGGAAGCTGTAAGTATTAGTTAATCCACCTAATATCTCAGTCCATACAGTGGCGCGATGGCTTGTCGCACTGTGCGAGCTGATGATCGAGACTCTCTTTTGCATCCGTGGTTCGAACCCCGGTGGTGACGTCTTTTACAGCAAGTGCCTACACGGGGAGCTGTAAGTATTAGTTAATCCACCTAATATCTCAGTCCATACAGTGGCGCGATGGCTTGGCGCACTGTACGAGCTAATGATCGAGACTCTCTTTTGCATCCGTGGTTCGAACCCCGGTGATGACGTCTTTTACAGCAAGTGCCTACACGGGGAGCTGTAAGTATTAGTTAATCCACCTAATATCTCAGTCCATACAGTGGCGCGATGGCTTGGCGCACTGTGCGAGCTGATGATCGAGACTCTCTTTTGCACACGTGGTTCGAACCCCGGAGGTGACGTCTTTTACAGCAAGTGCCTACACGGGGAGCTGTAAGTATTAGTTAATCCACATAATATCTCAGTCCATACAATGGCGCGATGGCTTGGCGCACTGTGCGAGCTGATGATCGAGACTCTCTTTTGCATCCGTGGTTCGAACCCCGTTAGTGACGTCTTTTGACGATCTTTTACAGCAAGTGCCTACACGGGGAGCTGTAAGTATTAGTTAATCCACCTAATATCTCAGTCCATACAGTGGCACGATGGCTTGGCGCACTGTACGAGCTGATGATCGAGACTCTCTTTTGCATCCGTGGTTCGAACCCCGGTAGTGACGTCTTTTACAGCAAGTGCCTACACGGGGAGCTGTAAGTATTAGTTAATCCACCTAATATCTCAGTCCATACAGTGGCGCGATGGCTTGGCGCACTGTACGAGCTGATGATCGAGACTCTCTTTTGCATCCGTGGTTCGAACCCCGGTGATGACGTCTTTTACAGCAAGTGCCTACACGGGGAGCTGTAAGTATTAGTTAATCCACCTAATATCTCAGTCCATACAGTGGCGCGATGGCTTGGCGCACTGTACGAGCTAATGATCGAGACTCTCTTTTGCATCCGTGGTTCGAACCCCGGTGATGACGTCTTTTACAGCAAGTGCCTACACGGGGAGCTGTAAGTATTAGTTAATCCACCTAATATCTCAGTCCATACAGTGGCGCGATGGCTTGGCGCACTGTGCGAGCTGATGATCGAGACTCTCTTTTGCATCCGTGGTTCGAACCCCGGTGGTGACGTCTTTTGCCGATCTTTTACAGCAAGTGCCTACACGGGGAGCTGTAAGTATTAGTTAATCCACCTAATATCTCAGTCCATAAAGTGGCGCGATGGCTTGGCGCACTGTACGAGCTGATGATCGAGACTCTCTTTTGCATCCGTGGTTCGAACCCCGGTGATGACGTCTTTTGCAGCAAGTGCCTACACGGGGAGCTGTAAGTATTAGTTAATCCACCTAATATCTCAGTCCATACAGTGGCGCGATGGCTTGGCGCACTGTGCGAGCTGATGATCGAGACTCTCTTTTGCACCCGTGGTTCGAACCCCGGTGGTGACGTCCTTTACAGCAAGTGCCTACACGGGGAGCTGTAAGTATTAGTTAATCCACCTAATATCTCAGTCCATACAATGGCGCGATGGCATGGCGCACTGTGCGACCTGATGATCGAGACTCTCTTTTGCATCCGTGGTTCGAACCCCGGTGGTGACGTCTTTTGCCGATCTTTTACAGCAAGTGCCTACACGTGGAGCTGTAAGTATTAGTTAATCCACCTAATATCTCAGTCCATACAGTGGTGCGATGGCTTGGCGCACTGTACGAGCTGATGATCGAGACTCTCTTTTGCATCCGTGGTTCGAACCCCGGTGGTGACGTCTTTTACAGCAAGTGCCTACACGGGGAGCTGTAAGTATTAGTTAATCCACCTAATATCTCAGTCCATACAGTGGCGCGATGGCTTGGCGCACTGTACGAGCTGATGATCGAGATTCTCTTTTGCATCCGTGGTTCGAACCCCGGTGATGACGTCTTTTACAGCAAGTGCCTACACGGGAAGCTGTAAGTATTAGTTAATCCACCTAATATCTCAGTCCATACAGTGGCGCGATGGCTTGGCGCACTGTGCGAGCTGATGATCGAGACTCTCTTTTGCATCCGTGGTTCGAACCCCGGTGGTGACGTCTTTTACAGCAAGTGCCTACACGGGGAGCTGTAAGTATTAGTTAATCCACCTAATATCTCAGTCCATACAGTGGCGCGATGGCTTGGCGCACTGTACGAGCTAATGATCGAGACTCTCTTTTGCATCCGTGGTTCGAACCCCGGTGATGACGTCTTTTACAGCAAGTGCCTACACGGGGAGCTGTAAGTATTAGTTAATCCACCTAATATCTCAGTCCATACAGTGGCGCGATGGCTTGGCGCACTGTGCGAGCTGATGATCGAGACTCTCTTTTGCACACGTGGTTCGAACCCCGGAGGTGACGTCTTTTACAGCAAGTGCCTACACGGGGAGCTGTAAGTATTAGTTAATCCACATAATATCTCAGTCCATACAATGGCGCGATGGCTTGGCGCACTGTGCGAGCTGATGATCGAGACTCTCTTTTGCATCCGTGGTTCGAACCCCGTTAGTGACGTCTTTTGACGATCTTTTACAGCAAGTGCCTACACGGGGAGCTGTAAGTATTAGTTAATCCACCTAATATCTCAGTCCATACAGTGGCACGATGGCTTGGCGCACTGTACGAGCTGATGATCGAGACTCTCTTTTGCATCCGTGGTTCGAACCCCGGTAGTGACGTCTTTTACAGCAAGTGCCTACACGGGGAGCTGTAAGTATTAGTTAATCCACCTAATATCTCAGTCCATACAGTGGCGCGATGGCTTGGCGCACTGTACGAGCTGATGATCGAGACTCTCTTTTGCATCCGTGGTTCGAACCCCGGTGATGACGTCTTTTACAGCAAGTGCCTACACGGGGAGCTGTAAGTATTAGTTAATCCACCTAATATCTCAGTCCATACAGTGGCGCGATGGCTTGGCGCACTGTGCGAGCTGATGATCGAGACTCTCTTTTGCATCCGTGGTTCGAACCCCGGTGGTGACGTCTTTTACAGCAAGTGCCTACACGGGGAGCTGTAAGTATTAGTTAATCCACCTAATATCTCAGTCCATACAGTGGCGCGATGGCTTGGCGCACTGTACGAGCTAATGATCGAGACTCTCTTTTGCATCCGTGGTTCGAACCCCGGTGATGACGTCTTTTACAGCAAGTGCCTACACGGGGAGCTGTAAGTATTAGTTAATCCACCTAATATCTCAGTCCATACAGTGGCGCGATGGCTTGGCGCACTGTGCGAGCTGATGATCGAGACTCTCTTTTGCATCCGTGGTTCGAGCCCCGGTGATGACGTCTTTTGCCGATCTTTTACAGCAAGTGCCTAAACGGGGAGCTGTAAGTATTAGTTAATCCACCTAATATCTCAGTCCATACAGTGGCGCGATGGCTTGGCGCACTGTGCGAGCTGATGATCGAGACTCTCTTTTGCATCCGTGGTTCGAACCCCGGTGGTGACGTCTTTTGCCGATCTTTTACAGCAAGTGCCTTCACGGGGAGCTGTAAGTATTAGTTAATGCACCTAATATCTCAGTCCATACAGTGGCGCGATGGCTTGGCGCACTGTACGAGCTGATGATCGAGACTCTCTTTTGCATCCGTGGTTCGAACCCCGGTGGTGACGTCTTTTGCCGATCTTTTACAGCAAGTGCCTACACGGGGAGCTGTAAGTATTAGTTAATCCACCTAATATATCAGTCCATACAATGGCGCGATGGCTTGGCGCACTGTGCGAGCTGATGATCGAGACTCTCTTTTGCATCCGTGGTTCGAGCCCCGGTGGTGACGTCTTTTGCCGATCTTTTACAGCAAGTGCCTACACGGGGAGCTGTAAGTATTAGTTAATCCACCTAATATCTCAGTCCATACAGTGGCGCGATGGCTTGGCGCACTGTACGAGCTGATGATCGAGACTCTCTTTTGCATCCGTGGTTCGAACCCCGGTGGTGACGTCTTTTGCCGATCTTTTACAGCAAGTGCCTACACGGGGAGCTGTAAGTATTAGTTAATCCACCTAATATCTCAGTCCATACAGTGGTGCGATGGCTTGGCGCACTGTACGAGCTGATGATCGAGACTCTCTTTTGCATCCGTGGTTCGAACCCCGGTGATGACGTCTTTTACAGCAAGTGCCTACACGGGGAGCTGTAAGTATTAGTTAATCCACCTAATATCTCAGTCCATACAGTGGCGCGATGGCTTGGCGCACTGTACGAGCTGATGATCGAGACTCTCTTTTGCATCCGTGGTTCGAACCCCGGTGATGACGTGTTTTACAGCAAGTGCCTACACGGGGAGCTGTAAGTATTAGTTAATCCACCTAATATCTCAGTCCATACAGTGGCGCGATGGCTTGGCGCACTGTACGAGCTGATGATCGAGACTCTCTTTTGCATCCGTGGTTCGAACCCCGGTGATGACGTCTTTTACAGCAAGTGCCTACACGGGGAGCTGTAAGTATTAGTTAATCCACCTAATATCTCAGTCCATACAGTGGCGCGATGGCTTGGCGCACTGTACGAGTTGATGATCGAGACTCTCTTTTGCATCCGTGGTTCGAACCCCGGTGGTGACGTCTTTTACAGCAAGTGCCTACACGGGGAGCTGTAAGTATTAGTTAATCCACCTAATATCTCAGTCCGTACAGTGGCGCGATGGCTTGGCGCACTGTACGAGCTGATGATCGAGACTCTCTTTTGCATCCGTGGTTCGAACCCCGGTGATGACGTCTTTTACAGCAAGTGCCTACACGGGGAGCTGTAAGTATTAGTTAATCCACCTAATATCTCAGTCCATACGGTGGCGCGATGGGTTGGCGCACTGTGCGAGCTGATGATCGAGACTCTCTTTTGCATCCGTGGTTCGAACCCCGGTGGTGACGTCTTTTACAGCAAGTGCCTACACGGGGAGCTGTAAGTATTAGTTAATCCACCTAATATCTCAGTCCATACAGTGGCGCGATGGCTTGGCGCACTGTACGAGCTGATGATCGAGACTCTCTTTTGCATCCGTGGTTCAAGCCCCGGTGATGACGTCTTTTGCCGATCTTTTACAGCAAGTGCCTACACGGGGAGCTGTAAGTATTAGTTAATCCACCTAATATCTCAGTCCATACAGTGGCGCGATGGCTTGGCGCACTGTGCGAGCTGATGATCGAGACTCTCTTTTGCATCCGTGGTTCGAACCCCGGTGGTGACGTCTTTTGCCGATCTTTTACAGCAAGTGCCTACACGGGGAGCTGTAAGTATTAGTTAATCCACCTAATATCTCAGTCCATACAGTGGCGCGATGGCTTGGCGCACTGTGCGAGCTGATGATCGAGACTCTCTTTTGCATCCGTGTTCGAACCCCGGTGGTGATGTCTTTTGCCGATCTTTTACAGCAAGTGCCTACACGGGGAGCTGTAAGTATTAGTTAATCCACCTAATATCTCAGTCCATACAGTGGCGCGATGGCTTGTCGCACTGTGCGAGCTGATGATCGAGACTCTCTTTTGCATCCGTGGTTCGAACCCCGGTGGTGACGTCTTTTGCCGATCTTTTACAGCAAGTGCCTACACGGGGAGCTGTAAGTATTAGTTAATCCACCTAATATCTCAGTCCATACAGTGGCGCGATGGCTTGGCGCACTGTGCGAGCTGATGATCGAGACTCTCTTTTGCATCCGTGGTTCGAACCCCGGTGGTGACGTCTTTTGCCGATCTTTTACAGCAAGTGTCTACACGGGGAGCTGTAAGTATTAGTTAATCCACCTAATATCTCAGTCCATACAGTGGCGCGATGGCTTGGCGCACTGTACGAGCTGATGATCGAGACTCTCTTTTGCATCCGTGGTTCGAACCCCGGTGATGACGTCTTTTACAGGAAGTGCCTACACGGGGAGCTGTAAGTATTAGTTAATCCACCTAATATCTCAGTCCATACAGTGGCGCGATGGCTTGGCGCACTGTGCGAGCTGATGATCGAGACTCTCTTTTGCATCCGTGGTTCGAGCCCCGGTGGTGACGTCTTTTGCCGATCTTTTACAGCAAGTGCCTACACGGGGAGCTGTAAGTATTAGTTAATCCACCTAATATCTCAGTCCATACAGTGGCGCGATGGCTTGGCGCACTGTACGAGCTCATGATCGAGACTCTCTTTTGCATCCGTGGTTCGAACCCCGGTGGTGACGTCTTTTACAGGAAGTGCCTACACGGGGAGCTGTAAGTATTAGTTAATCCACCTAATATCTCAGTCCATACAGTGGCGCGATGGCTTGGCGCACTGTACGAGCTAATGATCGAGACTCTCTTTTGCATCCGTGGTTAGAACCCCGGTGATGACGTCTTTTACAGCAAGTGCCTACACGGGGAGCTGTAAGTATTAGTTAATCCACCTAATATCTCAGTCCATACAGTGGCGCGATGGCTTGGCGCACTGTGCGAGCTGATGATCGAGACTCTCTTTTGCATCCGTGGTTCGAACCCCGGTGGTGACGTCTTTTGCCGATCTTTTACAGCAAGTGCCTACACGGGGAGCTGTAAGTATTAGTTAATCCACCTAATATCTCAGTCCATACAGTGGCGCGATGGCTTGGCGCACTGTGCGAGCTGATGATCGAGACTCTCTTTTGCATCCGTGGTTCGAACCCCGGTGGTGACGTCTTTTGCCGATCTTTTACAGCAAGTGCCTACACGGGGAGCTGTAAGTATTAGTTAATCCACCTAATATCTCAGTCCATACAGTGGCGCGATGGCTTGGCGCACTGTGCGAGCTGATGATCGAGACTCTCTTTTGCATCCGTGGTTCGAACCCCGGTGGTGACGTCTTTTGTCGATCTTTTACAGCAAGTGCCTACACGGGGAGCTGTAAGTATTAGTTAATCCATATAATATCTCAGTCCATACAGTGGCGCGATGGCTTGGCGCACTGTGCGAGCTGATGATCGAGACTCTCTTTTGCATCCGTGGTTCGAACCCCGGTGGTGACGTCTTTTGTCGATCTTTTACAGCAAGTGCCTACACGTGGAGCTGTAAGTATTAGTTAATCCATATAATATCTCAGTCCATACAGTGGCGCGATGGCTTGGCGCACTGTGCGAGCTGATGATCGAGACTCTCTTTTGCATCCGTGGTTCGAACCCCGGTGGTGACGTCTTTTGCCGATCTTTTACAGCAAGTGCCTACACGGGGAGCTGTAAGTATTAGTTAATCCACCTAATATCTCAGTCCATACAGTGGCGCGATGGCTTGGCGCACTGTGCGAGCTGATGATCGAGACTCTCTTTTCCATCCTTGGTTCGAACCCCGGTGGTGACGTCTTTTGCCGATCTTTTACAGCATGTGCCTACACGGGGAGCTGTAAGTATTAGTTAATCCACCTAATATCTCAGTCCATACAGTGGCGCGATGGCTTGGCGCACTGTACGAGCTGATGATCGAGACTCTCTTTTGCATCCGTGGTTCGAGCCCCGGTGGTGACGTCTTTTGCCGATCTTTTACAGCAAGTGCCTACACCGGGAGCTGTAAGTATTAGTTAATCCAACTAATATCTCAGTCCATACAGTGGCGCGATCGCTTGGCGCACTGTGCGAGCTGATGATCGAGACTCTCTTTTGCATCCGTGGTTCGAATCCCGGTGAAGACGTCTTTTGCCGATCTTTTACAGCAAGTGCCTACACGGGGAGCTGTAAGTATTAGTTAATTCAACTAATAACTCAGTCCATACAGTGGCGCAATGGCCTGGCGCACTGTACGAGCTGATGATCGAGACTCTTTTTTGCATCCGTGGTTCGAACCCCGACGACGTCTTTTGCCGATCTTTTACAGCTCGTGCCTACACGGGGAGCTGTAAGTATTAGTTAATCCACCTAATATCTCCGTCCATACAGTGGCGCGATGGCTTGGCGCACTGTACGAGCTGATGATCGAGACTCTCTTTTGCATCCGTGGTTCGAACCCCGGTGGTGACGTCTTTTGCCGATCTTTTGATTTGATTTGATTTGACTTATTTATTTATTTTTCACGTGTAAATTTGTGAAGGAAGTCTTCCAAAAAGCGTACAACAGCCTAACAAAGTAGAAGACTCCCTGTATTGGCTATCATGGTGGCTATGATCATGGTGGCTATGATGGCTATCATGATGGCTATCATGGCTGCTCTTAGTCGAGACACGTCTGTTCAGCTTCACTTAGATTCCAGTGAAGGAAAGTCGATTCTGTTTAAACTTTTGAAGGAGAAATTCATCGATCCAGGAAAGCATCTTACGGCGGTTCAGGAACTACCAGGTAGATTATGGGATGTAACCTTCAAAACCGTAGATTTGAAGAAGAAGTTTTGGCCTGCTCTGTCCAGCGCAGATTGCTGCACTGCGACTACGTACACTGGTTGCACGACGCTTGTTACTGTGTTACATGTACCGTATGAATTGGGGGACAACGTTGTGAGGTACGTTCTAGGCCGATACGGTAAAGTAGTAAGCGGACGTTTCCTCACACTCGCCGACTACCCACATGTGTTTAATGGGATTCGTCAATACCAGGTGGAAATAACAAAGGATATCCCCTCATCTTTAAGACTCGGTGGAAGGAACTGCTGGGTTAGATACAGAGGCCAGCCAAGAACCTGCTTGAAATGCGGAGTAAATGGTCACGAAGCAAAGAACTGTGACCAGATCAAATGTTACAACTGCCATGAATTTGGGCATACAGCGAAAGATTGTACTACAGAAGTCAAATGCACGGTATGTGAAAAGTCGGGGCACACTTCTCGTACCTGCCCAATTTCATTTGCAAATAAGATCAGCCCTCCCTCCAGAGCTTGGGTTAAGGGCCCTGCTGTCCTGCAGCAAGAAGCAGAAACAGCCGAAAAAAGTGATGAGATAACGGCAAAAGGATCTGATGGTGACACCAATGCCGACGTAACAGAATCTATGTCATCAGCCTCAAGCTATTGGGCCACCCCCCAAGCTGAACCCCTCGAAACCAATGTTAATATGGACGATGATCATGGTATGACCCAGGACCCACAAAACACAGAAGAGAGTCTACCCATCACAGAAAGTCAGACGAATCTGTTCGAGAACGCAGAGGTAATAGAATCTATGTCATCAGCCTCAAGTAATTGGGCCACCCCCCAAGCTGAACCCCTCGAAGAATCCAACAGTGGAAGAATAAAATGTCAACCACCACCGATGATATCGTCACAAGAGGACAGTGTTGAAGCTAACTCTTCCCGTCCCAGCTCAAGAACAAAGAGAAAAAGTGCTTCTCAACCTGAGTCAGTCAAGAGATTGGAGAGATCAAGGTCAAGCCTTCGCTTCCCCGCCGAGGACCCATGCGACAGTGTAAAGATGACTCAAATTTTCTTAGAGGATGAGCCATGGCACTCGTGTTATGCGAAGGGGTGCCAGGAAAAATTTTCCAGGTATGATTTATTGATAGAACATGCGTCCAAAACCCACCCTAAGCTGAAACCTGCAAAGTATCCCTGTGCCTTAAAGTCATGTAAGTTCACATGTGAGTCCCCCCGGGATTGGATCACGCACATGGCTGACGAGCACCCACAATTTGTGAGTCAAAAGGAGACAGAATTTTTCGACGGGTATTTTTTAAAGAATGCCTGAACAAATCAAAGATTTGCACTCATCTTGTTCAGTTTTAGCGTACCTCATTAACAACGACTACTTTTGCTTCACTCAACGTAAATAGACAACGGGACAACCAGAAATGTTCACAGATTCCACAACGGACCAAGATTTTTAAATTTAATATCATACTGTACATGTCGTGTATATTTTATGTAGTGCTGTATAATCCTTTTAGTACTCAATCTGGTGTTTTTAAACATCAAGGCTGTGCTTTCTATAACTGCCCTTTATGGGTCTTTAACATCACTTATAATCTTACTGATTGTTGTAGGGATGTTCATCCCACCACCCCTGGTCACAATTGGCTTCGTGCCAGCAAAGGCCAACGTCGTAGAATTGATCGGATATATTCCCCGAAAGAAACTGTTGTTAACAAAGCGACTACGTCGCCGATCCCTTATTCTGACCATAGACCTGTCCAGGACAATATAGAAGAATTACGGGCTTACTATAAGCTATGGTCTACTGGGAGAGTGTTAAAACCTGAACTAAAATGCTTGCTTGCCGTTCGACAGGGTACTCGCATTGCTTGTCAGAAAAGAAAACAGCTCACAGAGCTCCAAACTCTTTGTTTAACTTCAAATTGCCATGGCATTACCCGCTGATAACATAAACATTGAACGGAGTAATCCAGATGTCAACCATCTGGTACATACTCAATGTAAATACTTTGATATTGATTCTTTTAACAAGTTATGTCTAGCAAACAAAACCGGTTTCACGATTTTCCATCATAATAGCCGAAGTCTTATCAAAAATTTCAACGACATAACAACTTTTATCTCATTACTAAGTAACGACTTTTCCATTATTGGTTTCACAGAAACGTGGTTCACTAAACGTAGTTCCCCCCTTACTCATTTAAATAACTATACTCTAGTAGAAATTCACCGTGACGAGAGAAGGGGTGGCGGGGTCTGCTTGTTTGTTAATAATAATATATGTTTTAAGGAGCGCACAGATCTCTCCATTTTTAATGAGAGTATTGAATCCATATTTATAGAAGTAACTGAAACGCATACTAAGAAGAAAATGATTATTGGTTGTATTTATAGACCACCCAGCGGTTCAATTGACGATTTCAATTTCAATGTTCAACATATATCTAATATAATAAGTCATCACAATTATGATTCATATATAATGGGAGATTTTAATATTAATTTATCTGATGTAAACAAATCAACAGGTTTTCTTAACTTATTGTACTCTACCGGATTCAATCCCACAATTACTAAGCCTACTCGTATCACTGCAACCTCAGCAACTATACTTGATAATATTGTAACAAATGTCGAATCCACAACCATACCAGGAATTCTTGTAACCGATATAAGTGATCATTTTCCAATATTCCTTTTGATTCCTACCAAGAATAACAGACCAATGAACTTCATGTACAGGCGAAATTATAAACCAGATAACATCAGGCGTTTTAACTATGAAATTGAAAACAAAAACTGGAACGATGTTTTAAGCCAAACTGATGTTAATGCTGCTTACAACACTTTCTTTGATTCCTTTAATTATACCTATAATAATTGTTTTCCAATATGTTATGTAAGCAAAAGGAAACGACGTAAAAAGAAACATCCATGGATTACAACTGGAATGTTGACATCTATCAAAAGAAAGAACAAGCTCTTTAAAAGTTATTTAACAGCACCTACTGATGTTAACAAGGCTACGTATAAGCATTATCGCAATAAGCTTAACCATATTATTAGATTTTCTAAAAGATTGTATTTCTATGATAAATTCAAAAATAATAGAAATAATATAAGTGTAACTTGGAATACAATTAACGAAGTTCTTAACACCAACCGAAAAAAAGGTGGATATCCTGCTGCATTTAAAACTGGTGATCAAGAAATCAGCAACGAGAATGACATTGCCAGCTACTTTAACAAATATTTTGTAAACATTGGACCCTCACTTGCAAGAAATATTACAAATAAAGGTAGTACAGAATATCTTATTCATAATAATAACAGAAACAGTCAGTCTATGTTCATTAATCCTGTCAGTGAGGAAGAACTTTCAATAGTTGCTATTTCCAGCCTGAAACCAAAAAAAGCAGCGGGATATGACGATTTTAAACCAGATATAATAAGAAATGTTATTCACTTTATCGCCAAACCTTTGACTTATATTTGTAATTTATCTTTTACTTCTGGTACATTTCCAGATAAACTAAAGATTGCTAAGGTTATACCAATTTTTAAAAAAGGTGACCAAGATGTATATGAAAATTACCGTCCTATTTCTTATTATCATGTTTTTCAAAAATTATTGAAAGGCTTATGTACAATCGTATCTTTAAGTTTCTAACCAAGTTTAATATCCTGTGCAATGATCAATATGGCTTCCGCCCAAAGCATTCTACAGAACTTGCTTTGGCAAATGCTATTGAAAAAATATGTACAAGTCTTGATAATACCAAAATATGTATTGGAGTGTTCCTCGATCTCTCCAAGGCATTTGATACTATTGACCATACCATTTTGCTAAGTAAATTATCTTTGTATGGTGTAAGGGGAACAACCCTTGACTGGTTGAGCAGCTATTTATCCAATAGACATCAGTATACTTCATATAAAAACTCTAAATCCGAACACGCTGTAACCCGTTGTGGTGTTCCACAGGGCTCAATATTAGGACCACTGTTGTTCATAATTTATGTCAATGACATTTGCCAGGTGTCAAAAATTGCCAAGACTATTTTGTTTGCTGATGATACCAATATTTTCTTCGAGTTCGAAAACGTACATAGAATTCATGATACTGTCTCTACTGAATTAACTAAATTTACTAACTGGTTTGCTGCTAATAAGTTATCACTTAATGCAGACAAAACTAACTATATAGTATTTAATGGAAGAAGAACGCTTAACTGGAATAATGACATAATAATGGACGGTAAAGTAATTAAACAAGTATCAACTACTAAATTTCTAGGGGTTAATATTGATAGTAAACTTACTTGGAGTGACCATATTACAAAAGTTTGCACCAGCGTTGCAAGAGGTGCAGGAATTTTAGCAAAGCTAAAACATTTCCTCCCCCAGAATATACTCAGAATGCTTTATCAAACTTTAATAGCACCACATCTGTATTACTGCTTGATTATCTGGTCTGGTACAAGTGTTTCTCATTTAAGTCACCTTAAAATACTTCAAAAGAGTGCAATACGTCATATATCTCACGCAGCACCGCGTGAACATACAAGCCCCCTCTTTAAGAAACTCAATTTATTGAAATTAGATGACATTATAAAAGTTAATATTGCAACATTTACATACAAGGCTTGGAATGGATCATTGCCAATCAGTTTTCGAAATTTTATAAACAGCAACACAGATTTCCATAATCATAATACCAGAACGGCTAGCAACGCACATTATAAATCATATAAAACACGCACTGGTATGTTAAGCCTCAAAAACCGTGCAACCAAAATTTGGAATTCACTGTCAATAACTTTAAAAACTAAGAAAACAAGCTCAACATTTAGTAAATGTCTTACTAAAGAAATTATCATGTCTTATTAATTATGATTTAGCTGCATAGTCGCATAGCAGCATATTCACGTATTGAAGCGTTTACGTATTGTTATTAACATTACTTTCACTATTTTCTTTTCTTCATGGGAGTCTTCTGTTTTGTTAAGCCAGCATAGGCTTTTCAGAAGACTTCCATTCACATTGTAATATTTATGTGAAAAAACAAATAAATGAATGAATGAATGAATGTATTAAGGAAAAAAGAAAAGTATTTACATAACAAAACAAAATAGAATAATTCGACAATCCATGAATACTATATATGGTGATAATATTTACGATACGATACGATAACGATACGTATTAGAAACGAACATACATTTATACCAACAGCTGCCGTGGCGCAATTGGTTGTGCTCTGTACCCGGAGAGCGAGACGTATTTTGAATCCTTCGCTCGAGAACCGGCCACCGCAGTTTGCTTTTGCCGCGATCTTATACGGTATCGGGAACTTTCAGTATTAGAAACGAACATAAATTTATACTAACAGCTTCCGTGGCGCAGTTGGTTGTGCTCTGTACCTCGAGAGCGAGACGTATTTTGGATCCTGGGCTCGAGAACCGGCAACCGCAGTTTGCTTTTGCGGCGATCTTATACGATTTCGGGAACTTTAAGTATTAGAAACAAACATACATTTATAAAGGCGAGGCGGAACGGAAAAATTATTGGGGGGGGGGGGGGAGGGCTAATGTGTGCATGGAGACTATCTAAGCGGAGCGCCACCATCGGTTGGCGCGGAGCGTACAAGAAAATTTTTGAATAAAGATACTCCCTAGATTGCAGGTAATGACCCTTTCCGGGCCCTGCTAATTTGCAGATAAACGGAGAATAAATAGGTCAATTTTCAAATCCCCAGATGGCCGGAAACGGCACTTGCCGAGTGTTTTATGCTGCGAATACCTAGCCCTAAAATATGGGTCTCAAGCCTGCAATTTCTCATATTGCACGTAAAAGTCTGTAAAAACATTGTAATTTGTATATTCGATGGTGTTTTAAGAGAGTAGCAATTACTCGTAGTGTACTCGCAAAGACGTTTTTGAGTGTAGTAAGGGCAGTGTCGGAGCAAGGGGTATTGGTCAGGGGGGCAAGAATGGTCTGTAGGGGCGCTTTCGACACTATCTAAGCGGAGCGCCACCACAGGTTGGCGCGGAGCGTACAGAAAATTTTTGAATAAAGATACTCCCTAGATTGCAGGTAATGACCCTTTCCGGGCCCTGCTAATTTGCAGATAAACGGAGAATAAATGGGTGTCGTCGCCATTGTGTCGGAAAATTACACCAACAGAATATGACAAATGTCAATAGGTATATGAGAGAGCAATAAAATAGTCAATAATCGCGAATAAGTGAAAAGTAGTGAAAAGCTGAAAAGGGCGCCAGCAGTCCATTTGAGTCCGTCAGGGGGGAGGGGGGGGGCATCCGCCCCCTGACTGTATATATGAACGCTCCGCCACTAAGAAAGGGGATGTTGGAGAACTGGCTGAAATGAGGCAAGTCATTGGCCTCAAGACGAAGTTGTGTTACGCTTACCGGTACTCACACTCACTGCTTCCACTTTTCACGGGGCGTGAAGACGCGGTTGGGGTGACAATGTGGTCTGTAGCCAGGAGACGGGCCGAGGGCCCCCCAGCAATTACTAAAATTATTACACTTATATAGTGTACGTGTGCATTGGAGAGATCGACAAGTATGCATTGAAAAATGGGCAGATGCACGTTTCGGAGCCTTGGTAAATATTGGGGGGGGGGGGGGCTTATTATGCATTTTCCCCCTCAACTTTTTCATTGGGGGGCCAAGCCCCCCCCCCCGGTTCCGCCGCCACTTATATCAATAGCTGCCGTGGCGCAGTTTGTTGTGCTCTGTACCTCGAGAGCGCGACGTATTTTGAATCCTGGGCTCGAGAACCGGCCACCGCAGTTTGCTTTTGCGGCGATCTTATTCGGTATCGGGAAGTTTAAGTATTAGAAACGAACATACATTTATACAATCCGCTGCCGTGGCGCAGTTGGTTGTGCTATGTACCTCGAGAGCGCGACGTATTTTGAATCCTGGGCTTGAGACCCGACCACCGCAGTTTGCTTTTGCCGCGATCTTATACTGCTAACCCCTACTGCTTACACAGTATTGCTCATATGTGTATCTACACACTGCACCGTGTATACTGAAATCTCTGAAAATACATCTTTATGGACCTAAAATGATATATAATTGCATAGAATTCAGTTGTGGTTTATATTGTGACGACAATAAAAAGTATCATTTTGGTAATGAAAAAAAAAATCATCTCTCACTTAAGGTGGCATACTCCTATTAGAGTCTATATCAATCCGCCAAAAAGCAGCGGGAGAACATCTTTTGTGACCTTTTATCAATCATAATCTAGTTTTTTGTGGCTTGCATGTTAAAGAGCATTAATGGAAGTACATGTGGTGAGAAAATTGGGTCAATTGAGGCAATTTTAGACCCCTTTAGGCCTCCCAGGAGCAGCGTAGGAAATTTGTTTACCACTGAGTGAAGAGGTTTGTTTACAAGTGACGAAAACGTCCGGCTCGGATAGCAAAAAAAATCTTCATGGTCATGGTACGGAAACCTGATAGTGCCATAAAAGGCCAATTTGTCAGCTATCCGGTGATGGGTAACGTTTAGCTAGTGAAAACTTCTATCTAGACTTAGAGACCACATTACTTTTGTGATTTAGTGTGTAAGTCAATGGGGCTTTTAATGGGCTACCTTAAGCAAAAATGCCACATTTTTCATTTTAAGTGCTAGAAGTCTCAATTTTGGACCAAAGTAGTTGCTATGGTGTGTAAATATGGTTTTCAAGCAAACGTCTGAAAATTTCAAGCTTGGGTGATTTTTACGCATAAATTAGTATTACAGCCTTAAAGTACCACAAAGAGCATGTGCGTTTCTATACATGAGACTAGAACAACATTTGGGCATTTCTGACCAGTTTTCCTCCCCAATAAACTATTGGGTCATTAAGCCTTGACCTACCAAAGCTTCCGTAATTTTATTCCTTCCTTGACCCTGGTAAGTAGGTGCCAAATGCACGATATTCAAAATCCTTCACAATCAGACCAAAATGCCTATCGTGTGTATGACGTGAACGACTAAGTTCAGTAAAATTTGACATCTGTTGGCACCTAAAGTACTGTACATGGTAACCATATGTTAAGTTATTTTTGCTAAAGTTGGAAGTACCTGGTGTTTGACTAAGGACAAATACTCAGTTTCAATGCATGAAATACCCATAATGTTGTTAGCTTAGGCCTCAGTTCATAATGGCGCTACGTTAGTACCCTAGACCACGTCTACACCAGCTGTAGCACAATGTTGTATGAGGTCTGTATCCTAAGTGGAGTGGCTGCTGAGTACTAAAACCTTGCACAGAGAATGTTTTGAGTCTTGTTCAGCAAATAATCCACAAAGGTATGCATTTTCTGCTCCTGCATATGTGCATCAAGGGGTTTTTGAGCCTATTTTCACTATCATTAGTTTTCTGTTGTTTTGTCAATTTTCAGAGAAAGCTGATGTGCTAAGTCCTCAGCATTCACAGCTATATACTTTGAATGGGTGTGGTATCAATGGACTCAACTGGTTAGATGAGGTAACAACAAATCCCAAACAACTCTGACAGCAGAAAGAGATATCCTGATGCTTCCATGGGAGATCTACTGTAGTAACTACAGTATAGGAACCAGTGCTCGCCACCAATGGAGAATAAGGTAATTTGTTGTTCTTTGCCGAGCAACAAATTTGAATGTTTTATCATGAAATATGCCCCCCTATCCACCTCTCTTCCCTTATAACTGTCTTTAATACATTGTAACAACCTATGCACAAACCTTTAAATGGACTGGATATGCTGTTGAAGTGAACAGTGTATCTAGATAGCATTTCAGTAATCGTTCCTTTTGACTACTGTACATACTGTTACAGTGTGTTTCAGTGTGTGGCCATTGAGCGTGTCGTATGAAGAATATAGTAGGCGATCATTTATTTAGTAACAGACTTGGTTTATTATTGTACTTCAGTAGCCATATTCAATGGAGTACACAGACTCGTAGTGTGTAATATGAAGAGCAAGTACGGTAGCTCATATTGATCAGCTACATAAATGTACTTGTCACATCTCCTTTCCTTTAGATTTTAAGTCACGTCACAACTTGGTGAATGTAAACAGCATGCAATACAACTTTACTCTATACGAGCATATATACTTATGTTCATTACGTTAAATGCACTAACGCTAAACTCAAGTAAAACAAATATAAAAAAAAAGATAAACATAAGTTTTTATAGGGAGCCTAAAACAGCACCTTTAACAACTTTACTGCAACTAAGTGGTATAATCTCTCGGATAGCTTGGGACACGCGTTACTCTACCTGAACGTGTCTGCTGTGGAAGTCTGTCTGAGTAATCTTTAACAGTGTGGGGGTTTTGTGTGTGTGGATCAGTTTGAGTAATTTCTTGCTCAATTGTTTCCAGTGGTTCGGGGTTGGGTGTGTAAGTCTCCTTTGTGTGTCACAAGTGTTTCCTGTTTCTGCGATATACACGCCTCTTTTCAGTCATAACTTCATACGACCTGGGCGACACTTGGTTTTGGACAATTGCCTTTTGCCACTCTTGACGCTTGGATGGTGGCATAATCCTGACTGTGTCTCCGGTGTTAAATGTTGGAAGTGAATGTGAGCCTTTATCATGATAGTAGGCTTGTCTTGCCTTGTTTGATTTAATCTGCTCTGTCACCTTTGTTGGCACAGCAGGTTTCAACAGTTTACTGCTAGTAGGAAGCAGTGTCTTTGTCCTACGACTAAACAAGCGTTGGGCTGGACTGGAGTCCATGTTTTGAGATGGAGTGTTTCTATAAGCTAAGATAGCTAGATATGGGTCTTTCCTTGCTTTTTTTGCTTTGGTGATTAGTAACTTTGCCATCTTGACTGCTTGTTCCGCCCTACCATTACTTTGAATTCCTAATCCCGTTCAAATTGTTTGAACTCAAATTGGGGTCCATTATCAGACATGCAAACGTCTGGGATACCATGACGAGCAAATTGCCCTTTCAGTTTGTGTATCACACTGTTGGAGGTGGTGTCCTGGAGAAAGTCAATTTCCCAAAAACCAGAAAAATAGTCGACTGTCACTACATAGTTACGGTCATGAACATGGAATAGGTCTACGCCAACTTTGGACTATGGTCTTCGCTCTATTGCATGTGGCATCAGTGGCTCTTTGGGCTGATTAGTTCCCACAGAAGCACACACGTCGCATGTTTGGATGTAGTCCTTCAGCTCGGCATTCATACCTGGCCAATACAGGCATTCACGAGCACGGCGAAGACATCCGTCTAATTCCTAAGTGCGAAGAGTGAATTTTATGGAGCATTTCCCTCCTGAGTGTTTTGGGAACAACAACTCTTTCACCACGGATTACCACGCCATCCTGCACTGTTAAGTCATCCCGACATTGGTAGTAGGGAGTCACACACTGTGGTAAGTAATTTTTAGACTGTGGCCACCCATTGTGAATGATGGTAATGAGTGTCTGCAGTGTACTATCAGATGTTGTGTGCGCTTGTATTGCCTGTTTTCTGGAATCAGTTATGGGTAGTTGATACACCATGTTTACTGATTCTACCTCTCTAGAGGTATGATCTTGAGGTTTTCCTGGAAGATACGCTCTGCTGAGCGTGTCAGCCTGCTGCATCTGTTTGCCTGGCCTATAGCCTAAGGTTACGTCATATCTCTGGAGTCGCAACAACATTCGTTGTAGGCGTTTTGGTGCCTTATACAACGGTTTGCAGACGATGCTTTCAGTGGTTTGTGATCAGTTTGTACAGTCACTCTACGACCATACGTGTATTGGTGAAATCTTTCCAACCCAAATATGACACACAGGAGTTCTTTCTATTATCGCATATCGCGTTTCTATGTCACTCAAGGCGCGACTAGCAAATGCAATTGGGTGACCGTCTTTCATTATGGTAGCACCCAGTCCGGACTCTGACGCGTCACTCTGCAAGGTAAGTTCCTTTGCGGAGTCATAGTAGCTGAGCACTGGTTATGAGGTGACTAGGCTCTTAATGTTATTGAAAGCCTTGTCGTGAACTTCATGCCACGACCACTCTGTGTCCTTCAGCGTCAGTTTGCGCATTGGTTCGCATGCGTCACTTAGCTTGGGTAGGAATTTGCTGAGATATGTTACAAAACCAATGAATCTCCGAACTGCTTGCGCATCGGTGGGTTTTGGCATCTTAATGACTGCCTCAACCTATCTTGGATCTGGTTTTAACCCTTGGCTAGTAATCAAATGACCCATGAAGGATACTGTACCTCATCTGTCCTAAACTTGACCTTATCTCTATTGCGTCGCAAGTTTTTCTCTTGACATCTACCCATGAGGTTTCTTACCTTCTGGTCGTGATCACGGATAGCTGCTTCTTTGGTGGGACCTTCCTCATAAACGATAACATCGTCTACAATACATTTTACACCAGGCAAACCCTCTAGGGCCTGATAGTGGCTGCGCATGAGACTCTTGTTTAGGTCTCTGGGGTCGATACATATTCTCATTTTCCCCGGCTTACCACAGTCACTAGACTGGAGACCTAGGGGGTTGGCTCTGAAACTGGCTTTATGATGTTTTGTTTCACAAGCCTATCTAATTCTGCTTTGAGGTTGTCTCGGATTGCCACAGGGAACCTACGGGGTGGATGAACTACAGGTACTGCATTGGGATCTAGCTGTAGTTTATATTCCCCTTCTAGTTGACCTATGCCCTCAAAAACATTGTACTCCTGGTACAGGTTTTCAATTAGTAATTTGCCCCTCCTTCACAACTTTGACGTTTTTACCATCATTTACATTCGTGATCGCATTGACGCCTAGTGGTTTGGCAATGTTTTCATGTCTAACTTCTATGAGACCCATCTGCTGGACCGCTTTGCTGCCCAGCAGAGGGATTGCAATATCATTGTCAACAATCACAAACTCAGCCGGGTATTTCTTTCCATTTTTGGGGTTCACCAATTTTAGTTTGCATTTACCATTTGGCTTTGAGGTACTCCCATTGTACATTGATAATACCTGGCTAGTTTGCTTAATGTTATGCTTACCTAGTTTCTTCATAACTGAGCTTGGTAAGATGTTGCAGGTTGCCCCGCTATCAATTTGAAAAGTGACTCTTACTTCATCTATACTCATGTCAGCGTAAATGTGACTTTGTTGCTTATAGTTAATATAGTTTACTGTATATTGTTCTCTGTCTTTGGAGGAGTGAGCAGGTTCACCGTATTGACGTCCTCAAAGTCGTCATCTGAGAGGGACTCGGAGGAACTGTCTCCAACGTTGGACGCACCTTCCGCTACAGCATTTACCCACGGTTTCCGTTTCATTTTGCCCCTTTTGGGTCCACTCCGTTGGGATCCGCTCGCTGACGCTTTGCGTGTAGCTGTTCTGCATTGAGCTGCAAAATGGTTCTTCCTGTCGCATTTGGAACAGGTCTTTCCATATGCAGGACACTGGTACTTCCCAAAGACGTGTCTGTTCCCACAGTACTTGCATTTCTGAAGTCTTTCGTCTTGCCCGCTTTGTCGGAGCGCGTGCACCTCTGTTTTCGTCTCGATGTGGCGGTAGTAATCGCTCTCTGAGTGCCGAATTTGTGATACCACACACGATCCTATCCCGGACAAGCGGGTCATGCAATGATTCAAAGTTACATGTTTGTGCCAGGACTTTGAGTTCAGTGATGTATCTGTCCAACTGCTCCCCTGGCTCCTGAAATCTCGTGAAGAATTTGTATCTTTCTACAGTTTCATTTTGCTTTGGGTTGCAGTAGGCATCAAAGAGTGTGAGGAGCTCTCCAATTTTCAGGGAAACATCGGCAGCGCCTGCAGCTGGTACCGGTTTTATAGTCTCATATATCTCACGTCCGGTAGTGCCCATAAGATAGAGGCACATTTTTCCTTTAACTTATCATCTTTGTCAGACATTGCCAGTTCTGCATATAGCTTGAATTCTTCTTTCCAGTGTTGCCATCTGCTTGCCAGTTTGGGAGAAGCAAAATCAACCTTCTCTGGTGGGGGAACTTTATCCATACTGTTATTGTAACTCGCGATCTTCTGGCAGAATTTATTTCAGGAATCGTCTGAATGTTAATTTTAATTCTCCAACGTGTACACGGTTTTGTATTGTACCGGTACGTACAGTAACGCGATTGTTTTCTTTTCTTATTTTCTTCTCACCAGACTGTTGTTTCAAAAGGCTTTGTATATTTGTATTTGTATATTTATTTGTTTCATCACAATTTACAGTGTGACGGGAAGTCTCATATAAAGCCTGTAAGGCTTAACAAAGTAGGAGACTCCCCAAAAAGGAAAAATAAAGAAAAACTTAAGAATAGAAAAAGAAAAGTTAATACCTGTAGTAGCATCTACAATGATGAAATAATCGAATTGACTCTACTTGAAATTAATATTGTTAATAAGCAATCCTAACAATCTTTATAATGATCTTAATCGCAAACACACACAAGAATAAATCCATCAATAGTGAGAAATAATTACAGTTTGGAGATTCCTTTTGAATACAGAGTAAGAAGGCTTATTCTTAACATTATCCTGGAGATTATTCCACGTTTTTATAGCACGAATATGAGGGTTAAAAGAGCTTAAAGTACTTCGTTGGGATAAAACATGCGTTATTACAATGGCGTGTTTGATGGTTGTGGATTAGTCTATTACTACATATAAAATCTTTAAAAGCCTCGGGTAGCAATCCATTCCATGCTTTATATGCAAATGTTGCAAGCTGGACTCTTATAATATCATTTAGTTTTAATAAATTTAATCTTTTGTATAATGGGCTAGTATGATCACGTGGTGCAGCATGTGATATATGGCGGATAGCAATCTTCTGGAGGACACATAGGTGATTAAGATTTGTAGAATAGGTTCCTGACCAAATAGTCGTGCAATAAGTTAATTGGGGTAAAATCAGAGTTATATAGAGTGTTCTGAGTATATTTGGAGGTAAATAATGTTTTAATTTGCATATAATACCAGTATTTCTAGCCACTCTGTTACAGACTGCTGATATGTGATCACGCCACGAAAGTTTATTGTCTATGTGTACACCCAAGAACTTAGTAGTGTTAACCCGATTAATAATTTTATCATTCATGGTAATATTGTGATCCCATCTGAATGAATGACTAGCATTAAACACCATATAATAAGTTTTTCTATATTAAGAGATAATGACTGTATTATCACCGTATTATCACTGTATTAACTACTGTATTATCACCGTGCTGCAGTGTGTTCCCTTTCGTTGCATTATGAACTAGTCGAACACATCTTACTGTTATAGTTTAGCGTACAATCTGCAGTTCCTTTCTTTGCTTACAGTACCACATCACACTGCATTCTACGTTGCGTCTCGGATTACTGTACTGTTTTATCACATAGTCCTATACATACGATACTGTGTATGCTATTCTAACGGTGCATTCGCATAGCGGAATCTTCCCGAATTGCTGACTAATTCACGGTGATATTCGGGTGATCAGTCCTTCGAATCTCGCAAGAATGTTCCTCAAAATTACTGTATCTTAAGTTTACTTCTGACACCATGTTTCAGTTTGTGGCCGTCGAGCGTGTCGTATAAAGAATATAGGAGGCGATCATTTATTTAGTAACGGACTTGGTTTATTATTGTACTTCAGTAGCCATATTCAATGGAGTGCACAGACTCGTAGTGTGTAATATGAAGAGCAAGTACGGTAGCTCATATTGATCAGCTACATAAATGTACTTGTCACACAGTGAGGCTGTGGTTTACAAATCCCGATGATCCAGTTTTGGCAAAGAAAACCTTCAATTCTCTTCTCTTATTCTTAGTAACTTAACAGTTGCACTGGAGTGACATGCAATATCAGTTTAACATGTTCCAAACAGTTCAGGAATACATTGGGGTATGTCCTGTAGGTCAGTTTGGGAGGAATCAGCTGAGCTAAACAAAAGTAGTTTTCATCACTTTTCAGAGCCAGAGACGAAAAAACCCTCCCCGCTGACCCTTCTCTGGATGACGTTTCTGCAGGTAGGGCAAGCCAGACCAAGTGGACTGTGATCAGGGATACCAATACAACCTGCAGGAATCATAGATGCACCCAAATTGGTCAAGTTTATCAAAATTGGTGACTGGAAATGTTGTTGCAGACGTAGACCTGGTTACTGCTTACACAGTATTGCTCATATGTGTATTTACACACTGCACCTTGCATACTGAAATCTCTGAAAATACATCTTTATGGACCTAAAATGATAATTGCATAGAATTTTGTTGTGGTTTATATTGTGACGACTATAAAAAGTATCACATTGGTATTAAAAAATAAAATTCATCTCTCACTTAAGGTGGCATACTCCTATTAGAGTCTATATCAGTCTGCTTTATTGTTCTCCTTCAAGAAAAGTGACAAAAAGCAGCAGGGAACATCTTTTGTGACCTGTTATCAATCATGATCTAGTTTTTTTGTGGCTTGCATGTTGGAGAGCATGAATGGAAGTACATGTAGTGAGAAAATTGTGTCAATTGAGGCCATTTCAGACCCCTTTAAGGCCTCCCAGGAGCAGCGTAGGAAAATTGTTTACCACTGAGTGAAGAGGTTTGTTTACAAGTGACAAAAACTTCCGGCTCGGATAGCAAAAACTCTACATGGTCATGATACGGAAAACTGATGGTGCCATAAAAGGCCAACTTGACAGCTATCCGGTGATGGGTAGCGTTTAGCTAGTGAAAACTATCTAGACTTAGAGACCACATTACTTTTGTGATTTAGTGTGTAAGTCAATGGCGCTTTTAATGGGCGTATGCTACCTGAAGGATTCTTGCCAGGTTTGTTACTGTTTTATTAAGCTTTTTAGATGGACAAGAGTTCACTCTTGTAGCTACATAGTGATTTCAAACACAACCTTTGATTCAAGTTCTACCAATTCTTCCATATCAGAAAGACCTATAGGGTCGTCCCCACATCCATTGCTTGTCTCTCTGTGAGCCATCATAGCGCTGTGATAGGCCCTTAATAGGGCTTGCAAATTAACTAACCTGTTTCCTGAGATTCTGCAAACATGGTTTGTTGTGACTGAGTTGAAAATATCTCATGTCCTTTATCTGCTGGGTTAATTACTCTCTCATACTCTTCCTTGTCGAGCCTTCTATAAGCAGGTTTGCAAGAGGAATTAGTTGCCATATCTGTATCAGAAGAGCTAGGAATATCACCAGTGCAATTGGCATCAGCTTCAGCAGCTGTTCAAGCAGTAAAGCCAAACCTGTTACCTGGCTTGAAGGTTGTTGCATGCCTATCAAACATGCCTTTCCTTCTACCCATTGTTCTAAATACTAATCAGTTTTTATCCTTAAAATATACCAATTTTCCAGTGACCTATTCACTAGTTTTGTTTGTAAGCATTTATTGGAAGTCTAAGCAGTTGAATAGCTGCACATTGAATGATACAAGACAAGACTTACACTGAGACACCATATGAAGATTCACACAATAGACAGAGATAAACAAAAATGATATAAGTCATTACTTCTGAAACTATCATAAAAAGAGGTTTAAAGTGGATTTTAGAAATGTCAACTGTTACTTAAACTGGCATACTCCTGTTAGCTTCTATATCAATCGGCACCAAGTGTGCTGTTTCAGAAAAGGTGCCAAAAAGCAGCAGGAGACATCTTTTTTGATATGTCATCAATCACTGGACTGGTTTATGTTTTTAGTTCTACCATGTAGCTTGTATTCTCTCTCTCTCTGAGTTGTGCTCTCCTCCTTCTGTATGCTCTGTCTCTCTTATATAGTCTATCATACTGTTGTTTCCTTTGCATCTGTTTCAGAGTCTGGATACATGGACTATTTGAGCTCACCTCTAATCCTGCAGCTTCCATCTTCCTGGCTATGGACTCTTCAGGCCCTTTATTTGTAATGTTTGTGGCACTGTGGTCACTGTACTGACTGTTGCGTGAAATGTTTGTGCTATGTTTTGGATTGGAAACTCGAAAGCATTATTGACTACCTCTGCTTTTTGAGTGGAAGTCTGAAACTGAGTGGACCATAAACGTTTGCTGCAGGTGGGTGTCTCAGGTATTTCATTTATAGTACTGATTTCGCTTGACTCCCGTTGAAATTTGTTAAAAGGAAAATAAACAAATTTCTTCGTTTTTTATCGAAATTTGCCGATTTTTATCGAAATTCCACAAATTTTAACGATTGGTGATCTCAGTCATTTCCTACGTGGAATTTTCAACGATGCGTTGAAATTCTTTTTTAAACGAAATAGAAGGTCAATATGTGGTAAAGCGAAACGTCGGAAAACGCGTAACTTCGTTTATTAGTATCAATTAGACTTTGGTACAGTTGTTTGAAAGCAAGAATATTTACAAAAGCATTCTCAGGCTTGCATGAATAGTAACACTCAAAGAAACATGTAGTAAAACTGATGGGGGACATTTTCTGACTGAACCCCAAACACAGTGACATAAGTCATAACTTTGCCAGGCTATCTTGGAGGTTGCAGTACAAGCTATGTACCACGAGGCACCCTTCCAGATAAGTTGGAGTGCTGTGTAACCATTAAAATAACAATGAATGGACATAAATAAACTTGGTTTACTTGCAGATTGCGAAAAATAGTTATTCTTAAGAGATGTAAATTTGGTTTTTTATTAGAGTTGAAGTATGAAACTTTGTTTCCGAGCGAAAAGATGTTACTTGAAGCAAAATAAAGATGCCCCGCCCATTCTGCTAGGACGCTTCCATTTTTCAAAAATGCGTTTTCTCTTTCTATTTTTTTCTATTTTGTTTAATATAGATTTGGCATGAGACATGTTAATCAGGTTAACTTTGATGGAATAATTTTATACCAGAAGTGGAAAAACTTAACAGTTATTACTTTCATTTCGGATCATTTCCGAACAAGATAACACACTAAGGGTGTGACCGTTTAAACGATTAACTGTTTAACCGGCCGCAAATGCACTATCCCTTTAGAAAATCACAAACCGTATAAACGGAAAATTAAAAAAAAAAAATCAAATACATTTTAAACATGAAAATTATTTAAAAATATGTAAAGAACTGAGTAATTTACTGCAAACTATCAATAAAAAACAGAAAAACGATGTTTTAGGCATGAATAATGTGTTCAATATAACTATAGTAGCAGGCCAATAGTCACAAGCTCATGATAGTGTCGTCAATTTGTTTTCTCAGTTTATATTTGCGACATATTCACCCGTGTACATCGATCAATGGCATGTTGAAATCCCGTGTGAAAATATGTTGACCCCAAAAGACGGAAATGGTCGTTCTAGAAAGTACTGTCATAACATTAACAACACAAGGCCAGTTTGCTCTCTCAGGTCTGCACGTGTACAGCCATTTTTTCACACATGGTATTATGCTGTGCATGCATTGCGGGCGGGATTGCGGCAAACATAAAAGAATATGAATGAAAATGATAAACCTTACCATATTTTTTACAAATATTGATGCTTAGATAAGTGCTTCCTCACAATCAACGAGCCGCCCAAAATTCGCTCCGCCTACGTAAAACTTATATATATATATATATAACACGTGGAAAAAGTTCGAGTTTTTAGACACATAATTCCCACTGACATTGGTCATAGAACACAAGTAGGTCATTGACATTTGAACTTGCCCAAGTTCATCGCACCATGGGAATGACACAACACATTGAACATGATGTTACATTCTTCCGCCATCTGGACGCCGAGTGTAAATTTTGGTGCAATATGCAAATTATGAATGGTACTGCGCTGCGCGGTTAAAATTTAACCTATTGCGACACCAATTTTGGGAAGCTGTTGTTGAAGAAACTTTTGTATCAAATGTAAAGTACTGTATCATGTATGTGACACAAGAGGAAGAAAATCAAATCGGAGGCTGCTACAACCCATCGCAAAACATGTGCGTGCGTAATTTGTTTTCTAAGCATGACTTTTAATGAGTAAGCAGGAAAGGTGGGTAAGTTTGCTAAGTTGGGCGATTTTTTGTTTAAAATCTTGTGATAGATAGACAAATATATTGTTTTTTTTCTTCAAAAGTTACGATGTTGCCGAAGGCCGAGTTATATAAATTCAGTGATCTGAACTTCTGAAGACCACGATATACTGATCAGGTGTGTTATTCTTTTCATCAATTATTACACGTAATGTTCGCAATATTATTGGGCCTAATTAGTAATTAACATGCATTGATCGTTGTCTTGTTGCCTGAATTGCTACTTTTTTGAAAAAAAAAAACCTTAATTATTGTACTCATAATGTCCTGTTTTCATTAAAAGTTGAGTGACATTACGTCGAAAAAGCCGCAATCGGGAAACAGCGTTTAAAAGTTTAACCTACCTGCAGGTTATACGGTTAAATGGTTAGTGAAATATCTGTTAGGTCACACCCTTATAACACACAAAAAAAACGACTTTATTGAATGAAAATATACTGAAAACCATATCGCAAAAACACAAAATCGCCTATAACTCAAAAACGGAAGGAGATATCGACTTTTGTCAGCTGCGTAGGGATTTTCTAAACCGAATTTTGATGCGCTCTATCCACCTGTGTCATTTATGAGCTTCTCTGATGTAAGCTGCAGTACGTAATTTCTCTATACCAGTTCCGCAACATTTATTTATGCAGTAAACATTGTTCATGTTCATTTTCTTTCACAACGAATATTCAAAGTTGTGCTCCACACGCTTCACAGATATTGTTTTATGTCGTTCATTTTCAATTCTAGTTTAAAATTACATTTTCGAACGATGCATTGTATGCCTTGTCAAACATTCCTGATTAGTAAAACTAAGGAAGGATATTTGATTGATATGATTTTATGAGCTGTTCCACTTAAAAGATGATGATAAAATCGAAAAACAAAACATTTACTTCTCATGTGATGCATACCGGGAGACTCATAAAAACCCCCTTCTCATTAAATTAAATTTACATGCCGTCAGGCCAGTTGAAAGCCCTCCCCAGTAATGTTTGATCAGCTCTTCCCACTATACACTACTCAAATAAGCAATGAAAATATATTCATTTTCCACAGGTTTCTCCCCAACTTGGGCCCAAGCCACTGCTTTATTTTCTTAGTAGTCATGGAAACAATTGTTTGCAACTCTTTTGCTGGCCAGGTGTTTTCAAGTTTTATTAATAGCACAACTTCTGATTGGTTTATTCAAGATAAACTTTCTATCCCTGCTGGATTGTTCTACTTATATGAATGAATATTTGGTTTTCAATTAACTTAGTTACAGGTAACATCCATTCCATTATGAACAGTAGGGGCAAAATAATGTTTGCTTCTAGAGTAAGCCAGCCAAAGGTTCTGCAGTGCTAAACCCCCCACGAAGATAAATACTATGCTAATTAACAGATGGTAGGCGTGAATTTGACAAAGCCAGGTTTATGATTGGACTAGGCCTCTCAAAAAAGTTTGATCGCTGGGGATATCCAGGGTAGGGAATGCACATGTAAGCAGCATACTGTAGGTGGCCCAGACCCAGGCTGCGACCTTAATAACCAGGGCAGTCCATCTGCATTCGCGGGCAACTTACAGTAGCTGGGTTAGGGGGAAAGTAACAGGATGTTTTTTATTTTGCGTGCATTGAAGCCGGGGGGAGATATTTTGGTTTGAAAGTGAGTGCGGTAAACGGCACTGTAGTACGTCAAGTAACACAGGAATTTATTGGAAAAAAAGATCTCTTTGATATCCAGCTACGACTGTTTCATTGTGTAAATTTTTTTTTATTTCTTGTTTTTCTGACGCTGCGTTCATTGGTGAGTTACTTAAACTTATCTTAGTTTAATACTAGCCTATAACTTAAGTACTTGTTACGATCGACCAAGACCAGTTTTTATTATCCTAGCCAAATAATTTTTCAAACACCTAGTACAGAACTTACTCTGTCTTTTATACAATCAAACTTTTGCAACGTTTGTAATATTCCTTGGCCACTTCTGGTATAGTCTGAAAACGGCTGTAGTTACACTAAGGATTCAACGTAGGTCACAACCTCGATATGTCTAGAATTGCCTTTGCCGTTGTTGATCGCGATAACTTTCGTGGAAATTTCGTTGAAACTACGTTGACAACCGTGCCCGCAGTAGTCTAAATCTTAATGAAATTATTTGTTTTTTATCGATTTTCAACTTTTTTTTATCGATTTCCAACTTTTTTTATCGATCGTTGATTTTTTTTCAACGGGAGTTAAGCGAAATCAGTACTGTAGTTGTGTGCTGTCAGTGTGGGATATTAGCAGAGATCTCTTTGTAGCATTTGGCATGAATGGAAATGTGTACTTCCTGCCCCTCTTGCATACAAATGAATGCCTTGGGCAATGTGAATGATTTCCAATGTAGCACTTTGCAAGGCAGTCTTAACATGTTGATAAAGCCTTCACAACTTTGCAGTGGTCGTATTTGAGGGCTTTAATTCCTGCAAGTAGTCACCTCTGCCAGTACAGGGCAGGTCAAGTCCTCTGCAATGCACTTTTGGATCAAGTGCTTCCTAGTCACAGTTTGTGCAGGTAACATATCAGAGGAGAGTACTGCTTTAGCCAGTGCTCTGCGGAGTGACTTGAGTAGGTGAACTTGGTCTAACAGCATATGGTTCTCTGTTTCAGAATGAGTAGCTGCAGCCATTGTACCAGTGAACCCTTTACATGCCTTGCCATCAGCATCAGTTGTTAGGCACTTCTCCTTTAGTGGGTTCTTACCAGTAAGTAATATGGATGCACAAATCTTTCCACCATTCTTTTCATCTTTGACATTGGCATCTTTACTGAACAGCCCTCATTGCCTGGAAATTGCAACTTGTGACCCCTTCTTCTATTCATTTCACCAATTAAGTTACAGTTGTTACTGTGATTGTAATCAAAATTAAATTTATCCATGGTGACATTCTCAACAATTACATCTCTGTATTGGCTTGCACGAACAAATGGAGTCTCACTTTTTGCATTACGCAGACAGGTATGATATTGACGATCATATTCTGCAAAAATTGGAGAGTCTTTTGAGAGGCCATGCAGTTGCAGTGTCTTTTTTATACACCCCTTTTCTGACATATCATTTTCATTCACTTCTTCTATTGCAGGTCCAAACTGGTTGGCTGACTTTTGTAGTGTTCTGACAGCAGGACTGGGAAGAGAGATGCTGCTGAGCAATCTATGAGCTGCACTTGAACTGATCTACATCTGATGCAAGCCTAACTGCCGTGCAATGTTTAGTTCTGTGGGATTCTTGCCAGGTTTGCTTCTTGGTTTAAACCTTTGTAGATGGGCAAGAGCTTACAGTACCTTTGTATCTTCAGAGAATGCATCCAAACACAACCTTTGAGCCAAGTGCCACAAATTCTTCATATCTAAGTTTGCAAGAGGAATAGGTGCCACATCAGAAGGGGTAGGCACGTCACCAGTGCGGTTGGCATCAGCTGTACGAGCTGTAAAACCGAACCTGTTACCTGGCTTCAATGTTGTTGCACGCCTACCAAACATATCTTTCCTTTTACCCATTAAAATATAACAATTTCCTAGTGACCTATTCAGTGGCGTCTTTCGCGACTGACTGCACTTTTGTTCTGAACTTTTTTTTGATACATTTGTCTCCACTGTTGCTCACTTCACAAAGTTATTAGCCTCCCCAACCAAATGTTTTTTACCTACTGAAAGAAAGATAATTTGCAATGTGTTTTTCAATGGTTAAACTGATATTATTATTACCATAAATATTGTATTGACTTCCCCAGTAATTATAACCAATATGGAAGGGTAATAACACAGCATATGATTGTATGTTATTGGCATGCCATGTAAAAACTGGTGCATGACTATATGATATGCACATTGACATGTGTAACACGTGAAACGTGAACAATTTTAGTTATATTTTTCCCAAATCAGCCCCCCCAAATCATATTGGGCCCCTACGCCTATGACGGTAGTTCTATTAGGCATTTTTTTGGAGTATTCAAAATCATACCAAGTTTTGTGTGGTGGAGTATAAGAATCACGAGATACAATTTATGAAAGTGGCAAGACAAACGTGGTAAATATGACTGATTAAAGGCCAATTTTGACCGAAATTTTTTCAATTTTTAGGTCATTCACAATCACAGGAATATATGAATAGGCCTAGATAAACTGTAGTGCGACAGTCGGAAATTCCAACTGTCGCACTCCAATTTTCCAACTATCGTCAGTTTTATCAAGTTCGGGGGTGAGACACCCCCCACACCCACCCACCCCCCACGTCCCTGGGTGTAAGTCACAACTTCTCAAACAATCATTAAAAGAGGTTTAATGTGGAGTCTAAAAAATTTCAATTGTTAGTTAAGATGGCATAATCCTATTAGCATTTACATCAATCCACCACAAGTGTTCTCATTCAGAAAAAGCAACAGGAGAACAACTTTCTTGATATGTTATCAATTAGGGTCTGGTGTTTTCTTGGCAGGGATGTTAAGGAGCATGAAAGAGAGTACAAGTGATACAAAAATTTGGTCAGTTGAGGTAAGTTTAGACCAATTTAGGCCTCCCTGGAGCAGCATACAAAACTTGATTTCTGCTGAGTAAGGAGGTTTGTTTACAAGTGAGGAAAACTTCAGTCTCTCATAGTAAACAAGCAATCTGCATGGTTATGATATAGAAAATTGAGGGTGCTATGAATGGCCAACTTGTCAGCTATCCAGTTATTGGTTGCATTAAGCTTGTGAGAGCTAAATAGATTAAGGGATCACATTACTTTTTGATTTAGTGTATATTGGGGCATTTAATAGGTGTATACTACCACAGACCCTTTTATCATGCCGACTAGTATTCAGCAATTGGTTGAGCAATATTGTGTGTCTATGTGTAGGACATTTTATTTGACCACATAAGAATCATAAACATTTTCAGAAGTCAAACACCTGTTAACAAACAATTTACTAACTTGTTAGTACAGTACTTTTATTTTACCATCATTTGGTCAGCATAGAATGCCATTAGTTGAATCACAGAAACTATATTTGATAAGTTGAAACTATGAACAATCACAGTGTGTTTTGTTTGTTTTCTATCAAAATAGGAATTAATGGCCAAAGATGTTCAAAATTCCAAGGCTGCTACTAGTGCTTGAGGGAAGACTAAAAGCAGAAAGAATGCCTGATGACAGAGAAAGTAGACATATTATACAGACACTGTGTTACTACATGGTAGGATATACATGGCTAAAATAGGTAAACAGTTTAATACTGTAAACTCACACTATATCATTGCCAATCAGCTCTAATAATCACGAGGAGGGATTTAATGCTTCAACGTTACGCTGGATTAACTATCTCAAGACCCGACTTGTATTCGACAGATACTAATAGTGGGCCCAACTTACAATAAAGTGAGCCTAACAAGTAACTTTGAAACACTTCTTAAGTTCAGGCTCAACCTTGAAACTAATTTTTCCCGATGACCTTCAAAACTTGTTTTGCGACAAGCTCTGCTAACCTTTCAACCAGAGACAAAAAAAATCATATTTGCTAACGCTGGAAATGATGCTGATTTAATACTTGCGCGCAGATTCCTCAACATCATGTGTATTTACTGCGTTACTAGCGGGGCCCTATGTGGGTGAAAGTGACTTGTATGTGCTTCCTCATGCACTGCTGACAGCTAGCCGCCCGGTTCATACATTTGTATACTCCCACCTACGAAAACCAGTGTCTAATATTTATAATATATATATGTTTATGAGCTTGCCGAACGTTACAACATCATACAGAAAGCCATGCCGGACAAAATTATATTTAATGATTATAGTAACATATACATTAGTTACTATTTATAAATATATGATATGCAAATATGTCATGCATAACCTATATACACGAGGTGTATGAGTAATCTGAATATAATACGGCATTACTTGTATATATATATATTATATTTAATGATTATAGTAACATATACATTAGTTACTATTTATAAATATATGATATGCAAATATGTCATGCATAACCTATATACACGAGGTGTATGAGTAATCTGACTATAATACGGCATTACTTGTATATATATATATATATATATATATATATATTTTTATGTATATATATATATATACTGTATATACTGTGTATATATATATATATATATATATATATATTTATATATATATTATAGATATATATATATATTGTAATAAACGTTAACTATTTCGAGTCCATTGCTGCTCGGAGTTCAGCGATCGTCAGGCCTACTGATCTGTAATAAAGTATGGGTTGCTATTCCACGAACTACCATTTGGGTTTGACATGGCTGGGTGGTTTCCTTTTGTGTCTGTTGCCATGTCTACAGGTAGAGATGAGCTCGCTTCTCTAGTTGAGCGTGTTGCCTTTGAGGGTGGTAATTTGGAGCTTTTCTTTGCAAAGATTGCATAGACCAGACTGCCGCTTGTGCGTTTGGACTGTGACACAATTTCCCAGTGTATTGAATATTCAGCTTTTTGCTCCTTGAGTTGCCAGATGTGTTTAGAGAGTTCCGTTTCTTTCTTATATCGGTCATGTTGGAATGATTTGGTGTGGTGTTGTATCTCTTCTTAAATTCACTGCTCGCGAGGCCTATGTATGATGCGTTGTTGGTTCCTGACGTGACGGTGGCTTTGTAAATGACGTCATTAACCAAGCAGTTGCCGCGAAGTGGGCAACTGTCTACTTCTCGGCAGTTGCATGTCTTTTCCTGGGGGGGTTGGCTCGTTTCTTTCATGACCTTTGAGTTGTGTGACTTGATGATCTGTTGCATGTTTCTCATACAGCTGTAACTTTATTTTGACTGTTGATCTGTTGAAGATTTGTGTAGCTTGTTGGTCTGTAGGAATTGCTTGTCGATGAGTTTTAGGAAGTCCGCCGCAAAGTTGGTTTTTACGATTTTGCTGTATGTGGGGTTGTACCATGTGATTTTTCTTGACCTGCGTTTCTTGTTCTGTTTGGTGTTTTTGTTTTCCTTGTTTTGGTATTTGATAGTATAGTTGTATCCAGCTGACCGGAGGGCATGATTGTAGGTGGGTGCTGCTTTCTTGAATGTGTCCTGGTTAGATGATAGACCAGAGACTGTTCTTTCGATGGCTGGCGGTATGTTCTTTATTATTGCGGGCGGGTGGTTCGAGTGTTGGCTTATGTAGATTGGTTCGTTGTTTGGTTTTCTGTAGGGCTGGTACTCGCTGGTATTCATGTTCAAAGTGACGTCAAGGAAGTTGACTGTTTTCAAGTTCGTTTGGACAGTGATTTTTAGTCCACATGTATGAATGATCTTGATTAGGGCTTTTCGTATTCTGTCTGCTTTGCTGCCTGAGCATGACCTCATTACTGGTAGCCCATCGTCCCTGTATAGTCCCAAACCAGTGATATCAGGGTTTTTCTCCAGTTGGTTCAATAGTCCCACCAATTTACAAACTTCCGCTTTGTCAAATGCACCCATTGAGACGTGGAATTGGTTACCCGTGTCTCTCTTCTCTTTTGCCCTTGTGATCGTGAAGGAGAGATCGCCTTGCATGCATGATTGTCTTGTATTCAGTATCACTGATTCTGGTGTATGCTTTGGCCCATGCTAGACATTTGTGTATGAGATCCTTGCTTATTGAAGGGTAAAAATCAACAATATCGAAGACCAGAAAGGTGAGACTGCTCTTTTCCTGTATATTTTTAATCCATTCCAGTACGCTTGTGGTATGTTTGCATTTATGTGGTCAAGCATGGCCTTGCTCACTCGTCCCATTTCAGGGTTTTTTTGTGTTTATTAGCCTGCATTTTGTGTTATCTTGAAAAATTTCTTTGTGGTCCTTGATTGTCATGAAAGCCGTTTTGGGTCCAGTTTTATTTATTCGGTTACCTATTTTTAATTTGTCAGCTAGAATTGTGTATTCATTGTCTATTTCGGTGGCGGTGTTGCGGTCCGCATATTTGTATTTCTGAGATATGTTTACAGTTAGCAACCCACCATATTTGGCGGGGTCCATCTTGTACATGTTCCTGGTTTTGTCCGCCTCTACGAAGATTTCTTTAGAGGATGTGATGTTTTCTATGTCCTTCTTGAGGTTGGACAGGAACTTCTCCGTCACTTCCTTGAACTTAATGTTCTCGACCATTTCCAGCATATCGGACTCGAATGAGACCAACTCCGGGATTTGTGGTGGGACGCATCTCGATTTTAGCCCGTATGCATAGTTGGTGGCGGTGTTGTCCTCGTCACGGCTGGTGTCACTCGTTTCCGCATCGGTGTCAGTGTCGGCCAGGATAAATAATGCTCTCCATCGCATCCGTTTATCAGCTTCTCTGTCATCTCTAGCAGTCTTTTCAAGTATTCTCTAGTTGATGGCAAAGGAATGTTCTTGCCCGAGTAGTTCATGTTGTTCCATACTAAGCTGTAAAAGCATGTACTACTATTAGTAAGTAGAGTGCTCAACCGAGGTTCAGGAGCCAAACTATAAAATATAGCTAAAATACTATCAACGGTGAGAGAGCTCAATACCAAAGTAGAGCATGATATATATATATATATATATATATATTGATATATATATATTGTAATAAACATTAAATTATTAAGAGTCCATTGCTAATCAGAGTTTCACTCTTGTACAAGTAGTTGTACAGCAATCGTCAGGCGTACAATAAAGTATCGGTCGCTATTCCACGAACTACCATACATATATATATATATATATATATATATATATATATATATATATATATATATATATATATATATATATATATATATATATATATAAAGAATAGCGACCCATACTTTATTACAAATCATATATTTTTGTCAAGTTTAGAGGATAAATCTGTTCTTCGTCTGGACAAACATCATATTTCTTTACGCAGGTAGGCGTAGTCCCTCCATATATGATGGGCTGTAATTGTTGTACTCCCCAATCCTTATTCCTGTGAGTCCTGTCACTGTACCCATCCCAAATCCCTACCTTTCTCACCCCTCTGGAATCCATTTAACATTCAACTGTTAGACCACACTGCTACTACTGTAGTTGAACATTACGGTGGAGTAATTGCACACAAGAATAATCAAAACAGAATATTTTGGAAAACAAAAGTCGATAATAAGTAGTTTATAATATAAACAGTATCAGTAAATGGAGCAACAATAAGCTGTAACAGAAACCAACAGGGTAGGATGCAGAGATATTTATATATTGAAAGCTTTTATTTAATGCAGTTTGGTGCCTTGAATCAGCAATTGCAGTTTTTACCTAAGTACCCAGTTTATTTATGTACTCTCATTAAGAATCCGGAGGGGCACAGCCACTATTTCGACGGAGAGAATTAGAAATTGTCTGTGATTTTCATTGAGATAGCAGGGGCACTACGGCAACTTTGTAGTTTTAGTAGGAAAACAAGGCTATTTACATACACTTGTGAAAAGGCACCAAGGGGCATGGTTTCCAGAGTGAGAAAAAACATGTAGAATAGACAGAATTTTAAGAGCAACTTTTTTTTCAGTGGTTTTTTGAAGACTCTACATCAAAACCTTAACATTTCCTGCAGCTGCTCAATATTTACTGGCTCTTGGCACAAATTTTGCTAGAGTTTTGGACAATCTTAAAGCCCTGACTTAGATGATTAAGTTGTAGGATGATCAAGAGGGCACCTAAGGCATTGAAAGCGTTAAAAGGCATACCGCAGTTGTTGCTATCAGTGATGGATGATTTTTAAGCTCATTACCGCAAGAGGTATTTTGCCATCCACCTGCTTCCTGACGTACATATTTTTACGTTCATTGAGTGTGTTTTGTTTGTTCTTCTTGTTTCCTCTGTCTGTCTACATTGTTGGTTCTCTTTTCTTTCATCTTCCGCTGCAGTTTATTCTCCCCACAAAAAGTGGCTATAGAAAATTTAGGAGGTACGGCTCAGTCCAAGTACAAGCATGGCTCATCTCTGAACACGGAGTCCAGTGGTAGCGATAGTTACAGGGACATTTTAACCAGTCATAAGTAAGTTTCACTCTCTAAACATGTTTTATTTTAAGCAAGGTTTTGTCAGCTGGCAACATTATCTATGTTTTATTCTTTTGTAAAACAATTCAAAAATAAGAAACTGACTGGGAAAAGTAAATGCAATGTATTGAGACAAGTTATTGGATAATCCCAAACTGAATGTTTACTTACCATAAATGTAACTTGTTGAAAGGTAACGCTGTGTCTTGGTAACGACATTTTAAACTATCTCAAGTTGTTAAGGATTGGGAAGGTTAATAGAACTCGATTTGGGGTGGGGGTGAGTGGAGGAGGGGTGGGCGGCTAAAATTAGCTGCTTAAACGATATGATTTTTCAATTTACAATATAAACAGTTGACTGTACTGAAAACTGCACAGTGCATTTTAAAGTAGACCACTATCTATTTCTTGCTGTAAAGCAGAACTGTTTGTGACCTTGTGTTGAGTTTGTTTTGATCTCATCTCCCTTCATGTACAGTTAATGAATAGGGAGATGAGATATTGTACTTCACCCCACATCAAAAATGTGAGTGTGCATGTGTATGTCTGTGTGCGTGAGTGAGTGAGCAAAACTAAGTATGTCGCAAACTCCTCCTAGACCCCAAGTCCTGTCGAGTTCAAGCTTGGTGGGTGGGTGCCTGACCATGTTAACTCATGCCTGCTTGATTGATGACGTCAAAGAGGTCGAAGGTCAAGAAATCTAAAAATTAGTTTTTAGCCATTTTCTGCATGCCAACTTGTTGGACAAAGGCATTAAACCACATTATATGTAGAGAATGAAGAGATAAAGTTTAAAACAAGACAGATTTAGCTGTTAAGGCTCGTAGTTAACAGGTCAATTGAGTTAAAGTTATAATTGGTCTAAATTGTGCAAAAGAGTGTGTCCTAGACTGTTAGTCTGATCAGGTTCAAACTTGGTGGGTATGTACTGTAAACTTGATCTTTGGTGATTGTCTAAATGTCATAGGTGAAAGGTCAAATACCTAGAAAGTGTATCCATTTTCTGCTGTCAGCATGTTGGAAAAAGTCATTAAACCACAAATATGTTGACTATAATGAGACAAATTTTAAATTAGAACCTATGCAGCTGTTTAGGGTCAAGGTCATGTTCATTGTAGATCCATGCCATCATAAAAGAGAAGAGTACCATAGATTGCCATCTTGTCTTATGTTTTAATAGTAATAGATGCTAAGATCCCATAACAAGGGAGTTTATTAGGCAAGTTTCAGGTGAGATATGATTGATAAAGATGGCTACCTTCAAGGTATGCAAAGAATTAAGATGACTAATGAAGAAATCCATGGCAGAATGAAGGTGAGATGACAAAACTATTAATTAATGGATCATTCAACTGTCAATTTGAGTATAGTTTCATTAGTTTAATGTACGTTTAATTGCTTTGTTCAAGGGCTGTCCTAACATGTTAGTGTTTAATATCATGAGATGCAAGGTTAAATTGTGACTAACATGCAACATCATGTAACATGTTGAAAATTTCAAGTTTCATTGCTTACACTACATTTCGTTTTAATAGAATGTTGAGTGAAACTACCCACTGCTGTAGGGGATGAAACATTTGGTGTTTAATCCACAAGCTCCAGCTCATTCCTTGGGGCTTAAATTTCAACTCCTACCCAGATCCCAACGAAGAGAGCAAGTGACGTCTGCTCTGCAATGCGACAATAGCATAAGAGACGGTGGTATTAACAGACCTTATGGGGAAAAGTTAACACGTCATTTAATGAAAGTGAAAATATCCCCATCTTGGTGGGGTGGAATTCATTTCCCCTGTGGGTTGTATAACAAAAGAGAAATCTGTTAAAGCAACGATGATTATTAATGCATCTTTGCGTGATTGATTACTAATCCATCTTTGCGTGATTGATTATTAATCCATATTTGCATGATTGATTTTTATACAAATATTGAATGGTTATGATTGCAATAGTGCAAATATTTCATGAGTTGAAAGATGGAATGTTCCATTCAACGGGGCACAGCAGAGTTGAATGGAACATATTACATCTTTCAACGAATGAAATATTTGCACTATTGCACGAATGGAAACCATTCATTATTTTTATTATACAACATATTATATTAAGATGGGTAAAATGCACTCATGCAACCGATTGTTTTGAACAGACAGGTTTCTCTGCTCTCTTACCATTGAAAAAGTGCTATCAAAAAAGTATAACTCATGGTTCTATTTCATAGAGTGGAATAGAGCGGATTTTGCATGCAATCAACGAGCAATTGACCAATCAAATGACCAGACTACAATATGGTGTTGTATAATAATCCATATTTGCATGATTGATTATTAATCCATCTTCTTTCTGCTTAGACGTTGAAGGACAGCGTAGTAAAATCAGAGGATTCCGTGAAGAGACTGTTAGCAGAGATCAAGATGCTAGGTCAAAGGGTCGGTCAATCCCATAAAGCCGTACAGAAGGAGGAAGAGCCAGGTACATTTTCAAGTTTCTTCCTTTTGGGTTTGGTACGTTGAGAGTACAAGATGGATATGATGCTCGCATTGTATAAAATTATTGGTAGCAGTATTCTGGAGACAATGGGTTGTAGGACTATTGTTTGCGAGCGGGTCACAGATATGGTCATGTGCGAAGAAAGTTGGAATGAATTTCAAAACTAACCAATGAGTCTGTCTTGCGTACAAAGATTTACTTCGCTGCTAAATAAACCCGAGCGCGTTTAGCAGGAGTGTCAAGCATAAATCAGGGACGTTTAAATTTGGTTAAAATGTTCTATTTATGGTAGTTCACAAGCGAGAATGTTACCTAACTTATATGGAATTGATGCCAAGTTTTTGTATTGAATGAGTGCAGTTGTTAAATTTTTTGTCCCTGCCATCCCCACCCCACCCCCAGAAAGAAGTATCCCTAACCGTGATGGAATATCACTTAGTAATATTCAGTCTTACCGAAGGCGATGGAGTCCAACAGAGTTGAGGAGAGTGGAATTTTCCAAAGGTTAAAGTGTCACTGTTCCCCTGACCAACACGGGAATGATGCTAACTTTGTTAATTAAGGCGAGGATAACAACTAGGTACTTGACTCCATAAAGAACTGGGACATGTGGGTGTGTAGAACAGAAAAATATAGTGATACAATTACTGACTGAAACACCCGTTCCTATAGAACTCGTACATGTGAGTGTTTAGAACAGAAAAATATAATGATACAATTACCGACTGAAACACCCCTTCATGAAATTACACCCTTCATATAAATTACAAATGAATACTAGAATTATAGCATTAAGAATTTCTAGAAATTAATTCTAGAAATCTCTTTTCACGTCTTCAAATGACAATTTCAATCCAAAAGTTCGGTAAGCTTCAGGTCGCTGTCACTGTTTCACCAACTCCCGTCTTTTGGGCCACTTTCTCTTTAGGCCAGCACCCCTTGTCTCTCTTGCTCCGCTGATGATTGTCGAGAACTGCAGGGTACAAAATACGTTAACTAGTATTTTGTCTAAATACATGCTCTGGAATTATCCCGAGGGTATTTGTAAGACGAACCCTAACCACAGTGAATCTTCCTGCAGATGTGAATTTCCCTTTGGGATATTGAAAACGCATAACACATAATAACATAAATAATTACATAAACCCACCACCTAGTCCTAAATAATCACAAGGCTCCCAATTCTATAATGCCCCCACTAACTGCTCCAATACAACACTTACTATATGCATACTATCTCTACCCCTAGGGCAGCTTCAATGGCCAGGATTATTCTAGAACATAATCTATGTATCTAAAATATCATGCCATACCCTAAGACACAATTCTCCTCTCTAAAGTGACCCTGATTGCATTATCTTGTAACACATATTACTAAGTATTATTGACATATCTCCTAGGCTAGAGCCAAAGTTACCTAGGTCAGGATACAAACCTCCACAATAACAGTGACACTTCAATAAGCAATGAATAGAATAAATAATTCTAATACCTTGAAACATCATTCCCCACATAACAAGGATAAATAATGTGACTTACTTCACTGGGCTTTGACTTGCTCTCCAGGTACAGACTGGCGCCACGATACATCCACACAGAACCGGTTACTGGTCAAATTAACTCAGGTGGTGACAATAAATAATATATGTTTTTTTGCATATAAAATGTTGGCCTCGCAGGTTAAGCTTCAAGCATCTCAACAAGCCTGAATACAACTTAGTGCCCTCACAGGGTCTTACCACAACAGCAATAATAACCACACACCACGCCCACAGAGGACACAGCCAGTCTTGTACAACTGTACCTTTCAAACCCTGGGAGTCAAGTGAGGAATATTCTCCAACTCTGAAATGAATGCATACCATGTACTGCTCAAAACAATACATAACACAAAACAAGACACAAACAAGACAAATATGCAGGACACAAAGGGATAAAGCTACTACCTTCAAGGCAGGTTCAATCTAGCTTGCGCCATTCAGAGTCACTCAAGTGATACATAAGGCAATACAATAGGGACTTGTATCTGCTGTGACATAAAGAATACATCAAGTTTATTTACTCCGTCCTCAGATTTAGTGTAAAGTATTTTTTTGGGGTGAATTTTGTAAGGATAACAAGTTCGTTCCTTTTTTCCTAGAACTGAATAAGTATTCACGCAAAGCAAATTGCTCTTTTTACCCATCATCAAAGTAGCTGTGCAGTTACTAGTGTATTGGAAACAATATTATACCTGCCATAAGTTTTGCCATATGCTACTGTGCATTATTTTTTGGGGGAGGGGGGGGTTTCCCTTAAATTGTATGTGCATTGTGTCACGTTTGTTTTGACAAATAAGGCTTTGTTCTGTGCAGTGATAATCTTTTCCTATAATCCCAGAGATATAAATATAAATATATTTAGAGGAAAATCTTGAAAATGGTTGTAACAAAATTGAAGCCGGGTCAGGCCAGATCTTTCTGGAAACCCTGCACGTAATGAGACTAGGAGAGAATTGGTCTGGGAGGAATGGGAGAGGGGGGGGTGTGGGTTTTAGTGGAATATTTAGGAACATTGCAGTTATTGTGTGTTGTTCTCCATCTCAATTAAAGACCTGTTATTTATGTGTAAATTAACACCTAGTTACTTAGTATTTTGCTGTTTGGATGCAGCCAGGGGTGGGACCTAGATTCCTCATCTCTTAGATTTTGTCTGTAACCCCACCAAAACACATATCCAGTACCACTAAACCCACTCCGAACTCTGTTGCTCCATTTACCCGAGCGAATCTTGCTATGAAATTGACTGACTTGCTACACAAGTGCAAAGATACTGGGCATTTTTTTTCCATTAATAGAAACTCTGGTGTTATCATCAATATAATGATAAACAAAATGGAGAAACTTTCAGCACATGTATTCAAAATAGTAAACACTTACTTATTGCCTCCACTCCACCCTCCAGTTTAATATTCTGGCTTTGCTTTCTTATTATGTGCAGGTTTGAGATGTAGTACATTTCTCCATCCGTGTTATTGTCAGATAATGAAATGAGAATGAGAATTAATAAAATTGTAAAAGAAATGTTTCCTTCCTCGACAGCATGACTTCATATCCGTCACTTCTTCAGTATCTACCTAAATGAAAAATGTAGGCTGAATTTTAGACACAATAATGTCGTAGTCCACCAGAACAAGGTTAATTTGAGATTTTACACTCACACCCTGCTGATCCAGTTCCAAGCTGTTTACTGTTAAAATGTGCTAAACCTCCGATATGTTCCTTTAAAGGCTAACTTGATGATGTTATCAGCTCTTCTAGAACATGCTTTAATGTTAATGTTAAGTTTTGTTAACCCATTGCTTTACATAAATTCTCACTCAACCAAAGCATGTTCCTTTAACTTGATACTAAAACAACAACACCCTTGCACCCATTGAAAGAAAATTAAACACCATCTATCCAAAAGTTGACAAATTTGTACTACCACTGTAAACATGTCATTTGAGACAGGTAAATATCTTTTTGTGATTTTGTGCTGGATCTGAGGAACTCAGCTAAATGGTTAAAGTATTAGACTAAATAGTCTTGTCACTCTAAACCGATGAACCTCGGCAAATAAATGGGTCGTTACCTTACAAATTAAAAGTGGCATAAAAAATCTAGCCTAGTCTGATAGCGCTGTTTTTCAACCGTTCACAACAAAGTAACTGAGGTTTGTTAAACTTTGTTTCTAAAGTCATCTTTTTTATGAATTTTTCCTTCATGTCTTTCCATTGTAATATAGCTTGTAAATCTATTGCAAACACAAAACTTTTACATTTTTTTTTTACATTTTATAATAATATACTGTAACTACTGTAGTTGATACAACAATACTAGACATTTCACTAGTAGATGGGTTATAAATTAAAAAAAAAAAAATTGACATTTCTGACATTACATAAGTTAGGGAAATCATTAAATGTTCTTAGATCTCTGTCTGTGGCTCTGACTCCCTCCCACCAAGAAAGTGTTAATCCCCCACCCCCTCCTATCACCCAAAGCAATCCGTTTTCGCCCTTTAAATTATTGGCTATGGTTGACTCATTCGAGTCTTCAAATGTAACATGCATGATCAACACTTTATGCAGAGTTCTTACGTCTACATGGCTTGTGTATTCCTATCTAGTTATTTTCTTTCATACTCTTTTATGGACAGAACCACCTATGGTGTCCACCATGGAACAGCTCCCCGAGAGACCTCCAGAAGACTTAAATTTGGAAGAGACTTGGGAAGATGACGAAACATCAGACAGAGACAATAAATTGGAATCCCAAGCCCCTGTAGCCGATTCAGATCCCTACTCTAGTCTCATTATGGACATGAAAGCCTCCATCTCACCTCCGAGTTAAGTACAGTCTAACTCTTACCAGATCAGGAAAGGCTTACCAGACGATAACCTCCTGAAGGCAGAAGAAGACAGAAAAGTTTGTTCCAATTCTGGTAGCGACGTGCCGAACGCTTCATCAATCCAAAATGACAAGCTGATGGAAGTTTCCCCCGAAGGGATTAGAAATAGGACTAAAGTTGAAGAAGAATCGGAAAGTGATTCGATCCAGCTACCAGAAAGACCTGCCGCTCTCAAACTTTCAGGATCACAAACTTTTTGAGCCACCGATGTTGCAGCTTCTTAAAAGATATATTTATTATTATTATTCGTTTCATCACATAGTATTACAAGGTGAACAAGACAATAAAAGTACAAATAAGTAAAAAATGTGAAAGGAAGTCAACTAAGAAACCCTTTTGGGCTTAATCGAATAGAGTACTCCCTATCTATATGTACATATATATATGTAAATATTTATATAAATATATATATATATATATATATGTATATATATATATATATATATATATGTATATATATATATATATATATATATATATATATGTAAATTGTATATAAGCTTTTCTACTTCTTTTTTTTTGTATCACCATGTGTATAAATATTGAAGCACTAAGATATGCAGTATTTTTTCCTTGAAATAGCAAGAGATATAGTAGAGAACACTGTTATGGAAGCTGTACTTAAAACTCTTGAAAAAACTGCTCTCCTAAATTTTAAGGAATAGTTTGGCAGAATTTTTTCTGGGGAAATCTATCTTTATTTCATGCATAGTCTTGAATACTTCTGCAATACCATAAGACCATCTCTGCCCTGCACCTAAAAATACTGGGTTTTTTATTCTCTCTTGCATGTTTTCAAAAGTGCCCTTCTCAAGGGTATCATGTTGAAAATTTTCTCATATTTACAGATGGAAATTATGAAGTTATGTCAATTGAGGTCATCAGCGGCCAAAATACAAAAACCTTGTAGTCTAGTTTAGTGAATATCTGTAGCATCGGTAAAATGTCATAATAAGGTGGTAGGTCCCCCTCACTGAGCATTACACTTTGAGCAGTTCCGTTAAGAGGTCAAATGTAAATTGGAGTCATCAGCTGCCAAAAGCCTGAAATCCTTGTCAACATCAAACTCAAAGCTGCGATTATCCTCATGCTCAGAAATGTACAAGAACTGAATGTTCTATGAAGAGGTCAAAGGTCACTTAGGGTCAAATTCTGACCACCTTGATCAGGCGCGTATCCAGGGGGGGGCGTTGGGGGCGCGCGTATCCAGGGGGGCGTTGGGGGCGTGCGCCCCCCAGGTAAGAAATAGAGGCGAGAAAAAAAGAGAGAAGAAAAACGGGAAAAAGAGGGGAAAGAAGGGGAGGAAGGAAGGGAAAAGAAAAAGAAGAAATAGAGGAAATGGAGAAAAGGAGGGAGTAGAAAAAAGGGCAAGCAACTGGGAAGAGAAAAAAAACAGTGACATAATTACAGGGCTGATCCCTATTATACACATAGGGTAGCCAGTGACGGATCGATGATTTTGGAAGGGGTGTGCGCCTCACCCTACCCCTTACACTGACAACTCCATTTTGACGTTTTCATATTTCCTCTCTCACTAATATATCTATATAAATATATATATTTATATATATATATATATATATATATATATATATATATATATATGTATATGTATATATATATATATATATATATATATATATATATATATATAAACAATTGTGCTATGAAACCAACTGTGGCTGGTCTCGAACTCGACCGAGTCGTCGGGAACATGATGCATTTCGGTATTAGACCAGGATCTATATGCGAACTGCACTAGACATATGTCCTTCGATGCAACACTGCCATCCAGAGATAAAATGTTATACTCCGGCGTGAATGCTAATTGTTACCCTAAACCTCGTACCGTAACTCATACAATGAATCTAAAAATAAATTCCTCATGTGATTGGAGAATTGAGCACATCTCCTGTGAATATCATGTAGTGCGTGGGGGGGGGGGCAGGCGGACGCACCTATCACTTCTTGAGATTGTTCCAATCTGCGTGAAAATGCCCCACCCCCACAACCCCTACGCCCCACCCCTCTTATCGCTTCCCGATGGGTTACAAAACTTAAACAATAACCTTCGCCCGTAGTACCAAAAACTTGCCAAAATCCGGCAACACACCACTTCATCGATAGATAACGAGTCTAGTGATCCGGCTGTGCATTAGTGATGCTAGAGGTGGTGCATATGGCAAGCCCTTTTAACATTTACCTCGCAATTAGACTTAAGTCGAATACATTTCACTTAAATGTTATTCCACTTTAGTAAAATGTATTCCACTTAAGTGGAATTCAATATCCCTTAAGTAGAATTCCATTTCTCTTAAGTGGAAATGGACATTTCTATATCACTTAAGTGGATATGCCTCCCACTTAAGTGGAATTGTATTTCACATAAGTGGAATAACATTTCACTTAAGCTAAATAGCCCATCTATTTCACTTAAGTGGAATACAATTCCACTCAAGTGAAATGCATTTCCACTTAAGTAAAATACAATTCCACTTAAGTGGAATGCATTTCAACTCAAGTGGAATTGTATTCCACTTAAGTGGAATACAATTTCACTTAAGTGGAATAATATCTTTTGCTCGTCAATTTCACTCAGTGGAATTCTATTCTGCTTAAGTAAAATACAATTCCACTTAAGTGGAAGTGTTGATATGTGACTTATATATAAATACAATTTAGGGTAATGTTCGTCGTAACGCATTCAATTGCTCATCACATATGATGATGTAGTCGATCCTCGTTGCACGTGTGTATCATGGCTATGGCTAATCATTCACATCTAAACATTGCTGGAATTCGATCAAATAATTGTTGTTGTTAGAGACAATTCGAAGTGTTGTTTCCTCACTTGCACAGGGGAACAATCAGTATGATGCACAACAGAGGCGACTTACATCTTGTTAAAGTAACATAGGCAGTACTCGTAACTTTTTAGATAGTGAAACTTTTGACGAAATAAAAGATTCCATCCAAAATCCAAAAAAAGTAATACGTTCTCTTGCCCTTGTCAATGCGTGTTCGGCTGTAGCTCCAACCACTTGTAATGTATTTACCATGGCTTTATTTTGGTAATGGTATTCGTTAGGTACCAGGTCAGGTACGTACGTACTCACCTTGCACGGATGTTAAGTGCTAGCTGGATCACGATGGACAGCCGATATTCATTGTGCACATATCGACACCACGTACGTACACGTATCGCGGCAAGTTGTTTATAATGGCGCGCAAAGGCATGGGCAAAGTTTGGCGTTGAATGTACTAGCCAATCACATTCCACAGAAGTGGAATAGACTAGCCAATCACATTCCACTTAAGTGAAATAGACTATCCAATCACATTTCACTTAAATGGAATGCATTTCCCCTTAAGTGGAATTGTATTCTTCTTAAGGGAAATAGAAAGGACATTCCACTTAAGTGGAATTGTATCCACTTAAGTAGAATACAATTCCACTTAAGTGAAATGCATTTCCACTTAAGTGAAATACAATCCCCTTAAGTGAAATAGATTTAGCTTAAGTAAGATGCAGTGACAAGTTGATGAATTCAGCTTAAGTAAAATACAATTAAGCTTAAGTGAAATGGTATTCCACTTAAGTGAAATAGAATTCCACGTAAGTTAAATAGTATTCTGCTTAAGTGATATTGAATTCCCCTTAAGTGAAATGTATTCGACTTAAGTCGAATTGCGAGGTAAATGTTAAAACGGCTTGCCATACGTGCACTGACCTAAATGGAGTGTAACCACTCCCGATTTTGCAATTTCCCAAGATCAGGCCCGAAAAATCCCAAGAAATACCAAGAACACTGTGCTGTATGGATTTCTAGCAATATCCAGCGATATCTAGGGATGAATATCCCAAGATCTTACCTAAACTGAAGGCAGATAGAGAATCGAAACCTTCAGTGTACTGAACTTGAAACTGTGCGTCTTTCGAAATGAAAAGAAGTAGGGAATTGCACAATAAACAAATCAAAGTTATTTATTTCAGTCTCATTTCAATTATTCGAATTTGTTAAGCAAACAGCAGATATCACATCATATAAGTGAGCATGAAAATGGCGTTCCAGGATGAACAGCCTTCAAACCATGGGCGCAGATCCTGGTGCGGACAGCGGGACGCGTCCCCATCAACTTTTTCAGTAGTGGGGACATGATATACCGTGTCCCCACCAATGTCTTGACCAATAGCTGCATATCAAGTTCCCCTGTATTGAACTTTGGCGCAGTTAGATCCAGCCCAGCCCCCGGTTCCTACGCCCTTGCTAACCACTGCGTCACAGCAACTGTTGAGAAATAATGCTAATTTTTTCTTCAAAATGGAACGGAGGGTGATGTTCAAAATGCTGTACTTGTAAACAGGATAACTCAACACGTACACCTTTATTGAACTTCATATTTCAAATGGTCTTAAAATTGGCATTATTTTCAGTGATTAATACTACATGACTACAGGTTTGGCAGTAACTTGTGAAAATGTTTCATAGTGAAAATAAAACAATGTCATGTAACTCATTAATTATTAAAGGGGTGGCAGAGCTGCTTTTCTTGCTCAAATTGATCAAAGAATATGTCCATGTGCTCATACATAGAGCATCTGTATGTCTTTATTTCACATAGGAAGACTGTTCTCTCTGGGTATTGAAACATTTTGGAATATAAATTCTACCTTTTTGAGTCCTTAAGAGATCTTAATTCTTTTGATTGCCTTGTTGCTAAAGTAATGGTCAAGGCAACGTTTCCTGAATCTGCATAGCTCATGTCGCGGAGCGGTTGAAAACTATTAATATACAACAACCAGTTAAAACAACAGTATCAGGCAGTATTTTATCACCCTCCGTTCCATTTTTGAAGAAAAAATTACGATTAAAACATTGTACACTTCTATCGCTAAGCATACAATTTCCGAGGAAACAACACCGTGAAACTGGAGAACATTTATGAATAAGAAAGGTTTGATTTGACTGCTTTGAAATAACGTATGACTGGAAAGATGAGTCGAGCGCTCTCCATCGGCCTCTTTTTTGGTCAGTGAGCAACTTCAGAGGAACAATAGAAACCCGAAAAAAAAACTTTTAAAACGAACAAAGGATTCACAAACCTTTGTTCTGCCTAAAAGATAAGCAGAATGAAAATAAAATAAAACTGTTAGCAAACTGATTATCCACTAGAGAGCCTGTGTAATAGAATGAGTAAAAGTTTCGATCCTAGCAGGATCTTCTTCAGAGGCTAAAAACTAAGATAAGCAGAAAGTTTGGTTTATTGTAGATTTGTGTGGGCGGAATTAGCCCGATTGATACGGGGAAAGGTGATTAATTTGCTCTAGGTGGGTTATGGTGCGGTTATCTATAATTCTTTCGAAAATCTTACCTAAGGCTGGGAGGAGACTAACTGGTCGATAGTTTTGAATTTTGGTGAGGTCTTTACTTAGTTTCGGTATTAAAATCTTTTTGGCGGATTTCCATGGGGTTGGGAAATGACCCAGTCTAAGGAGTTCGTTAAGTAATGGGAAAATATGAGAGTTAATGAATATCGGAGGGAAGTTTTTAGGCATTTGGTCATTTATGTTGTCAGGACCAGTGGAGGATGCATGTTTTAGTGGCACTATACCAATTGTTTATATCTATTTTATTGAGCAGAGGGATGTTTTTGTTGAGACATCCTAATGGGTTGGTGTTAAAGCTGGTTGCATTACTGATAATTGTACGGTCTATTTCGTGTTTACAGCTGATATCGTATGGGGGGCCATCGTAGATATTGAATATACATTTAAAGTACGATTCAATTAGCTTTATTTGGTCTTGAGTTTTTGTGATGAGGTTACCTACTTTATCTCTAAGGCCTTGGTCTGTTTTACCTGTGTTTGGTGTTGTAATGGGGTTAATGATTTTTTTTTTAATTTTCCAAAAGTGTTTCGGGTTTTTATCATTAATGATTAAATCGCAGTTGTTTTGGACGCGGTTTTGTTCATCCGCCAATATTTGTCTGTTTATTGCTGTTTAAGTTGGTTAATTTGGGTTTTTAGAGTTGGGTCTCGGGAAATGATATAAGTTCTACGTAGGCGACGTCTGAGTTTCATAAGTGTAAGAATATTCTTATTTAGTTTTCGTTTTCTGTTTTGTTTTTAAGGGACAGTGTCTTTTGAAAGTATAGAAGATATGATGGGCAACGCTGTCACAGTAATTGTCGATGTAATTTAGCTCGTTGTTTTGGTTGTTGTATTTTGGGAGTCTGTTTTATTGTAATTATACGTCAATTCGTTATTTAGTATGCAGTTGAGGTTTATGTCTAACTCAAAAACGAGTGGAAAATGGTCACTGATTTAGTCATCTTCTAGGATTTGTATCGAATGTGTTTTAGTTGCGTGGTGATTTGAGGTTATATGGGTAGTCAAGTAGTTCTGTAATATTGTTTATTGGGTTCATCCTAGGTTTGGTATTTTGGTTAATTATCGTTAAGTTGTATTTATCACATATTTCTAAGAGAGACTTGCCTTTTTTAGAAAAAATAATGTGGTGGGCATTTACTAGGAGTTTTTTTTAAATTTTTAATAGAACATTTTTTTTATTATTATATCGGTGGATATGGGCTCATTTGGGGGACTATAATCATACCACGAAAGTGTCCATTAGCTATAGGTTGCATTGAGGGTGTGTTATTCTTGCGTCAAATGGCGTACCATGGAAGGGGGAGGGGGGGGTTGAGTGGTCTATCTGTCAGTGGCGGAGCGTCCATACAGTCAGGGAGGCGGATGCCCCCCTGACGGACTCAAATGGACTACTGGCGCCCTTTTCAGCTTTTTACCACTTTTTATTTGTATGCGATTATTGACGTTTTTAATGCGCTCTCATCTACCTATTGACATTTGTCACATTTTTTGGGCGATGACACCTATTTATTCTTCATTTTTTATCTTTTCTGGTAGTTCGCGACACGCTGATTACGAATCAGAAGTTTATTTTGGAATTAGGTGCTGTGTTGGGGCGTGGGGGGCAAAAAACCTGATTTGCAGTAAGCTGCCAAAACTGACCAAAAATCGATCCAAAATCGATTTCGCCCAAATGACGTAACAGGGGGTAACCGATGCTCAGGAGCCCAAATTTGCAACTCCCAGGTCCATATCTGCTTCCGTGCGGGAGATACGTGGTGTCAAAGGAATCTGCATAGCCCTCCAAAAGATTTTATTGATAAGATCCAAAGTACTATTTTTGATTTATTTCGAACGGGAAAACTGATAAAGTAAGGAAAATTACTGTATAACCCCATTGAAAAGGGTTTTTTAAAAAAAAATATATGTTCACAGCTTTGTTGGTGCTCTCAAAACCTCTTGGGTCAAGCGTTATTGTAATAATGCCAACACGGGGTATTGGAAGCTCTTTTATTTCATTCCTCTCTGTCGCCGTCCGGTAAAGAGTTGCTTTTTAAATATAATTTTCATGACCAGGATATTGTACTGTATTTAAAAATACCTTCATTGGACAAATTTGTATGGTTTTGAGTAAGCTTAGCTACCTTTAAGAAACCATCGGAAATTGGGTGTGCAAATCCCTAATAATTTTATTAGAATTGATAATACCGTTGTTTATGACAACAAGCTTTTACGACGCCGGTTTACTGTTTGTTAGGGATATGTTTTTGCTAGATGGGAAGCAATTGTCCAAATAATGCTTTTCTGACCAGTCTTCTACATTGTTAAGCTATTGTATGCTTTATAGAAGACTTCCTTTCACATTGTATATTGCACGTGAAAAAAAAACAAAATAAATCAAATCAAATAACTAATAATTATTTCTAAACAGTTACTGTGGTTAGTGTTATGTACTTAGAAAGTAAGACAAACTCTCTGTCTAGAATTCAACTCCCAGAGGATATATTGTTTTGGTATTTCTTTTCCTCATTTTGCAGTTAAAATATTAGAAAAGCCTATCATTTCTCAATTAACAGTTACTGTGGCGAAGTTGTTATGTTGTACAATTTTGCATATTTATTATTGTTTTGTACAATGGAATTGTCAATAAACTGAAAAAAATGAGACATACTCCTTGTCTTGAATTCAAACACCAGAGGATGCATTTGATTTTCTATTTATTTGTCTTCTAATGTTGTGAACATTAAATATTAGAAACGAGTATTAAATCTCAACAGTTCTCGTGGCGCAGTTGGTAGTGCTCTGGACTGGAGAGACAGACAAACTCCATGTCTCCGGTTCGAACCCCAGACAGAGCATTTTATATTTTTGCTCTTTTACTGATTCCATTCTGGACTTTGAAGTTTAAATATTAGAAACGAGCATTAATTCTCAACAGTTCTAGTGGCTCGGTTGGTAGTGCTCTGGACTGGAGAGACAGACAAACTCCATGTCTCCGGTTCGAACCCCAGACAGAGCATTTTATATTTTGCTCTTTTACTGATTTCATTCTGGACTATGAAGTTTAAATATTAGAAACGAGCATTAATTCTCAACAGTTCTAGTGGCGCAGTTGGTAGTGCTCTGGACTGGAGAGACAGACAAACTCCATGTCTCCGGTTCGAACCCCATACAGAGCATTTTATATTTTTGCTCTTTTACTTATTCCATTCTGGACTTTGAAGTTTAAATATTAGAAACGAGCATTAATTCTCAACAGTTCTAGTGGCACAGTTGGTAGTGCTCTGGACTGGAGAACCAGACAAACTCCATGTCTCCGGTTCGAACCCCAGACAGAGCATTTTATATTTTTGCTCTTTTACTTATTCCATTCTGGACTTTGAAGTTTAAATATTAGAAACGAGCATTAATTCTCAACAGTTCTAGTGGCGCAGTTGGAAGTGCTCTGGACTGGAGAGACAGACAAACTCCATGTCTCCGGTTCGAACCCCAGACAGAGCATTTTATATTTTGCTCTTTTACTGTGTTCATTCTGGACTATGAAGTTTAAATATTAGAAACAGGCATTAATTCTCAACAGTTCTAGTGGCGCATTTGGTAGTGCTCTGGACTGGAGAGACAGACAAACTCCATGTCTCCGGTTCGAACCCCAGACAGAGCATTTTATATTTTTGCTCTTTTACTTATTCCATTCTGGACTTTGAAGTTTAAATATTAGAAACGAGCATTAATTCTCAACAGTTCTAGTGGCACAGTTGGTAGTGCTCTGGACTGGAGAGACAGACAAACTCCATGTCTCCGGTTCGAACCCCAGAGAGAACATTTTATATTTTTGCTCTTTTACTAATTCCATTCTGGACTCTGAAGTTTAAATATTAGAAACGAGCATTAATTCTCAACAGTTCTAGTGGCGCAGTTGGAAGTGCTCTGGACTGGAGAGACAGACAAACTCCATGTCTCCGGTTCAATTCCCAGACAGAGCATCATGTCTGCGGTTCATGTCCAGACAGAGCCTTTTACTTTTGTACCCTCTGGAGGGAGTGCAAGTATAAATACAAGAAACAAAGTTTTTCCAGAGGGAACCGAAATGGTGTAATTGGTTATTCCATCATTCAGTAAGCGATTGGTTTGGATTGCATCGGTTCAAGTCCCAGGTGAGTATTTGCAAAAGGAGTTCTGACAAGTGGATAAGGTGAATCCCGAAGGTGGGTGGCCCCCTCCTCCTGACAGGTGGGTAAGGTGAGTACCGAGGTGAGACGGGGTGAAGGTGTGGACAAGGTGAGGTCGCTGCCCCCTCTCCCTGACAAGGTAAAGGCGCGGACAAGTGGAGCTCGCGCCACCCCTCCCCCTGACAAGGTTCACGCGCGGACAAGTGGAGTTCGCCGCCACCCCTCCCCCCCTGACTAGCCAGTCGGGGGGAGGAGTAGTAGTGGAGAAAATGTTTTAAAAAAACAAAGTCCAAACAGCAGGATCTTTAAATATTTGTAAAGCTTTAGAAACCAGAGGCCCAGCTAATTGTCTAGTGGTAAAGACTTTTGCTTTTGCATCTCAAGTTCCCTGGCTCAAACTCAACCTCTGCTTTTCCTTTTACAATACTCATGTAAAAGGAAGAAAAAAAAGGAAGAAAAAAAAGAGTGATACTTTGAAATAACTTTTTTTTTTAATGACAAATCAGTTCATGGACAGGATATACCTTCATCCCTCCCACCACAGTTAATACCCTTCAACTACCTGTCCAGAAACAGGTTATCCCTCATCAAATTATTATGCAAATACTAATCAAAACATGCAATACATATTACATAAACATTCTTAGTGATACCTGCATCTACTATTGAGATGGTTGGTGACAACAGACAGTTATTTTCTATAATGTTTCTATTATTTATAATATCAGCCTGGAGGGGAGTTATTTAATGATACTAAGCAGTCACATGTACATATGGGATAAGCCTATGGCCTTTTTACTTCACACCAGGTGGCTATCCAATTCACACCAGTACATTCTTTTTGGACATTTTTTTTTAAACATTTGGAAGACCATTTCATCATGAGGGGAAAAAGAATTGATTTCTCCTAGATAAACATAATAACCCCATCTTACTTTAGCCAGACAGGGCTTGAATCCATAGGTTTGCTTGACGACAAGTTCCCAACAAAAAAGAGTTGGCCTTCCATGGCTGATTGATTATTCACTTTACAATACCATGGCACCCCTGCTACCATCAATTAAATTTTCTTTAACTTTCATTTATTAACTAAACCTGATTTTAATTAATTTTAGATAACTTAATTTTTACATTTTTTGCCCTCCAGTTTGAAAAAGGAAACGATACTACCATAGCACAAACAACATACATGTGGAAAGGTTGCTCCCTTTCATTGCTGTCTCAATCACACACCCCCCCCCCCCCCGCTCCGACTACCACACCCCACCAAATTATATACACGAAGAGTGCATTATTGAAAGTTTCTTTAAATATAGCCTTTTCATGCAGTAAACCTGTGCTGCTGCAAACTGAAAATTCAATTAAAAGATTCTCCCTCTTCACTTTCAACACTTTCATTTCTCCTTCTCTATCCTTCACTTCACCACCCCCCCCCACCCCTGGTCCTTCCAACTATCATCCATAACTCCTGCCAATATCAAATTCAGTCACCTTAACATCCCCCCATAAAGTGTCAGTCAGTCAAGCACCACAATGTTTGTAGACCAAGAAATCAACACCCAAAACCCATTTTTAAACTCTAAAGCCCCATCAAATAAAGATGCTGTTTTTTCTTCTTTTTCTCTAAACAAGATAAACACACCAAATCCAAAATCCAAATCCAAAAACCAAATCCAAAATATATAAAATTCCAATTCCCATTTTGAATATTCTTCAAATTTTGTTTGCCAAGCTACGTTAAAAAAGTGAGTGTTATTCTTTTTGGCCTTCCCCCATCTTTGTGTTTGCATTGCAACAAGGTGTAGTTTTCTATACTAAAAAAAAACAAATGAAATCAAATAAAACTTAAATAAAAGATGATTACAGCACATGCAGGAGAAGAGTGAGAGCCCTCCCAAATACTACCGGCTTATGTATACAAAAGACCTTTTTTCCGAAATCCTTTTTCCGACATCGTGGCAATTCCAGAGTTACTTTACACCCCCGCTCCACCATCCACGCAGGAACCCACCCAGACCCCCCTGCGGGGACGATTTATTCTGTTCCAGTTTCTCGTCCAATAAGGGTAACTCTATATGGTTCAGAACTATGTCAAAGAAGAGCGGTTTGCACGGTGACGGCTTAAAGTCCAGTGGAAATGTGGTGAAGTTGGGCTTGGCGGCCAGGTCCGGCTGGTTGGCGTTGTACCAGTCAAGCTATTCCGCCAGCGGTCGATTGTCCTTCAGACCGAGTTGCGCCATTCTTTTGCTGATGGAAGGTTCATTGGAATCTGAAAAATGAACGCAGAGAGGTTCTTGGTAAGCCATGGTATTTTTTTTAAAGTATTCTTGGGTGGAGGGTATTTTCTATGGGTGAGGATAATCCGGAGGGTGGGGGAAGTCAATTCAATTAACTGTGAGAAACGTCATTGAATTAGGAACCACCTAAGGCCTATTCTCATCTTTGTAGTAAGTTTGTCACCTTGAGCTACGTGACAGTTCATAAGTAGGGGGGTATATTCGAGTGGAATTTGGGATTCGAATCCCTGAATAGAGAAAGTTTACAAAAACTTGTTAATTTGCAGTCATTTTTTGTTATTGCTGTCACAAACAGAAATGGATACCCACTTTCTATTATTTGTAGATGACAGAGACTGGTTCAATCGCAGTCTACAAGGCCAGATAAACTCTTTATATTTTGGCTTTCAATTTCTTTATTCTGACAAATTTCGATAGTACAAAAAAACGGCAGTTTTGATCGGGCTTTTGATACTTCCTTGTGATCCCTGGACATCATACATTCAGCTACAAGCAAAAATAACTATTGTCTGTCCTGTCCACCACAATAATCCTATTGTAATATTTTCAGACCCTAAGGGCTAATAGGTCTCTCCCCCCCCCCCCCAAAAAAAAAAAGTGTGAAAAGGGATGGTGCTGCTTCCAACCGAATGAATCTTTTCACTCATTGTTTAACCAAAGAGAAAAATTTGGGAAAGAAAACAACAGATTATTAATATAAAGGCCATATTTCTCTGAATCATTGTCTATGCTCTGATGGAATACATTTGTTCCAGTAGCAGGGTTCAATTCCCAGGTTCCAAATGGACACGGCAGTTTAATCTGCATTTTCCTGATGATCAGACCCAAAAGAGAACATCGATATGTCTGTCCACCGTTATCCCAAAGAAGAACCCTTTCAGAAACTCAAGGGTACTGAAGGGATTTCTTCCTTTTGAATTAACCAGGGTCCTACACAAAATTAACAGGGTAGTAACATGATGGTCTCTGCCTGATTCCCCTCCCCCACCCAATTTCTTTTCTTAATTTTTGGTATTCATCCTTTCATATATAGTCCATCTTGCATTTTGCCTTTTGAAAAACAAGAATCCTTAATCTTCATCCAAAGCAGCAAAAAGTTTCTTTCCAAACACAGTAAATTGAATATTATTATATTATTATTAAGTACATACCTAGAATGGAGGCCGCCTGAGCAGAGTACTTCAAGCCGTTGATATCTTGTGCAAGAGTGTCCAATTCCTCTACCTCCACCTATTGATTAAATGAAACCAAAATCTAATCATGATGTCTTCCACATTAAGTTTTTAGGGAGTGTCACTACCCGACAAGCCCTATAGGTTTTTATAGTACACTTCCTTTCACAAGTTTTGTTTCTTATCTCCTTCTATGTCATATGTCATACTTATGTTAAAATAGAATAAAAATCAATAAATAAAATGAAATAAAAGAAATTAGTTACCTTTTTTTTTAATTTGAGTAAGAGTTTTGTTTTTGTTGTTGTTGATATCAAAACAAAAGGAGTTTAACCCCTGGTCGACCTGGCGAGAGGTCCTACGGGGGATAATAAGTTTGTTTTTATAGAATAGACATTTTTTTTTTTTCTTGGAGAGGTTGTCTATGTTCAGTCAGGGAATTGCTGGTAAATGAAGTCTTATATATTTACATAGGACAGGATAGCCATAATCATACCCGAGGTCAGAGTCGAAGAGTCAAATAGGGAGGGATTTCTAAAGGAGAGGAATTTTTTAAGTACTGAGAATTGTGGAGACGGAGTGGTTTCTATTGTTTGGGTAGGGAGTGGTTGTGGTTTCTATTGTTTGGTAACAATATAATCTGTATATATAGGTATACTTGGGCCTAGACCCATTTAGGAAAGGATTTTTTTAATGGAATGAGACTTTAAGTAGTAACAATTTTGAATACAGAAAGGGTTTGGTTTTTGGGTAGTGAGTTGTTGCGACTTTGTATTTCAGGCGGGGAGGTCTTCAATCAAAGGGTCGTTCTCGAGGTTGTTTTCGTATAACTTGGTGTTGAATTCTTCAAGTCGGGTGAAAGTAGATTTTGTGTTTCCTGCACGGAGAACGTACAAAGTAGCAATATAGGTAGGGATTTTGAGTGCGAGTCGATAAGCTGTGGTGTGGATTCTGTTTAAAATTTGTTTATTGGGATTAGAGATGGTAAGCAGGGAGATTCTCCCGTAACTGAGAATCGGTTTTACTTTGGATTTATAGATTTGGATAATTGTTTTCGGAGGGAAGTTATATTTGTGTGAGAGGATTTGAATGGATTTAAGTTGGAACCAGCAGCGTCCTGCAGTTCTGTTACAAAGTAGATTAAACGATAATTTGCTAACGAAAGTGGTACCAAGGAAGGTTGCATTAGGAGTAGCAGTGATTGAGGTGTTGAAAAGATTAATTTTGGAAATATGGTTATGGTATTTTGAGTTTATTATGGAGAAATTGGCTAGGTTAGATTTTGAGGGATATATTTTTGTTCTCCACATCAAGCACCAATTTTCGAGATGTGTAATTGCTTTTTTAATATTTAGTTCCGTCATATAGATATTTTTACTGGTGCTCCAAATGGCTATGTCGTCAGGGTAGTGACTATAGTTGCATTCAGATTAGGGCTGTAACGGTTAAACGGTTAACCGGTTAACCGACCGAACGGCCGGATAAACGTCCGCCGTACATCGTATAAGTTTAACCGTTTTTGTAATGCCAATTACGCAGTCGCAACGGCGCGTCTTCACATCACTTTATTCCCGAAATAGACCGCAACATTTGCTTGCCGAAAATCACGTAACAATTGCAAACTTCATCACGCATCCATACAAAAGATTTTTAAGATTGGCGGTATGATTGAAGGGATTACCAAGCGATATGCGACCCGTGAAGCGCCTATTGTTACCCCGTTCGACAACGTGGCGAGTCTGCATCTAATCCTTTCAAATTTATATTGTATTTAAGCAGTAAACGTTTTCTTTATTATGATGTAATTTCAGTTCAGTGTTCCCTCTGAGGTGCGGGATTCCATTCTACACTCAGTAATCCCACAAAGAAAACATTTGTCTGCTGGAAATCCCCGCATCGTTTTCTTGCATTCGCGAAAAGTTTATACTCAATGCACAACGTATACACTTGACTGTAAAAAAAAACTCTGAAAATCAGTAGAGAAATAACTAATTGTGTACGAAAAGTAAGTTGGTACACCTTTCAAATTTTACGAAAGATCGAGCAAAAAACTTTCGAAAAATTCACGCGAAACTGGCAAATTGTGCTAAATGCAACTAATGTCATGTAAACAAGGCTCTAGTAACCCAATTATGAATAAAACGTAAGAACACATCTGGTGTTAAGTGGCGAAAAAGTATTTTCTAGAATTTCCAAAATTACGGAGAACATAATATCCTACCATAGTTTAGTGTATAGCAAATAGCCTAACCACCTCGTCGGTTACGGATTTCACGTAACTACAAAAACACAACTAATTGTAGGCCTATATTGCGAAGTTTACGTTTTCTACAAGAACATGGAAACAATATTAAGCATCTAGTTAATCAAGTCAAGTGGCCTTAAACATGTGATTACAAGGTTAACTTTCATGTATCATGTGGAATAGATTGTCTTGTTCATGCGGAGGAGTCAGTTGCCTGTTTTACTTACCTAGCTGTTACGGGGATCATATTTTACCTACTTTTCTTAAACGTCTAAGATAATCATGTCATGTCATGTCATTTCCAAATTTTCATCAGTTTCGTGACAATTTAAATTAAAAAAGTTGTCAGTATTTTGCATCCACAGCTGCGAATATTTTATCGCCAGACGCGCCAAATTTTCCGGGGCGTTAACCCCTGGACCCCCACAAGTGGTTCCAGCACATGACCCCACCGGGGGACTACCCCACGCCATTATGCTACGCGTGCTAATTGTGTTTGCTGCGCGAACTCCGGCGGGAAATCGACAGGGTGTTCGCGGGAAATTTTACAATGTTATCCACACTTCCCCCCAACCCTCTGCCTACCCCGCCACAATGCACAAATTCAATATATCTGTGACCCATTGTTGTACTTGTAATTGCGTAGGCCTAGACCTACTACCGTACACTTCTGTAGTAATCGCTTCCTAACAACCGACTTTCCTAACCTTAGCCTAGCTGGTGAAAGCCTTGTAGTCTAACACTCCATATGATCGCGAACTTCAATACACAATGCCAATATTAAGTAGGCCTAGTAATATTAGGCTTATAACTGCCATACAATGCCTGCGCTATTACAGTAGGGGCTACGCAATTAACGAAGAAATATTTGCTTCGAATATCTCTGTAACAGTTACCGATGAACTGAAAGAGAAACAAAAATCTGTTTAAAACTTCATGAAAACGCGCGATTCGTCTTTTTCAATGCAACGATCGTCAAAACTAAGCAAATACAACCAAATTCTTGACATACGCGTTACGAAAAAACGATACGTGCAGCGCTATTTTGAGAATGTACTTCCGCATCAAAAGTGGTGGCGCTCTTTCGGAATTATAATCTGAGCTATATAACTCTGATTTTCGGCTCTTATTTTGAGGCAACAACACGGGTTACGTTTAAACGTTAACCGTTCGGTTAATAGAAACGGTTAACCGGTTAGTGAATTAACCGGAATGACACAGCCCTAATTCAGATAGAGGGGGGATGTTCAAATCATTAACAAATAGGGTGCAGGGGAGGGGGCTGAGAACAGCGCCCTGTGGAGTACCTGCACCAAGTGGAATAGGTTTTGATTATTGGTTTTTGTAGCATATTTTGGCATTGCGCTCACTAAAGAAAGAGGAAAGAAGTCTGGTGTAATTGCAGGGGAGATTAAAGTTAAGTAGTTAAATTCTTATGCCGTTGTGCCAAGTTTTGTTGAACGCCTTTCGGCATCAAGGAAGAGGGCAGTGGTATCATGTTTTTTTATGAAGCCGATGCGAATTTCTTTGGAAAGGTGGAAAGTTTGGTTTATTGTAGATTTGTGTGCGCGGAATTAGCCTGATTGATACGGGCAAAGTGATTAATTTGCTCAAGGTGGTTTCTGGTGCGGTTATCTATAATTCTTTCGAAAATCTTACCTAAGGCTGGTAGGAGACTAATTGGTTGATAGTTTTGAATTTTGGTGTGTCTTTACTTAGTTTCGGTATTAAAATCATTTTGGCGGATTTCCACAGGGTTGGGAAATGACCCAGTCTAAGGAGTTTGTTAAATAATGGGAAAATATGAGAGTTAATGAATATCGGAGGCCGACGGAGGGGAATCTTTTAGCATTAGGTCATTTATGTTGTCAAGACCAGGGGAGGAGGCATTTTTGCATATTCAGTGGCACTATACCAATCATTTATATCTATTTCTTTGAGTAGAGGGATGTTTTTGTTGAGACATCCTTAGAAGTTGGGGATAAAGCTGGTTGCATTACAGATAATTGTACGGTCTATTTTGTGTTGGAATCTGTTATCGTATGGAGGGCCATCTAAGATATTGAATATAGTTTTCAAGTATGATTCACTAAGCTTTATTTGGTCTTAAGTTTTTGTGATGTGGTTACCTACTTTATCTCTAAGGCATTCATCTGTATTACCTGTGTTTGGGTTGTAATGGGTTTATGATATTTTTTTTATTTTTCCAAAAGTGTTTTGGGTTTTTGTCATTAATGATTGAATCGCATTTGTTTTGGATTCGGTTTTGGTCGATCGCCGATATTTGTCTATTTATTTGTTTTTTAGGTTGGTTAATTTAGGTTTTTAGAGTTGGATCTGGGGAGATCATATAGGTTCTATGTAGGCGACGTCTGAGTTATTTAGTGTAAGAATATTCCTATTTAGTTTTGGATTTCTGTTTTGTTTTTAATGGGCAGTGTTGTTTGAAGGTATTAAAGATATGTTGGGCAATGCTGTCACAATATATGCCGATGTAATTTAGTTTGTTGTTGTGGTAATTGGCAATAGTGTTGTTTGTTATGATCCCTTTTTAAATGATGTCCAGTCTGTTTTATTGTAATTATACGTTAATTCGATATTTTGGATGCAACTGAGGTTTATGTCTAGCTCAAAAAGGAGTGGAAAATGGTCACTGATTAGGTCATCTTCTAGGATTTGAATCGAATGAGTTTTAGTTGCAGGGTGGTTTGAGGTTATGGCGTAGTCAAGTAGTTCAGTATTATAGTTTATTGTGTTTATCCTAGTTTTGGTATTTTGGTTAGTTATTGTTAAGTTGTGTTTATCACATATTTCTAAGAGGGATATGCCTTTTTCAGATATTTTGGTGCTACCAAAAATGATGTGGTGGGCATTTAAATCTCCTAGTAGTATTGTATTTTTATTAGAACTTTTTTTGATTGTGGATATGGGCTCATTTGGGGACTATAATAGCTAATAATGTGGAGAGGTTTATTGTCTCTTTCGAGTACATTTTCAATTGTTTGGGTTTGTTTGGGAGGAGGGTGGCTTTGAGGTTGTTTTTTTCAGCAATAAGTACTCCTCCCATAGAGCGAGAGATATCGTGTCTGAAAGTTTGGTAACCAGGGATGCTAAGGTGGGAATTTTTATTTAGTTTAGTTTCGTTTAACGAAATGATATCCGGGGAGTGGTTGGCGAATATAGTAAGTAGGAGGCTTAATTTTGGAAGGATACTGTTGATGTTTAGGTGGAGGAACTTGACCGAAGGAGGGAGTGTGCTTGTCATGTAGGTGATTGAGGAGGGCTAAATATTGAAGGATGGTGGAGACGTTCCATAATTACAGTTTCTGGGATATTTAAGTTTAGGTGTTTTAGTGCTAACACGGTGGCGTAACTGGCAAGGTCGTCAGATTTAACATAATGTTGGCTTTTTGGAAGGTGTATTGTACTAATTCAATTACAAAGGTTGCGATATTAAGTTTTTTTTCAGTGACAATTTTATTTGTTATTTTAATTTTAGGGGTAAAAATGGTTACATTCGCTGGTTCTTTGTTCTTGTTGTTTGTTATTATTTTCAGTTTTAGCTTCTTTAAATTTTGGGCATCCTTTGTTAAGGGCGACATGAGTCCCTGAGCAATTGGCACATTTTGGGTTTTCTTCTGGTTTGGGACAGTCTTTAACTCTGTGGTTTTCGCCACATCTGAGACATCTGGTTTTATTTTTGCAAGTATGGTGGGTGTGTCCAAAAAGTTGACATTTGAAACATTGAGTGATTTGGGGGGGTTCGTGGTATTCTTCTGTTTTGTGTTTAGAGTATCCTAAGTAGAAACCTTGTTTGATTAGGGATTGTTGAGGCTCTTGTTCTTCAAACGTCATTTTTACTTTCCAAGTTGTATTGTTTGTGGCATGACTAATGAGTCTTTTAGTTTGTATTGGGGTGTATTCTTGGTCTTTGAGTTCTTGTTCAATATATTTGATTTGAATTTCAGGGTTTATGCCACAGGCTACTACGGAGAAGTTTCTTTGTCATACTTTTTGGGGGATTCTTGGTTTGGGGTTGCCTAGTTTAGTCTTTTGAGTCCATGGTTTCAGGAGGATATTTGCAGATTTAGGGTCATGGGGGTGATTAGGATGTCGTTACTACGAAGACGGTTTATATTTGAGATCATGGCATTTGGTTTTTCTTCATTGATTAGTTTAGCAAGTGTTTATTGGGTTTTTTGATAGTTCTGGTAAGATTCCTGATACAATGATTGTTTGAGCGGACTTTTTGGTAATTGGTTTGGAGTTAGGAGATGGGTTTATTTCAACGTAGATTGGACGTTGTCTTTTTCTGCTATTTTTGTACAGGGATCCAGTCATTAATGTCTATGTCAAAATCAGAGAGGTTTAGGTTTTCGACTAGGGAGGCGGTTATAGGTGGGTAAGGGGTTGTCATATTGGCAAAACAGCCCCTCCCTACGGGTTTTAAAGGGCTTCTATACAATGAAATTGATCATAAACTTCACTTACCAGAAAGAATTAGTCTCCAGCCTAAGACGGCGGACGGAAAGAATAGGAACTCCTTTTGAAGAGACACACTATGAATCGAAAGTGTACTCGGCAGCGTTGTGTTGGTATCCAAGGACGCGTACGTTTTGTAAATGGCGAGTAAGTCATAGAGTGAAGGATGATGGGGTGGCGCTATGTCAAAAAGCTAACTGTTGACCAACATAATCCACAGAATCCTAAGGTAAGAAGAGGAATGCAAAAGAAATTAGCCAGTTTTCTTCAAAGTAAGTCTCGTACATTTAGCACAAAACATTAAACACTAATTAGCAACTAATTCCAACAAATTTTAGGCTGTGATTGAAACTTTACTGGTGGAAACATAATTAAATATATATTACATTTTTATGAACCTTTCTTTCTTATGACTAACCTTGACTGTATATTGCAGCTTTCCAGCTTAGCTGGTGTTTTTCCATCAAATCAGCTCATCTTTGAGTTTTCCGATCTTGACAACAATCAACTGTCTTTTTAATTTACCACAACCCAGACCACACTAATTGGCAACTCTTTCCAACAATCTAAGGCAACAGTCATCAATTTAAGACAACCAAATTACTAATTACAAAATGATTCCAACAAACTAAGGCACCGGGTCTCATTAATTTAGCACAAAACAGACCACACTAGTTAGCAAATGATATCAATAAACTAAGGCAAAACTTATAAATATAATACAAACACACCACACTAACTACCAACAAATTATCACAGTACTCCTCTACAATTTAGCCCAACAGACCACACTAATTAGCTACTCATTCCACCAAACTAAGGCTCTTTAATTTATCACGAAACAGACCACACCAAAGTACCGACTGGTTCCAACAGGCTAAGGCACTGTGTCTCCTACATTTAGCACTGATCTTGACAAGCAACTGTTGAGAGGACAAGACTGATGTTCATGATACTGGCTTACACTGATGTTTCCCTTGAAACTTAATTTTCCTCCAATTTGTTAAATCACCTCCAGATAACACTTCCAGATATCTCTGTAGAGGACAAGCTTGAAGGATCTTCTCGTATTTGGTGGAGTTGAGATCTTTACCAAACAGAACGTTTCCTCTCACAGTATCATTTTGGATCCAAGCTTGTTAAGCAACATAGGCCATGCAGATCTCTGATGAAAGGAGAGGAATGCAAAACAAATTAGTCACTTTTCTTCAAAGTAACAGCAAAAGTAAAAAAGTCAAACCCTGTTAACAACCAAACTGTCAGCCGTGAAACAAAACATGTATACTCTTCTAGAGGGGCAATTTGTGAAAGAAATGGAATTTTATGGTCAGATCAAAGTTATTGGACACTGGTTTGAACAACTCTCAAGAAAGACCTCACTAAATACCAACTCGTTCCATCAAACTAGGTACAATTTCTTATTAATTTTAGACAACCAAAATACTTATTACAAATTCATTCCAACAAACTAAGGCAACAGGTTTCATTAATTTAGCACAAAACAGACCACACTAATTAGCAACTCATATCAATAAACTAAGGCAGAACTTATCAATTTAATACAAACACACCACACCAATTACCGACTGGTTCCAATAGGCTAAGGCTGAGGTCTTATACATTTAGCACAAAAATGTCTCCTACATTTCTAATTAAAAACTAATACCAATAAACTAAGGCACCATGTCTCAATAATTTAGCACAAAAACAGACTACATTAATTAGCATCTCATGCCAATAAACTAAGAAACCAATTAGCTTCATTTTGGTTGCTTGGAATGAGTGGAATTTGTCACTCTGTACAAACTATGTCATGGAACTTGTTCAGCCTTTCTGTAAGAATAGTAGTTTAGCACAAAAAAAAACAACATCAAATACCGACTGGTTCCAACAGGCTAAGGCACCATGTCTCATACATTTAGCACAAAAACAAGAACACACCAAATACCCACTGGTTCCAACAGGCTAAGGCACTGTGTCTCGTACACTTAGCACAAAAACAGACAACACCAAATACCGACTGGTTCCAACAGGCTAAGGCACTGTGTCTCGTACATTTAGCACAAAAACTGACCACACCAAATACCAACTTGTTCCAACAGGCTAAGGCACCGTGTCTCGTACATTTAGCACAAAAACTGACCACACCAAATACCAACTGGTTCCAACAGGCTAAGGCACCGTGTCTCATACAATTAGCACAAAAACACACCACACCAATTACCTTTTTCAATAGGCTAAGGCACTGTGTCTCGTACAGTTAGCACAAAAACAGACCACACCAAATACCGACTGGTTCCAACAGGCTAAGGCACCGTGTCTCCTACATTTAGAAATGATCTTGACAACAATCAACTGTTGAGAGGACAAGACTGATGTTCATGATACTGGCTCACACTGATGTTTTCCTTGAATCTTACTTTTTCTCCAATTTCTGTTAAATCACCTCCAGATAACACTTCCAGATCTCTCTGTAGAGGACAGGCTTGAAGGATCTTCTCGTATTTGGTGGAGTTTATGATCTTTCAACCACTTGTTCTAAACCTGATCCAGCTTCATTACAGACATCCAAGACTCACAATTTTCCTTCAATTTTCTTCATCTTCTTCTTTCACCTGAGACAGTATTGTAAAAGATAAGAAGATTTCATATATTGGAAAGCAGATAGACATTGCAACTAGACTTATTTTTATACACTCCCTTCCTTCCTCCCCTCCCTCCCCCTGACTACCTAAACAACCCTGACTGCTGCCTCATTGATATAACTATGTATAAACAAATGTATATGATTGTGGTTTAATGGCAGAAATAAACGAAACAAATACCAGAGCTTAAATATTTCTGTGTTACTATAGTAAACTGCATACCCAAACGGAAGCATTACAGAATCTTCAATGTCTCAGACCTCCAGCAGGATGTTACAGTCACAGTTCATGGAGTCTCCTTGTGAATCAGTGTGGCCAATGCAATGCTGTAAAGACAAATATCAAAGCAATATGTACAGTATATATATACCTTTGGTGTGAAGTAAATTTTAGTATTTTTTTAAAGTAAGATCATCTTCCAGTTTGCGTATGCAGATACCTTTTTGATGAATGTTTACAGACATGAATAAACTGTACCTCTTTTTGTTACTAAGTGCCTGTTTATTTTTAATACTTGCAATATGACTCTTTAATGAACCTTACTAGACATTGCTATCAAACATATGGAGTACTTCGTAAAATGCCAAAACTTCCTTTGATGTATATTGTTCACTATAATGGTCAAGCTGATTGAAAGGAATGAATTCAACACAATTTGAGAACATTTCATCAGCCAAACAATTTGGAGAGCATGTACTAGTTTAAACAAACTTAGCAAGCACATTCATGAGGAACTGGAAAATTGAAAAATGTCTGAAATAAACATAATTCTTGAAACGAGAAACTTGACAAGTGAAATAAGGACCGACACTTAAGCTACAACATGTACACTTAGCAAAGATGAAAACTGGCTTTTCAGCCAATACACAAGTACCAACAACATATTAGTATATTCATGGTAAACCCTCATGTGCTTCCATGACTTCTAGCACCTGTGTAATAATATTCTATATCAACAAGGACAGAGATACTATATCTTGTACTTATCTCTCAATACTCTTAATATGTGTTTACCCTGAGTTGTGTTCCTCACAACTTTCAATCAATGTTTTCAAATTAAAAACCAAATTAAAGACAATTACTCAACAATGAGAGGTTGACTTTGCAAAGTTTGAATTCGGTTTAATAATAATCAAAGTTCTAGTGAAACAGTTCTGCAGACCATAAAATCATGCCTTAGGCATCAAAAGAAGGCTATGATCTGATAAAGATATGCCGAGAGTTGGACCAATACTGTTAAGCCTAGCTTCAGGTCAAAATTATGCTAGTTGATCAAATTAATACATGTATATCAATTTAGTTGCCTATGCTAGGTAACATCAGCTTTCATGGAGAGTTTTCTCCATACTTGAACCATCACTAACATCAATTAGACCACAGCGCTAGGCCTAATTGCTTGAGAATTTCATTTTACAAAGTACCGTTGCTTGTATAAGAAGCCTAAGATAGGCTAGTTGGTCCTCATCTCTATCTAGCCTTCGCTTTGGTAGGCTAGCCTAGGTTTCCCATTTTCATTTGGTGGTAGGCCTAGTCTGGGGCCAATTGTTCCCTCCCCTAACAACGTTATTTTCCTCCCACTTAAAAGTTGAGTAACTTACCTCCCCTACATCATAGGGGAGTCAAGTACGTTTTCACTGGAAACTAACATTTCCAGGGGAGTTAACTAAGGTTTTTCATGGGAGGCATATTGGCTAGGCTATGTGGAAAGAATAGATGTTGTAAGTGGAATAACTGTAAGAAAATATTTAAAGGGAGAAAGGTAAAGTTAAGGGTGAAAAATAACATGGTTAAGGAAACTAACATACTATTTTCAAGGGAGGAGACTGTTGTTCTGTAGGCTCTGACTGTATATTCTTGTAGAGTACAGTAAGCTAAAGAAAGTTGTGATAGTATGAAAATAGAAAATGTGACCATAGGTATCTTCCTTGGGACAAACTAAAACGAATGACAGCGAATGACCGAATGACAATTGACTTTGTACAGGGTTAATTTTCATTTGCGAATGACAGCGAATGACAACGAATGACAACGAAGGACAGTGTTGAGTGGAGATAGAATGATTAACGGAGTCGAGTAAATGCGGTTATTGGTTTTCTGCGCAAAAATAATTTGAGGAAAAACGCGTGTTACGTGGTTGCAGGGTTTTGGTGTAATTTACGGATAGAAACCACAGGGAAAGTTTTTGTGTGAGAATGCGCTTGAGTGCTGTGCTTTTTACCTCTGTAGATTTATATAGAAAGATAGCTGAAGCCGTTTCAAGATTATAGTATTGTTAGTTTCTAACAATAATATCTGAAAAATGACATTAAATTTACTTTTTAAAATCAGACTTACAATTTCGCTAGGCTATAAGGTGCGTGTTTATCTTGTCCGTACTTTACTAGATCTAGATACCCACGAAGTCTGAACTGTGATATCCGGTTGAAGCAAATGTCTGTGCTGTCATTACTGTCATTCGTTTTAGTCAACGCAATTTTTTAGTGTGTACAACATATTGTCATTCGTTACGTGTAACGCAATTGTCATTCGTTTTAGTAACACCCATCTTCCTTGTGTAACTGTTCAGTGATTGTAAGATAAAAAATGTGTGTGAATAGGCCGGATTGTTTGCATAGGATTGTATGCGAACATGGGGTAATTTACATGCATGGAATTCATAGTGGTAATGGGTTGTTTGCTTGTATGGCATTCATTGTGGGAATGAAATAACATAGACAATTTAGCCTATACAGTAGGTATGCCCTCCTTGGTTCCTGTCCTTGTTTTCCTATTTACCACTTTCTTCAATTACTACAAGTACAAGTGTCTCTTTGAAATATGTTCCTTTCTTTCACCAAACTCTCCTAAATCATTTAATTACTACGTACAGTTGCTTCACTACCTAAATTAATTCTTTCCACAGCCAAGCCGTCTTTCTTTCCTCCCCTGAAAAACTTTGGTTTCAACCCCTAAAAATAATTTCTGGGAGGAAACTATTGTTTTTATTCTTGAAAGTTGGAGAAGAAACCAACGGCCTTGCCTGTCATGATGGAAAAAAAAAAAAGGAAAGAGAGAGAGCTTTCATCCTAAGCTAATTTGTCCGGCTGCGAGTTTCTTGAGGATGTGTTACTGTTAAGTGCTAGATGGCATAGCCTAGGCTATGGTAGGCTACTCTGGTAGGAATTTAAAGACATTTAGGCCTATAGGCTAGGCTAATTAAGTTAGGCCTAGCCTAACTGTACTAGCCTTAACCAGAAAGTAATTAGGCCCAACCAGCTAGGTCTAGTATTTTGTCGGAAGATATAAAGTGACTTACTGTACTTACGTTTGTCTAGTGAATATCATATTAGGCCTAGATTAACATTCCAACTAGTATAGACGCCAGTGCCTACGTGAGCTAGCCTATCGTTAGGCCTAAGCAATACTATTATATGATAGGCTAGCGTAATTTCTCACGCTCGCTGACTCAAACAATGTGAAGTACTAACTTGCTCCACAAAACTTATACACAACCTTCGAGCTGGCGAATATATCTGCCATTCACATTCTTTGGCAGTTACCCCCCATACAGAATAGGCTACAAATTACAATTACGTATGAATTGCTAGCCAAAGGCTGCCAGGAAGCGAACTGCACTGCTCGTGTAACCTTTCGTGAGCAAATTATATACAGATCATAATTCGCGCTCCGTTGCTTAACCTTTGACCACGACCGTGTGCGTCTATGGCAAGCCATGTGGGACAAACACCGCATAATATATCAACCTATTAATTGAAAAAAAAAATAAACAAGCAATGACATGCTAGATGCATATCCATTTGAAATCATTACATTTACAACGAAACAATTCAAATGGTCTCATAACATAGGCCTAAGGTCAGTAAACATGTTGGTCAAGATAATTTATTGAGTTCGCTGCGAATCTCGTCAGAAAAGTTGTTTTAATGACCAATATATCATTACCCGAATGGCCCGTTGGTCTGGAATTAGGCCTAGGCGGGACAGTAGGCCTACTGTCATGATCAACCCGGGGGGGGGGGGGGGGGCGAGGGTGTAGGTCTGGCGTATCCATGGGGCAGACATTCTAAAGATAATAATTTACACTTTTTGAGGGGGACTCTTGGGGCGAATCTTGACATAAAAATGTCAGCCTAAAATTGTTTGGCTAGCTGCATGAACATTTTCAGATACAACAAATTTTGGCAAAAACTGCTTGAATTTTGTGATAAAATGTCACATTTGAGATTTTTTAGGTACATTGTCTGAATTTTTAACCCATTCTCCAATATAAATGAAGGTATTAAATGAAATTCACTGTTTCTGTGATCCATGTAGAGGTTTTGTTCTTAAAGTCTTACCTTTTTGTGCAGAGTTCTAGAGCATCTGTTCCTTATGCATGTCTTGAAGTAGAGGTTGGGTAAAGTAGAGGTTTGCTAAATTTTAATAGAATCAATAGTTATATCTACTTCAGTTGCTGTAACTGTATCTTAGGTGCCCCCCCCCCCTCCCTCTGCCAGGTTTCATCTAGGATGAACCACTGGTGCTGTGATCGAGTGGATAAAGGCAATGGCATTTGAAGCAATGAGGTTTGGCAATCAGGAGGTTCTATGTAAGGTGGGTTTGTCATCCAAGAGCAGTCTACAGTTTTCCCATCTGAAATGAGTTTCTAAATTTTATATAAAATGTTGAATTGGAAGCCACCAGTAGTGTAAGTTGTGATCCATACACCTGTGCGGGCTTCTCCCACATTTGTGTTTGGTTAAGCTTTGTAAAAATAACTGCTCATTATTATTATTACAAGCTGGGCCGTGTAACCCCATTCTTATCTTTGGAGTGGGGGGAGTGGGTATCTGCACTTGTTGGATGTGTAGTGCAATTGGACGCCAAGATTAAGAAACAGAAAACCACATTTACATAATGTTACAGCTCTGACATAAATCTTAGCTTTATAAGAAACTCAAAGGACAGCCATTTATTTTACGGCTCCGTGGAAGCTGGAATCCTTTTTATTTATCAACAGCATACATACACACCATAATTGAATGATAATTAAACAGTAACATAAAAGATAAAAGTACTTAAACTGAAAACATGATAAGAAAATGACATCCCTTGATGAAAGTACAGTGAACTGGAGCCTCTGGAGAGAGATGTATACTAATACAAGCCTTTTAATTAGGTTGTGATATTGTGTGTTCAATCACATCTATAATAAGCAACAATGTGGGTAATCATTAATAAGTACTCATTTGAGTGGGAAAATAAAGCCTACAGGTTGTCAAATAATTCATTGTTAACAGTTAGATCATATAGCAAACAGAACAAGTAGCTACAAAGGAACGTACTTCCTTCATAAAATATCGCCCCAAGTGTCTTGCAGCATATATTATGTAACTTAATTATACTCAACTATCAGAGTGAACAACAGAGTAAACAACTCTACAGTAAAGCCCACCATTTGAATACTGTACTATCTTCTGAATGAATGGAAACAGTTAAAAGATAGTTCATACTGTTCCAGTCTTTGATACACTGTGTATGAAACCGGTGGGGATTATAAAGGTAGGTTTTACACGCTTCACCATGATGTAAGAAATATAAGGGTAATAAAAGGAATATCATACCATCAAAGAATATATAACATTAACTCAAAGGTCACTGTACATCTTGTCCTTTGATGTTAAAGTCTCACTATGCAATCCATCTGGACGGTCTGAATAATAATGTTTTGGAGGTTTCTATTCTCGCTCGTTCTCTGAGATTCGGCCAAAATATTTGGCAAACAATGCACCTACAAGATTGTCTGCTTATTAAGTACACAATGGTACCAAAAAAGGGTTAGGGAACAGTTTGTTCGTGTTTATAATGGAAGGCATAATGGGGTTTTATACCTAAATATCACATGAAAGTAAGTACAAACAATGAAGGATATTCATCAGAACACAACTACGAGGCAAGTTATAAAACCAACCAATTTACTCAGTTTTGAAATGTAAGTAAAAACAGAGGAGCTGTGTGCTATTCATGACCAACATTTTTGTTTGTGTTTACGTCATATGAAAAACTCAAAATACCCATATCCCAATGGATTTAAAGAAAAAATTGAAACCATAGAAAATAAGTTGACAGTCGGGTCAAGTAGCTACTGGAAAGTTCCCTAAAAACACTTTAATGAGTTTTACTTCAGCACCGTCGAAATGGGTGCAATTAGTCTGTAAATATATGATGCTTGGCATGGCAAAACATGGATGGGACAGACATTGAGACTTTCATATTTAGAGAGGACAGAAACAAGCAAACAAGCAGAGACTTAAAGTTGAATCCAGATGTCCTTTTATCACTGAATGGAGAATCGGTTGAGAGAGCATTTCAGAGACGAAGCCTGAATTAAAAGCTAAAAGATCAATCAATTTTGTGAAATAGCATTTAACGTACTACACTTTTCATTCAATTCTAATTACCACCAGGTGAAGGCAATATTATACAATATTTCTGTACGAAACCCTTGGTGTATTTCTCCCCCTCCAACCCACGCCCAAAGAGGTGCAACTTCACATGGCTAATTAGCCTGATCATGCACCTCTGTCCCTTCTGCTATATGAAAAGTAAAGTAAGACATCTTATAATCCTCTCTTACATTTGATCTTTCTGTGGTTTTAAGAATTTTGCATATTTTAAATATTCAGGGTGGCATTTAACCCCCCCCCCCCCACTTTCCCACACCCATCACCACCAAGAAATATGAAAATGGATGAAGTAAACAGGGTGAGAGAGAACTTCAGTTGCTACTGTTTGTTCTAATAATGTCCTCATAGATAATACGGAAACCTCAAGTCTGCAATATAAATCCACCGTGACAAAATGATGATATTTCGGTTGCTTTTATTCCCAAGATGCACTATTGTTCTTGTTTTGTTATTATATTTATTTCCTATTCCTGTTGGCCTGGTTACATACCGTCACGAGAATCCGACAGTGGCGCATCCTGGTCGACCGAGTGGGGAAGGAAAACCAAAACTTGCAACAACATCAACGACAGAGCAAATACAGACTTGTGACACGTTGTGACAACGTCACAGCAAAATCACATCATTATAGCAAATGCCCAAAAAGATGGCTGAATTAAGAAAGAAAACAGTTTCTCCTTTCTCCCCTCTTTTTGGTCGTGGCAACATCCCAGTTTGGAGAGAAAGTCAAGCAATTTTGGAGGATCTAGTTTAAGGAGATTGGAGGAAGACAGGGTTTAAAGGTGACATGCACTACTGTAATATGACTAAAAGTGGAGCTATATTCCATGCAGGCAATTTAGATTAAAGGAGCACTTTTTTCCCCATTTTTTTGTTTTAAACCGTTTGTTAGCCAAACACTAAAGCTAGAAACAGTAAAAACATGGTAAAGACTAACGCTAACAGCTAATATGGACATAGTCGGAGGTTAAAACTTCCTCTTTGTGTAATTTCTATCATTTGAACATCAATTATGTTCGTATTTGATATGGAATACATGGTTTGGTTTTTTATTGAGATTTTTCAAGCTGAATGCTACTTTAACTGAACAATAAACATAGAGTCTGGCAGGATCAGAACTGATGTTTTCAGAAAATCTGGCAAATCTAAAATAATATTCTTTGAGAATCTCCTGGGTATTAATTCTCTAAACTATAGTTTCATTATGAAATTATCTTCTTGTATTTTTTTTCTTTCTGATGTTCAGCAAAGATACACACATTACCATAAAAACATTTTTTCATGCAAAAAAAGGGTGAAAGTGAAGCTTACGAAAACAATATCACTTCAAAAATAATTTCAAAACAAAACACTCAATTGAAAAGTAAACAAAAGCTGCAGGCAAGTCTTTTCAAACATGTAAGTCTAGTCAAACCAATCCGAAAACAACTGCAATTTGGGGGGTAAGGATAGGTGGGGGGTAGAGGTTGGGTAGAACAGCACTGATTAAACCGAGTTCACCAACAAAAGTAAAGCAAAGCATTGATTTATGACTCACATAAAAGGTGACATGATTTCTACACTTAAAACCAATCACTTTGTGTAATCATTAATGAAGAATATCAAAACAAGCCATAACTGAAAGATATTTGTTTCCGAGTAAGCAGGCTTTAGTAAGTTGAGATTGATCAATTAATTCGATCTTATTAATGGAAGTTTGTTCAACCTATTGATTTTAACATGAAGTGCAACTCCAGTGGCATGTCCAAGTACTAGCTTCAGTGTCAATTTACCCACACATTTTACTGGGTGGAGTGGGGTGGGGGGGAGGAGGGGGAGTGGCTAATATCTCAACTTTCCCCGTAGCTCATGTACTTTCTTGTGGTACATTCACTGATATTACTTACATAGAACCTAACGGAAGGAATGTCGAGACCATCCGTCATTTTCACCACACTTTAATAAGTACACATGAATCGTATCCTAACGACTGTCACACCAGGCACATTGATAAAACAAAATTGCCCCCCCCCCCCTTTTATTTTCTCTCTTTCTATTACTTAGTGCTTGTTTTGGATTAATGATGAAGATTTTACAATTTTTCTAAGCAAGGATACTTAAGTTTTTGGCAGCCCATTGGTAGGTGCGGTCAAGATAATGCTTAATCAAATAACATAAAAATAATTGTTGGGATTGGGGGATAGGCCAGCCAAGCTATTACCTAACTACAGACAGAAAAAAAAGACTTTCTATTCTTAAGTAAACTGGTACCTTGATCAAACTTTACCATATTATTAGATCTTGATCAATGTTTACAATATTACTAGAGGGTCATCGGGCTGATACAGGTGGTTTACTCTGGAACCAGTGTAAAAGCTTAAATGAAACAGGACACTGTTGTGCTGGTATGAGACGCGTTAGAACACAACAGGTAGCGAGGGCGCTTTATTCTGTCCTTGTCTACAGTAGCATACCCGTACAACTGCTGTGTAACCCTACACCAACTTATTACGGTCTTGTCCATGAAACAAAAAGCCTTATCAGCTGACATACTACCGAACTTAGTCGGTATACTTTATACTAGTATGCAAATCATAAACAATCTATAAACAGAAATTGGTGGGTGGCTCTGCTCTTCATAATCTAAAACAAGAGATATCCTTTAAGAATGTGGACTTAATAGATAAATGCAGAGGGGGTGGGGAGAAGAATGAAAGGTAGAGGGGGCCAGAGACAAGGAAAATTCCAACGCACCTGTGTTCTGCAAGCATCTCCATAAGTTATACCTGCCAGAACTTCAGAGATGGGTCCAGGGTGCGTCTTATCCCCAAAACGCTCTTGCCTAATCTGAAATTCAAAGAGTAGACAACATCCTCGTTGGTATCATTATAACACTTCTATTCATACATAGTCTCTCTGCCATTAAGGATGAGGAATTAAAAATTCATGCCTTTTGCCACCGCGGTCCTGGCACCAGCTGCAAGGAGCATGTGGCATGAGTGCTAAATGCCTCGTTCTGTTGGATGCAGGTGTGACCTCATCAATTTTTCATTTCTGGGTAATATGGTTATGGAAGCTTCACCGGCGACACTCTTTGGGACATCTATCAAATATGTAGGAATGACAGAACACATAACATAGCACTAAGAAGACACATAACATAACACTTAGAGGACATTGAATAGTGATACTAAGGAGGAGAGATTTAAGAATGTTTAAAGTTCTCACAGCAAATTTTTGAGGCTTGCTAAGGGTCTGCTGTGTGTAAAATGATCCTGGGTGGGAAGGGGGTCGGAGGCGTGAGGAAATATACACGCATCCGCTTCAACCTACCATAAAAATACAAAAGTAGTACATAGCACAACTTAAAAAAACTTTCTTGGGTGAACCCTCCCTACATGTGGAAATGGCTCCCTTAATGGGGAGTCCGCTCCCTACAAGGGGAGAACCCTACCTACGTGGGGAGTCCGCTTCAACGAATCCAGGGCAACACCCACTGATACACTTTTACATTATCTTTTTTTTTTTACCACTTTTTCTATAACATGCCAGATACATCATTCACTCCTCGGAAGACCGAATTAGGGGAAAAGCGAAAAAATGGGAAAGAAGTGAGAGGAAGGAGAAAGTGGTGACAAATAACAAAAATAAAACAATCAATTAGAAATAACAGTGTATAACGTCATCAACGTACAGTTTAAACCTTCTTCTTGTACTCCTTATGATCTTGTCCCTGTCTTGCAAACTGTTGTGGATCAGTGATAGCGACTGCATCACCACTCTTGGGGTCCTTGTCACCTACCCACTGTGAAAAATGTAACCAGAGAGAAGAGTTGTGGATGACGCATAATCACTGGGTTTCCATTTGGCCTGTTTCCTACAAGATTTCTAACCGCAGGAGCATAGCCAGGGGGCGAAGGGGGAGACCGCCCGCCCCCCCTCGATTTTTTTTTTTGTATTTTTTTTTATGATATCAAAGTTTTATAGTAGCTGTTATACTGTAAGAGGTTTTAATATTTGTTCACCAATAAATTAACTGTGTCTGAATTTTCGAAAATTACCTGACCAACATTCTGCATCATACTTCCCTCTACTCGTGCAATTTTGACCGGTCTGTTAGGGGTTGAAGGGTTTTTCTCTATATTGGTTGCCCATAGATGATATTTTGTTCAACATTATGGGCATGTTTGAAGTGAATTTGTTTATTCAAATTCTGAACAAATAATGGGCTTTAAAACCTCGAAAAGTGGGGCTGACGGGTATTGTGGGCCGTTACGTAGTATTACCTACAAAAGCAATGATCCACAGGAGATGCAATGAGGTCCAACATGTGTGACTGGTGTCAATCTTAAAATAGGTAATGGATGAAAAAAAAAACTATTTGGAAAAAACTTGGTTCTCAGGCAAAAGTGTTCATCTGGTTGGTCATTTTCAAGCCTGAGAAGTGCCATTTTCGGTGATCTGGGGGCTATCAAAACCAGAAATTTTCTTGTATGCTGCGTGCCAACCGATGGTGGCGCTCCGCTTAGATAGTAATATACAAAATATCACAAAGCGCGAGAACAATTTGGCGGAAGAAAGTTGCTACACGCCTGCACCCAAGCAGATGTACCCCATAAATGTACCCCACCAATATTTGAAACAAATCACCGCCCCGGATCACATTGTCCAGAATGGTGACAATCCCGCTTCCCCCTCCCCCCCCAACAACCCTTCTATCCCTGTTCTCCCTCTGAAAAGATCAAACATTTGCTAAATAAATAGCAAACAAACAAAGGATGACTAACTTCTGATAATTCCATCTCTAGGACATTTTAGATTTTTTTGTTTCTGGAAAGTGCTAAAATCAAAACATTTTCATCACCTTGGCAGGTGCCTCTTCGATGTCTTGAATTGTCAAAGTCCCCAAATGCCCAAAATTAAGGATTGTGTCGGGTGATTCTGTCAAACGGATGATGTGCCTACCACCAATTACATGTCACTACTACTCAGGTGTATCTTTGTCTTGTAGCCCTCGTCTTCCCCTTTCTCTCCCCAGCTGGCGTACTTTTGAGCTACCTCCACCTTGGAGTATGTGTTTGGCGTGTTCAGCCATTTCGTCTTCTCCTCTGCCTGCCTCCTGTTCAACATCTTGATCGGTGACTCGTATCTGCTCTTCTCAAATTCATTGTCGTAGATGTAGATGAAGTTGGTGGAGGCTGCTGGGTAGGCGACGTCGCTCTTGGGCTTCAGTTCGTGTCTCACAAACGGCTGGCCGTACACGTTGCCTGTTATGTAACCCTGTAACAAATTAAAAAGTTCCTGTGATCAAATTTTTGTGCTGGTTGCAGATCTAAGTCACTCTTACATCTAACATCAGCAGCACAACATTCTTCCATCTTTGTCTTCTTGCTGTTTTACTTATGAAATGATTACATATCAAGTCTTCCACAAGTATCTCTTTGAAAATCTCACACATTCGCTGTCTTTGGTGCATTCAGGACAAACTAATTGGAACATTCCGTTTCTATGCCATTTCCATGAAATACTGCACAATTTTGGATGCAGGTGATCTTGAAAATATTTTCAAAATGGGTGGGGTGTGCGACAGATCACTTGTAGGGAGCTTCATGAAGTTCCCCAAACCGATAAAGTTTGGATTATGTTCAATAGCGTATGAAACCATTCTGATTATTAAGTCAAGAGCTTGCCAATATATATATATATATATATATATATATTGAGTTTAAGATAGTGTCAAGCTGTAACAATTAGAGTTTCAAGTAAGACACAAATCAAATCAAATGGTGTATCCAACCATCCTGATACGTCACAGCTGTTTACTTTGACTGAACGAAGCTACCTGCTTATCCACACTGACTTCCTACAACTCACTTCTCACTGAATTATCTCACTTAATAAAGCGTATTAGCTTGGTACATATATGATCAAAACATCATACGTTAACTAGCGACGCCATCGGCTGGCGATTAGCATAGTAAATTCTTGCTATGTCTGCCCAGATCTTTAAATGCAAATAAGGCTAGTTGGTCTGCTGCACAGACGTTGCAGGCCAAGTGAGTTGGAATTTTTGCATTTTGAAATCTTACCATATTGTCCAAATGTCTCATCATGGCTTCGAACTCCAGTTCACCGACCTTCAGTTTGTGTCCTGTCTCACTGACCCCACCTGCGTCCTTGGCAGTCCCTTCGCCGACCTTGTCTCTGACTTCATCTGGTAGGTGGATGACATTATCCAGGCCTACGGCATGTATCTGTCATGAATAATTAGCATACGGTAAAGCGTTTGAATGCAGTTTGTTGTTACATTATCGAACACAAGTCTTACGAGCAACTCTTTTAATCTCTCTTATTCCTTCTTTGTCGTTTCTCGTCGCTGACTTTGCTCTGCTGGTCCTAACACTACTAAGGAGATTCTTATATTTGTCATCTTGTGTATGCCATCCGAGGAATGAAACTCAACAATTTCATATAAGAGGACGACAACATCGTACATGATTTGCCGAAGAAACCATCCGTTTGGCGTTCATGCTTCAAAAATACAAGACCCACTAAAGAGTCGTTTTTAGCTTAAATCCGGTTTGAACTTTCGTCCTTTTGATGAAACCTTTGAATCCTTCTCAATTGAAGCATTTTGTCTTCCATCTCTCTGTCAAGGGACAAAAGAGATAAATACTGCCATTCAGTGGCGTAGGAAGGTACTTTTGAGTGGGGGGGCTGAAGACTGATGGCCGGCCTGGGGGAGGGGTCTAAGGGGAGGGGGTGTCCCCCTCCCCTTTTTTTTGGCATTTCCAGGTGGCCTCAGATGCAATTTGGTGCAATATAGCACACTTCAACACCCACTCCATTTTGTAAAGAATTTTGCATTTTCACCTGGCCTTAGATGCAATTTGGTGCTTCAAATGAGACTTTTTTCTCATTTGGAAATGAAAAAGGGGTTTTCTGACTTGCAGAGCGGGGGGGCGGAACGATACTTCTGCCCCCCCCATATGTTCACTGGGGGGGCTGGTGCCCCCCCCCCCCCCAGCCCCCCCGGTTCCTACGCCCTTGCTGCCATTACAGAACAAACACAGAAATGCACTTCTCCTTCAACAGGCAAATATTTGAGCAACTGTCTGTCTGGGCAATAATACTTCATTTGTTCCTATCCAACAAAAAAAATTTGTCTGTCAACAAAACTGGACCAAACTAGGCTATTTGATATTTGCTCTTTAATGAACAAAAAGATGTCAACTTCTCTATGGTGGATATAACCAATGCCTTGATTCTGCAAGGCACCTTGATAGCAAATAGGCAAAAGCATTATGTACAATATGTATGAGGTACAATAGAAGCATTGTAACACTATCAGGAAAACGGAAGTTTGTGTTTATAAGCCTCTTCTCCAAACGATTTGATACAGAATCCTGTGGACACCTGCGGGCGCAAGCTGAGCTCATCAAACTTACAAAGACCCTCAGGAGCATCCCATCAGCTTTCCTTTCATGATGTTAGTGTCACAACATTAGTATTTATAATACGCTTTCTGGCCAAGGTGAAGTGCACAGGCGCGGCAGTATTTGAATATACCGCGGAGGATTGAAAACTGAAGCCTTTCCAAAATCTCATCGATCATATTCATAGACTTACTGTTTTAGTATTCTGTGCTTAATACTCCCTTTTGAATAGATATTTATTCCTCTTGAATGTTATTCAACTTTTATTAGCAGATTGAATTTGAGTTAGCAGAAATAAATGTTTCAGTTTTTGAGTCGGACTAAATTTATTCCAGTCCTTGCAGCCCGACTGAACTTTATTAACATTAGGCTGAAACTTGGAAGAAAATAAATTTTATCCCACAGCGATAGGCCTAGGCCTAAATATCCAATAATGAATGTTCAGAACTTGCTGCAGTTATCCAAGAATATGGAAAATATTGTTGACCCATCGAAGAAGACCAAGCCTCAAAAATGTGCTATTTATTGGATGAAAGATCAACAAGTTAGTACAGAGTCGGTGATGGACAAAGAAAATGCAACTGAAAATGCAGTCTGCTTGATAAAGTGTAGAGGAAAGGGGCCGTATTCTAGAAAAATCATCAAAATAAGTGGTATGTTGACCTTTTTTCTGTTTCATTTCTATGTGTAATCATTTGAAACTCTCTGACAGTGGCACAATAACCAAGTTCAACTTCTAATTTTCTCCTGTCTTGTGCCACGATAAACAGCATATTTGCAGTTAATAAAATTAATAATCAAATTAAAATAAGACAAGGCTACATGTGTAGTATATTTCTTGTTTAGGCCTAAACTTATAGGGTTACTACAGTTAAGCTTATTCTTATGGGTGCATGGGGCAATGCCTATGTTTGGTAATTATTTGGACATTCAGTACTTGGATTTTCCTAGTTTTACCTAGTCAAACTTCACGTTCAAGTCTGACGTTTCTCTTACCGTACTACAGAGATTTTACTTACCATTGAAATAGCGTTATAAAAATCATTGAAATAGCGTTAAAAACATTTCTGTTTTTCATATGTGGTTATATGCAAGGAGCCAAATTTTTCATCATTTTAATCATTATTACAGGGGGGGGGGGGAGGGCTAGTAAGGTTATATATAAACTTTGTGACATGTTGTAAGACATGTGTAAACATGCTTGCTTGCAAAAAAAGTGGGGTCTAAAGCCACCCATCTCTCCCCCGCGTTGCGACGTCCCTGTATTATGCACTGAATATTATATATTATATTTTCCGTTTCTGGTGGGTGGTTATTGTGCCAATGTATATTTGTGCCCTATCATTATTAATTATTTCTATTTGTTTTATGTTCAGAGTACATTAACAGTATGTGTGGCAGAAACCAGTGGACAGAGCCACAGCCACAAGAGATGAACAAACGGTTTGCATACAAGTGCACGAATGCTCCAAGATACATGAAATTGAAGAAGCTGTATTTTATTTTTGTTTCGTTTTGTTTTGTAATTTTATAGTTGTTGAATAAAAAAGGAGACTTCAGAATTCTGGTTATTCTCATTATTTGTTTGGAGAGTTTTAATCAATAACTAGGACAACAAGCTGGCCAAATTCCTAACTCTCCTTACTTGGAACTGATTAGCATACAAGTATTCAATAAGTATTCGAGTAAGTATTCAGAAACCTGTTAAGCCTTCATAAAATAACTAATTAGCATACAAGTATTTGAATACTAGCGAATAAGTATTCGAGTAACTATAAGTATTCATCAGAGCCGAATTATTTCAATTAGCAAATACTTATATGTAAATGAGCTAAGTATTCAAATAGCTATTCCAAATCTACTCAAATACCTATTCGAATACCTATTTGAATACCTAACAGGTATTCGAATACTTCACTCATTTACATATTTTGGCTCTGACGAAGGCTTATAGTTATTTGTATTAGTATTGGAATACTCATTTTGTACTGTGTGTTATATGGTAAATTTTCTGAATACTAAGGAAATCTTTGAATACTTTTTGAATACTTATCGACTATATTCGTGTTAGGTAAGGGTAACTTTATTAGAAAGCAGATAATCCGCTTTGTAACGACCATTGTTTGTTACCCAGACTTGACAAAAAAAACCACACACACACACCGATTCATAAAATTGTAGGTTGACAAAACCCAGACAACCAACTCTTGATGCTGCAGGGAGAAGAGAGGACCGCCCTTACCTAACACGAATATAGTCGATAAGTATTCGATAAGTATTCAAAGATTTCCTTAGTATTCAGAAAATCAACCATATAACACACAGTACAAAATAAGTATTCAAATACTAATACGAATAACTATAAGCCTTCGTCAGAGCCGAATTATGTAAATGAGTTGAGTCTTCGAATACCTGTAAGGTATTCGAATAGGTATTCGAATAGCTCTTCGAATAGGTATTCGAGTAGCTTTTGGAATAGCTGTTTGAATTAGCTCATTTACATATAAGTATTCGCTCATTTAAATAATTCGGCTCTGACGAATACTTATAGTTATTCGAATACTTATTCGCTAGTATTCGAATACTTGTATGCTAATTAGTTATGTTATGAAGGCTTAACAGGTTTCTGAATACTTACTTGAATACTTATTGAATACTTATATGCTAATTAGTTCTAAGTAAGGAGAGTAAGGAATTTGGCCAGCTTGTTGTCCTAGCTCCTTGATTAAATCTGCTATTAAAAGTTGAATAACATTCACAAGGAATAAATATCTATTTGAAATGGAGTATTAAGCACAGAATACTAAAACAGTAGGTCTTATGAATATGATTGATGAAATTTTGGAAACGCTTCAGCTTTTAAATCCTCCGCGGTATATTTCAAATATTTTTGAGCTGTTCAAAGTGTATGGGTGTTAGCCACTGAAAATAAATGTTTGTTCTTGATCAGAGCTCTCTGGGTTTGGTGGGAAGACCAAACACAGAGCAGATACATCAAACCTGGAAAACTCAACCGGATTGGATCAAAAGAAATTATAATTATGAATAACAACCAATATTCAGCTGATCTGGGCCCAGTCAAAGAATTAAGTAAAATAACTTACAGTCGTGAGGTCACACCCAAATGTTAAAGTAAATACACTTAATTTAAAAGTCTGTTCTGGTGAGTTGGCATGCTGGTGACATCAAGTATTCTATGACATCATATCTTCCACAACATCAGATATTCCACAACATCAGAAATAGTTAAACACAATAAATGGTATTATGAATGTCCGATCCCAGCAAAGTATTATCCTTCAATTTATAAGCAATGGTGTCGCAGGGTATCCTTCAGTAAAATAATGTCAATATCCTCTGTAGTAAAATAATGTCCGTTATAAGAAATGGTGTCCTGGAATATACTTTATTGTAAAATAATATCCTTTATAATAAAATAGTGTCCCAGACTGTCAGTTGAATATCACAACTTCCATAAAATGATAAGGACTACAGTAACTTGAACTATGTAAATTAAGGTTTAAAACAAACTATCCAGCCATTAAAACATCTTTCTCTTCTTTTGCAACTGCCTTGCTCAGATACTTATAGCCAACTGCCTAACTCCTTATACCCCTCACAAAACTCCCTTTGTTACTAAAATATACACACACAGACCCCATTTCCTGTGAGAGCTAATTTCCAGGAAGAACAAGATAGTTGCCTAGCAACCTAGAAGAGGTAGTAGAAGTGTAGAGGTTTTAATCCACAAGACAACATACAAATATACTGTACAAATGTATAGCCCCTCTGTTCACTGCACAATGTACCTAATAAACAAGTAAAACTATGGTACAAAACAAAACTTAATGTAAGAGCTGACCATCTTACAAAAGGAAATAAGTATTCGAATAGGCATTCAATGAAATAAGTGTTCGAATACTTATTGGAATAGCTATATTTAGCATTCTCTAAGCATTCGAAGGAAAGAAGTATTCAAATACCTATTGGAATAGTTATTTTAAGTATTCGATTAGTTATTCTAAAGTCTGAATGCTTAAATTTTTGAAATACCAACTATATAGCTATTTGAATACTTAGCGAATACTTAGCGAATACTTAATAGTTATTCGTGTTGGGTAAGGGAAGTACTCCAATTCCTGCCCATCAACACCCCCCACTTCCCTCACCACTTGAAATCCTAACCCACTAGTAAAGTGTGTTGCTGAACCTTCAAGACATAGAAATAGAAAACTCAATTATGACTTTCATGAACGATCTCTAAGGGAAATTTTTCCCACAGTTTCAACTGGTAGCTTTTCTAAGAATTTACATTAGCCAAAAGACCCTGGTTTCCAAGGTCAATAATGAAACACATCTCCCAGGTGGGTAACCTTGCCCTTGGGGTCAGACATCAAAAAGAATATTATGGGAACTTTATCGCTGAATGTCAACATTATTAGTGCACATACATATTAGAAAGTAAACATCCCCTACTATGCCTTAATCCAAATCCATAAATCCGATTTGGAGTCGGCAAGTCGCATCAAGACTAGCAATTATTCCAGTCAAACATACTTTTTCAACCGCTGTTATTTTCTTTTCATTTCATGGAGCAGGCTTTGCTATTGCGGGTGGCTTTCTGCTGTTACTCAGAGCCTAGTTTGACTCAGGAAATAGCAAACAAAAGTTTGTACAGAAGCGGAATCTTCGGGGGTGGAGAGAGTTGAGGAGAGTGTAATGACTACATATTGATACAGAAGTAGACTATGCTAATGGCAAAATCAAGTTCTGTGTAGGCTAGGAGATACAATCATTCCCAAGACAATAAAAATTCCAAATTGATTATATTGTTTGGAAACAGTTTGAAAATTTCAGATAACTTTTCTCAGAGGAGAGGGTCATAACAAAGATTAACTCAATCCATACCATTTACTTTGTGTTTCGAGTTGACTAATCTTGTCCATTTTCAACCCTAACTCTAAATATATAACTCTATAAACACTACCTGGCAATTGATTGGACATTGTTTATATGTAAAGGATTGGGTGGTTACAGAAGTCTGGTTGCGACATCCAAGGGGGGGTGGGTGGGTGGGGGGGGAGATATAGTATGGCAAGGGAAGGCAGAACTCAGTTTTTCTCTTTAAGCGCTGGTATTTTGTTCCCCACTAGCAAGCTCTACATCAAAAAATAGGAGGAAAAGGAAAACAAATGTGTAATAAACAATGCTTGATAAAATCATAAACTAGCTTTTAAATGTTGGAACACTCCTTTAATGCTCAGAAAATATTAAAGAGTGAATGGCTCCTTTAATATTAAGGAGTAGAAGGCTCTTTTAAATGCTTATGCCATGCAACCCACAATGCATCTCATGTCAAAAATTAACCTTCTATTCTAAAAATCATGGCTATAACCGACATATGATAAAAAAAAATAAGATATAAAATCTTAAATTTGTCCAAAATCCATAACCATCTAAAAAAGTATTTGCTTTGTCAATAGATGATAGCTGAAGGGAATCAATACAGCTTATTTATTACAACTCTAAGTGTACATATGACCAACTAATCCCAATGCCATGGAATACTATTATGTACCAATGCCAACAACAATATGTACACAACAGTTACCTTTATCGAACACATGGACACGGCCATCTTATACTACAAAAACTTGTGATAAAACTGAGGGTGTTACTGGCAAATACCGCAGAATATGTACAACCTATCTAGCCTTATGCTGTCTACCAACAGAAATCACCTACAATATAAAAATGAACTGCAAGCAAATATGAATACTTGTAGCGTATTCGTTCACATACTGAAATAATTATTCCATCTAGTACAGTAGTAGCAGGCATATCACATAATATAACACATGCTTGGACCTAAGATGTTTAAAAAGTAAGGAACGAACTTACCTGATTGTACCTGGTCTCCATAGCTGCCCTCAGCATACACTGCAAACGTACATTTTCTGCAACACCTAACTTCACGTCAAACTACAAAAAAGGCATCATATCAGTCAAAATCTTAGAAAAGTTACAAATGAAACATGTTATTACCTCATACAGCTTTTGATGATAAACTGACGCAGGGAAAGTTAATTAAAAATACCTGATATTTTTGGATATATACATAAATCTTTGATTTCGTGTATAAACCACGTTGTCAATGGTCCTGACCACAAACTTTTTCAGGTTCCTTACCCGCAACTTCCTGGAGTTTTGAAGGCTGAAATTGCAAATAAACTAGTGCATATCCCTACACCAGTTTGAAGGGTCCCATTGCAAATAAATAAATGCATACCCCTACACTAGTTTGGAGGGCTGAAATTGCAAATAAACTAGTGCATATCCCTACACTAGTTTGGAGGGCTGAAATTGCAAATAAACTATTGCATATCCCTACACTAGTTTGGAGGGCTGAAATTGCAATAACTAGTGCATATCCCTACACTAGTTTGGAGGGCTGAAATTGCAATTAACTAGTGCATATCTCTACATATAAATAGACCTATCAAAAAGCCCAATCCTTGAGATCAATTTTAAGTTGGTCTGACTTCATGAAGTCAAAAAATTGGATAACCAACCGTTATTGGATAACCAACCGTCAACCTGTTAACACTGTTCCTTGAGGAGCTCTTATATTTTCTACTTTCTAATGATCTCCGAGGTTAAATAGAGTGTGGTTTTCACTACATCATTGCAAATTGTATTATTTGAGACACTAATTGAGACAATATTTAGCAGAAAATTTTATTTTATTCCAATTTTGGAATACTTTTTCCGCTGGAGATCTCGGCAATGACGTCTTGCAAAGTTCGTTCGCCTACAAGAATGTTAGTATGGATTCTGCGACAGTGGAGAAATTAAAGGAGTGTAGCATCAGAGTTGCCAACAGTTCATATAAAGATACTGAGATTTTGTATGCTATCATGAATGATGTTGGTAGAGATGGAATTGCAAGTTGTGTGAAATCTTTGGGATGCTGGATTATCACATTAAAAGCAAAGGAACAAGCTGATCTTATTTTGGACAGTGGACTCCTCGTGAATGGGAACCAGTTTCTACTGGTATCAACAGAACGTTCCTAACTGTTTGTGTTTTCTGAGTACCTTCATTCATACAGGACAAAGATCTAACAGGAAAACTTTGTGAGTGTGGGTGTAAAATAAGAGGCGAATGGAAACGAAAGACCTTCCCCAGATTCCCAAATATCCAGAACGGAATATGATTGGTACAGTTAGAACTACCTGAAGAACACAAGAGCTTGCCTTACGCAATTAGAATGAACAGGATTAATATGAACTTAAAGCACAATGGTCAAACTAAAGTATGCAATCTGTGTTTGGAAAGCGATCACATCAGGAGAAACTGTCCTAACTACAAATGTAAAGTTTGCGATGTCCAAGGGCACCGGGAAGCTAATTGCCCAAAGGTCAGATGCTTTAAATGCCAAGAACTTGGACATAAAAGCTTTAATTGTCCTGAGACATTTGAAGAGTATCGCCATGACAACACAGACCCTGGCTCGACCCTAGATACACATGAAAACGAAACACAATATCAGTCTGAGGGATTAGTCACTGGGTCAGTTGAACAGGACGATCACGCTATTCAAGAAGCTAACTAGGTCAGGGCACAGAAATCCGAACAAAACACAGATTCAACAGCAAAGAAGAACAATAACGCGAACTCCAGACACCCGAGTAATCCTAACCAGGAGTCAAAGAAAACCCACCAACAACAGCGAACTGAACAAAAGACGACATTGCCAACACAAAAAGTAGTAGAACAACGGAGAACACAACCGGAGACTGGATCTCAGCGGATGGAGGGGGCAAGCATACAAAGGGGAAACATCCAACCCCACAAAAGGCAAATATCCCTAGACGAAGACGGCTTTCAAACTATCAGACTAAAGAAGAAAACATTTATTCCTAATCTCAGCAGAGCAAGAAATGTCAGAACAAAGGATTCTTCAGCAGAACCTATGCAAAGATGATGGCGTTCATGTTATACATTTATTTATTTATAGCGATGCAAGCTGCAAAATACCTTGAAACGGGAGGAAGCTATCGCATGCAATTACTACGATATTGTTTCATACAACAAGATGTCTAGCGAACACATATTGTCTTTATTCCACCATAATAGTCGAAGCCTTAACAAAAACTTAGACGACATAACTACATTTACGTCTCTATTGAAGGAGGATTTCTCTGTCATTGGATTTACCGAAACCTGGCTTACTGCAGATATATCCCCCCTAATCCATATCAATAACTATACGCTTGTTGAAAGGCATCGTCCCGAAAGGAGAGGTGGTGGTGTTTGTTTATTTGTTAACAACGATTTAAATTTCAAACTCAGAAACGATATAAGCATTTTCAATGATTCTGTCAATGTTCATAGAGGTTGACATAACATCAGCAATGAAAAATTATACCATAGGCATAATTTATAGGCCTCCAAAAAGTTCACTGCATATTTTTCTGACACACGCATACAAAATGTTAACCCAACTCTCGAATGAACGACATAGTGCATACATTATGGGTGATTATAATATTGATCTTGCTGACAATATTAAATCTGCTGACTTTTTAAACTTACTATATGCCAGTGGATTTTTTCCTACTATTACCAAACCTACCTGTGTGGGTTGCACTTCTGCAGCTCTTTTAGATAATGTTATAACCAATGATGACTGCAAACTATTAACTGGTATCTTTGTAGCCGATCTCAGTGACCATTATCCATTATTTCTCCAAACTGCCATACACAAAAGTAGGCAAAGGGGTCCTATGTATGTGAGGAACTACTGCAAAACAAATGTACAGAATTTCTTCTCAACAATCCGAGATGCTTCTTGGGAAAATGTTTCATCCCAAACTGATGCAAACATTGCCTATTCTATGTTTTATAACAATTTCAATGCCATATATGTGAGGATACGCGGGAATAAATAGGCAGGAGAGAGTGCTGATTTCTACCACCGCTTGTTCTGGTGGCTGAGGGGTTTATTACTTCTTCTCTCACATAGCATGGTTGAGATTATATTATATGGTTACGTAACAAAAAAGGACGGTGCAGCACCTTCAGGTAACTTTCCTCAATTACTTCTTAAAAAGCGACATCTTCAGCAATAAAACTCTACATTTCTAAAGAGCGTAATATTTGTTTCGTGTTCGTTGTAATGATAATGTGACAATCGGTACAGCAACGAACGCCGAAAGGGACAGATGTGCAACCAACACATGGCTCCCTGTGGGATGCACTACACTCCCCTGCTGAACTAAGTTTGTCCCCAAACTACTTAGGTTTGTATGTTGCCCCCGGTTCACTCTACAGCTACGACGCAGTCGTGGTTGCTCGTCATCGGATGAATAAAGAGAAGAATCGTCAGAACTGTCACTTAGGTATGATGTTGGAACCCTCAGTCGAGGCAAGGACATATCTCTAGCGTCGGTGTTGTTAGGAAGATTTCCATGGAGTAGTGGAACTGGTAGACTGGGTGATGGACAAGGACGTATTTCCCTCCTGTGAACCATTTTGTTTGGACCAGAGCCATCGGCGAGCTGAATTTTGTACACAGAGTTGTCGTTTGGACGGGATAGAACCTTATAGACATCAGCTCCCCACTCATCTGCAATCTTGTGTCTTCCCTGGGGGTGGCTTTTGGTGTATACGTTGGTACCCACTTCCAGTGGCTTGTCCTCAGCACGTTTGTCAAAGAGTCGTTTACTTGCTGCAGCCTGATGTTTGAAAGTCTCCCCTGCTTTCTTGTGGGCCATCTGGAGAGCTTCATTATGTTTGAAAATCCAGTCATCTACTGAATCTGGGGTTTGAGAGTGGGGTTGACTCAACAAGAAATCTACAGGTAAAATAGGTTCCCTGCCATACATCAGATAAAACGGTGAAAACCCAGTTGAGGCATGAGGGGTACAGTTGTAAGCGTACAGTACTTCTGGTAAATACTCAGACCAGCGTCTTTTCTTGGAGGGTGGAAGTGTTTTTAACAGATTATGTAGAGTTCTGTTAAACCTTTCTGCTTGGCCATTACCCTCTGGGTAATAAGGGGTAGTTCTTGTTTTGGTTATGTTATGAATCTGACATAACTGTTGAATTAATGCCGATTCAAAATTCCTTCCTTGGTCAGAGTGCAATCGACGAGGGGCCCCGAATAGTAAAAACCAATGTTGGGCGAGCTTCTTAGCGGTGGTCTGTGCAGTTTGGTCTTTTGTTGGTATTGCCTGCGTGAATTTGGAAAATATATCCGTGATGATGAGTACATTTTCCTTACCCGCTGTATCCCGCTCCAGGAGAGTAAAATCAACTGCCACTATGTCATTTGGTTTGTTGGCCACAATACTTCTTAACGGTTCTCGGATCTTTGGTTGGTTCTTAGCACGAACACACCGATCGCATCCTTCGCAGTATGCTATTACATCACTGGATAGCTTTGGCCAGTAACAGCGCTGTTTTACCAGCAACGTCGTCCTCTTACCACCTTGGTGACCACACTGATCGTGACAAGCTTTCAGCACCTCTTCCCGTAAGACTTTAGGAAGCAACAGTTGGTTAGTGTTGCTTTCAGGACAAGTCCTATACAGTAAACCATCCATCTCGTGTAACTTATCCCATTGTTTGACCAGGAGAGACAATTCCTTATTCTGTCTCCGGTCAGTCATCGAAGGTTTGGTATTTGATAACCAACTTTCGTAGAATCGACTGATGGTGGGGTCTTTCTGCTGGAATTCTCTGAGATGTTCCCTAGAATATGAAGGAAATACTAGTGGTGACGTCACCGGGCAGTTGATTTCTTGCTTCGAACCAGAAATTGCTGCAACTGTGGCCATTTGTAGATCCTCAGGGACAATTGTGCACATGGGGGTACATTCAGTAGATGGAGCAATATCCTGGGTGTCGGACAAGGGCGGTATTCGGGAAAGGGCATCTGCTACGGTGTTAGATTTTCCAGGCTTGTAAAACGTCTTAAAGTCAAATGCAGCTAGGGCACCCACCCAGCGTTGAGAAACTGCATCCAGCTTAGCATTTCCCAGATGAGCTAGAGGATTACTATCTGTATATACAACAAACTTGTGCCCCAGCAAATACTCCTGAAATTTCTCTGTGACTGCCCACTTTAACCCAAGCAGTTCTAGCTTGAAACTGGAGTATTTATCCATGGTCTTTTCTGATCCACGGAGAGTTCTACTGGCAAAGGCAAGTACTCGCCGCTTTCCATCCTGCACTTGGTACAACACAGCTCCCAATCCGCATAGTGACGCATCTACTTCCAGTTCGAATGGCAAGGTGTAATTTGGGTATGCCAACACAACATTCTCACATAATTTCTGCTTCAGAATTTTGAAAGCCTCTTGGTGTTCGTCGGACCACGTAAAAGGAACAGTCTTAGTACTCTTCTGTTGATGCAGGCAGGTAGAGACCAAAGTGTGAAGTGGTTTGGCCGTTTGCGAGAAATTATACACAAACCTCCTGTAAAAAGAACAGAATCCTAAAAAGGACCAAAGCTCTTTAACATTCCGCGGTGCAGGCCAGTCTTTAACTGCCTGGATCTTGTCTGGACTTGGCATCACCCCAGCACGGGTTACTTTGTGACCAAGATAGGTCACTTCACGCTGGAAAAATGTACATTTGGACGGCTTGATCTTCAGACCTTGTTGTTTCAATCTATCAAACACCCGCTGCAGATTGGTCAAGTGATCTTCAAAGGTCTTGGAATACACTAATATGTCATCCAGATAACATAATACAGACTGGAAAAACTGGTCATGAAGGCAAGTCTGCATGAGGCGTTGAAACGTACCTGGGGCATTTGATAATCCAAACGGCATGCGGTTGAATTCATATAAGCCGAACGGCGTAATGAAACCTGTCTTATGTCTGTCTGTCTCTGCCATGGCAACCTGATGGTACCCGGAAAGGAGGTCAATAGCAGAAAACCACTGAGACCCATGCAGTGCGTCGATTGAATCCTCTATCCTTGGGATGGGGTAGGCGTCTTTAATTGTTTTCTGATTGAGTTTCCGGTAGTCAACACACATTCGAAGGCTGCCATCTGTTTTCCGTACTAGAACAATTGGAGAGGCATAAGGGCTGGTACTTGGTCTAATTACTCCCTTGTCTAACAATTTCCGAATGTGTTCCCTTACTTCTTCCCATTGGGACGGTGGAATACGACGGAATGGTTGTCTGACCGGTACTTCATCGGTGAGAGGTATCTTGTGGGAGACACCTTCTGCATTGCCCAGGTCATCATCTGATGAAGCAAATATCTCAGCATTTCTCCGTAGAAGGTCAACAGCTTTGTTTCTTTGACCTTCTGTCAGGCTATCAGGGAGAGGAACTTTCCAGCAGGGCTCTCTCTGTGCAGTATCAACTGAAACATGTACATGCTGCACACTCGACTTTACTTTTGTGACAGATAGTGAGTCATCATGAATAACAGATGGGACTTCCAGCTTTCCCAGAGGCGTTCGGGGCTGTAAAACAACATTCTCTTTAGTGAGATTCAGTACCTGCAGATTCAATTTCCTACCAGTCCGGTTTAACGTTGATCCAACAAATATACCCTTAGGCAATTGGGTTAGTGGCTCCACCACAACCTCCTCAGAACCATGCACAAAAGGACAGGAGACTGATATAACTTTAACAGACTCAGGTGGCACGATTACTCTAGTCCCACAGACTCTCACCAGTCCTTGAATATTTGGTTGGGGTTTGGCTTTTGGTGTATCTGTCGAGAGACCTAACTCCTGAACAAGGTAAGCTGGGTCCATATCCTTGATGACATTTAGTCCAACCAGCATGGGCGGGTCTCTGTCCGCTGCCAAAACCAGAATTCCCCTGCCAACTATGATTTCTTTCCCAAGCTGAATGTCAGCTTCAAAATAGCCTAAGTAGGGCATTTCAACGTCATCGGCAGAGCTGATCTTGAGCCAATTGATGTGTTCTAAGGGTGTATCGCCAAACAGATCATAAAAACACCTCTTTGATAGGATGGTAACCTCAGAACCTGTATCCAGAACTGCTTTGACCGTCTTTCCATTTACAAGAACCGTCGTGGTTTGGCATGCACTTACAATCTCCACTCCCTGTGAGCCCTGTTGCTCTTTAACTGGACCACCCAGTACCTGGCTCACGGAACTGGGCGAACTTAGTTTCCCGATGGCACATTAATTGGAGTTGGGCTCTGGCATTCTGATGCATAATGCGCCCCATCTGGTGACAACGTCTGCATTCTATGTCTTTCCTGTCAGGTCTGGGCCGCCCCCTACCTTTATACCGTTGACCCTCTCTCTCCAGTCTTTCTAGTCGTGAAACGATCTCTCCTTGCTGCACCCTAATAGCTTCCATGATATCAGCCTGGGTCTGGACAGTGCTGGCAAGTTTCTCTACCACAGCAGAAAGTTGGTGAGTAGCAGCTTCCGTACTATTAACAGCTGCTCGTCGAGTACGCCTCGGTACGAAATCGCTTTCCTCTTCTGCCAAATCAAGTGCCCAGTCCCTTAATTTAATGAAGGTTATTCCTTTATCTTCTTTCATGAGCCTCTTCAACTCCCGTCTCAGCACTCCATCTAACAATCCGTCCCGAAACTGTTCTTTGATGGCAGTTTCAGGTTTGGGGGCGCCAGGGATCTTTGCAAATTCATCTGCGAGAGCCATCAATCTGAAAGCAAACTCAGATACAGTTTCACCATCTTTCTGCACACTACTACAGATTTCCCGCATCACCGAACCTTGACTCCTCCGTTCTCCAAAGGTCTCACAGAGTGTACGGAGGATGGCATCTGCATCGGAGGACACTTTATCTGGCTGGTGCCTAATTTCTTGCCTGGCAGCTCCAGCTAGGTACGTCATGACAAATTCAGTTGCATCGGTCCCTTGCAACCTTCTCAACTTCAATGCTGTACGGATGTCCTCCACAAAGGTCATCACTGGCAGGCCATCAGTCCCGGTGAAAGTACGCAGCTTCCTTTCACTGGGCAAAACGTATACCGTATTAGGTTGCGCATCTGGTTTTCCCACCTTTGCTCTAGCCAGTTCCGCCGCCAGCCCATCCAACTGCTTCTGGAGGTCCTTAAGTGCCCTGGACGACATACTGCCACCGCCCTTTATCTCGTTGATGCCTTATTTGTTCTGCATGTATCCCACTTCTGACACCATTTGTGAGGATACGCGGGAATAAATAGGCAGGAGAGAGTGCTGATTTCTACCACCGCTTGTTCTGGTGGCTGAGGGGTTTATTACTTCTTCTCTCACATAGCATGGTTGAGATTATATTATATGGTTACGTAACAAAAAAGGACGGTGCAGCACCTTCAGGTAACTTTCCTCAATTACTTCTTAAAAAGCGACATCTTCAGCAATAAAACTCTACATTTCTAAAGAGCGAAATATTTGTTTCGTGTTCGTTGTAATGATAATGTGACAATCGGTACAGCAACGAACGCCGAAAGGGACAGATGTGCAACCAACACATGGCTCCCTGTGGGATGCACTACATATATAATCAATGCTTTCCTGAGCAATGCGTCACCAAATCTAAGAGACGTCGAAAGAGACACCTGTGGATTACTGCAGGTATTCTAGTTTCTATCAAAAGAACAGATAAGCTATTTAAACGACATATTAAGAACCCGTCTGGTGTAAATAAAAGTATTTATTCTCAATATCGCAATAAGCTCAATCATGTTATCAAATTTTCTAGAAAATTATACAGGTACTTCAAAAATAAATTTGATAATGCGAGGAGTAACCCAAAAGGCACATGGGATACCATTAACCAACTACTCCATAAAGGTCGTAAACAATCATCGTATCCCTCTTTTTCAAGGATGGTGACAAAGAGATTAACACCGACCATGACATTGCTAATAAATTTAATGACTTTTTCGTCAATCTGGGGCCATCACTGGCAAGTAAAATCAACCACAAACATAAATCACAGGAATCTGTGAACATTGATGTTAACACTCATTCCATGTTTTCTCATCCTGTCAGTGAGGAGGAGTTGTTAAAAACAGCAGCCTCTTGCATGAAACCCGATAAAGCAGCTGGATACGATGATTTTAAGCCTGGTATTGTAAGACAAGTTATCCTATTTATTACCAAACCATTAACCCACATTTGTAATTTGTCGTTCAATACCGGTATTTTTCCTGATATGCTAAAAATTGCCAAGGTCATCCCTGTCTTTAAGAAAGGGGATTCAGAAAACTTTGAAAATTATCGACCTATATCACTATTATCATGTTTTTCCAAAATAGTTGTAAGGCTTATGTATAATCGTATTTTTAACTTTATTTCAAAATATAACATTTTATGCCAGGAACAGTATGGATTCCGTCCTGAACACTCCACTGAGCTAGCACTAGCTGATGCCATTGACAATTTGTATAGTAATCTTGACAAGAATAGTACCTGTGTCGGGGTTTTCCTGGACCTCTCAAAGGCCTTTGACACAATAGACCACACAATTCTGCTTAATAAATTACACCGTTACGGCATAAGAGGAACCCCTCTTAATTGGATCGACAGTTACTTAGCAAACCGCTACCAATATACATCCTACAAAAATGCTCATTCCCAACCGGAGAGAATTCAATGTGGTGTGCCACAAGGCTCTATACTTGGTCCATTGCTTTTTATCCTATATGTTAATGACATTACCAATGTTTCTGATAAAGTTAAAGTTGTTTTGTTTGCTGACGACACAAATATTTTCTTCGTATCACAATCGAGAACTTTATTTCATATTGAAGTATCAACTGAATTAGACAAGTTCTGGGACCGGTTCGCTGGCAACAAATTATCATTGAATATTGATAAAACAAACTATATAGTTTTTAATACTTCTAAAAATTTTACATGGAATGCTGATATTACTATGGGTAGTAAAAGACTACAACAAGTCAATAGTACTAGATTTTTAGGCGTATATATAGATCATCAACTTAAATGGTGTGACCACATTACAACTGTCTGTAAAAAAGTTGCAAAAAACACCGGTGTTTTAGCTAAGCCTAAGCATTATCTGCCACAACACATATTAAAGATTCTCTATCAGACATTAGTCCAGCCACATATTACGTATTGTTGTAACATATGGTCTGGTACTAGATATACCAATCTGAATCCCATTTGTATTACACAGAAGAGAGCAGTCCGCCATATAACACATGCCAAACCACGGGACGACACAAATCCTCTTTTTAAGCATTCTAAGTTGTTAAAAGCTGATGACATTATTAGGGTTAACCTTGCTACATTTGTTTATAAGGCATTGAATGGACTGTTACCAAATGCTTTTAATGACTACTTTTTAATATGTAACAGTGATATTCATCATTACAATACCAGATCTTCAGACAATGCACATTATAACAGGTATAATTCTACAATGGGGATGTTATCACTGAGGGCACGTACAATCAAAACATGGAATTCTCTATCAGACAATATTACAAATAAACCTTCTGCAAAATCATTCAGTAGAAACTTTATTCAAAAACTTATTGCATCTTATTAATTGAACATGTTCATTTTTTCTTCTATATTTTGTTTTCTTTTTCCTTTTCTTTACAGGGAGTCCTCTATTTTGTTAAGCCATCTGAAGGTTTTTTAGAGGACTTCCTATCACATTGAATATATTCACGTGATAAACAAATAATGCAATAATGCATAATGCAATTTTAGTCTAGTATGTTAATTATTTAATGATGTCTATTTTCCTCAAGATGAGCTTCATTCTCAAAAGTTATACCTGTACATACATTTTATGCATTTGTTTGCTAGCTGGGTCATCTACTTGTTTATTTTTCAGTGGAACAGGTGTCACTTAACTGTTTCTTGTCCTCTTTACTGCTTGCATGTGTTCCTCTCATTCCTAAATTTGTCCATCAACTTCAGGCTCCAGTAATCCTGTTTCAAAAGGAATTATAAATAATATCGAATGCTCTATGTTCACATACTGGGTAATCACCAATCACAATAAATCCCATTCCAACCCCATAGCTTCACGCACACACACATCTAATCAAATACACACACATGCTGTTTGAAAGCCGTTATTTCCTATTCACAGTTGGTTTGGTCTACCAAACATACGCTGAAACTCTCTACAAAGACAACGATGCACAGAGCTGACCCTGGCAACCTAGGATAAGGAATTATATTTTACCCAGCCCAGACACAATAGCATGTACATATAAACATTACTTACTACAGGATGAGCGCCAGGTATGGATGCCTTTCCCAGGAACGGGTAGCCCCCGCTGCCTCTGAGTAGTGGGCAGTACAAGTGCAGCTCGTAGATTGCTCAACAGCATGTCTCTTCCCAGTCCTGTGGTCAGTACACTACAACCAGTTTGTACCTACATGTAATGAAAGAAATTAATCAAAAATAATATGGCACAAAAGAGGGTTCTAATTAAGAAGACACTGCAACTGCATGGCCTCTCCAAAGACTTTCCAATTCAGGCAGAATATGATCATCAATATCACAACCCTCTAATTGTGATGCAAGAAGTAAGACTCCATTTGCTCCTGCAAGCCAATGCAGAGATGTAATAGTTGCGAATGTCACCATGGATACATTTGTCATTGGTTACCATCACAGTAACAAGTTGTGCTTAATGGGTGAAATGAAAAGAAGAAAGGATCACAAGGTACAAAGTCCAGGCAATGAGGGCTGTTCAGCAAAGATGCCCTATTTCGGAGATGAACAAAATGGTGGAAAGATTTGTGAATCCAAATTACTTACAGGTAAGAATCCACTAATGGTCAAGTGTCTCACAACTGATGCTGATGGCAAGGCATGTAAAAGGTTCAGTAGTACAATGGCTGTAACTACTCATTCTGAAAGTGAACTTAACCTGTTAGATCAAGTTCACCTACTCAAGTCACTCCGCAGAGCACTGACTATATTAAAGCAGTATTCTCCTCTGATATGTTCCTGCAAAAACTGTGACTAAGAAGCGCTTGACAATCTTATAAATACCTGGGAGAAACCATCACTGATAAATTGGAGTGGGATGAACATGTAAAATGTATTCTAGCAAAAACTAATCAGCGTATGTTCCTATTACAGAAGCTTAATTTATTCGGACTAGACCAACTCTTATTTCTCTGTTCTATATTAAAATCGGCAATCAAGACCACCGTTACATTCTGTTTAGCCGCGTGGGGTGAAAATACTACTGCTAGAGACATGACCAAGTTAAGTAGACTAGTTTCTAAAGCAAGGAAAGTTTGTTGGTCACATGACCTCAGTTCAGTAGATGAGTTGCTTGTCAGAGTATCACAGAGTAATATGAAGTCAATCATGTCATCCCAACATCCTCTGGGGCATCGGGTAGATTACAGCAATCAAACAGGCAGACTAATTGTCATGAGATACTGAACCGAGAGATACAGGCGTTCTTTCTTGCAAAGGGCAATTCTCAATCTTGCCAATGAATTATGTAGGAAATAGGCCAAATATATGTGTCAAAACATGGACATAGTAGTCTTAATTTTTCGTTTTAGGAATCAGATTTTTATGTATTTTCGATGTATTTATGATTGTTTTATTGTCTGTTTTACTGAGATGGACTGAATGCCAATTTTTATGGTAAATAAATTTCTTATATCTGAAATATCAAAAGCGCTTTATCAACATGTTTAGAATGACTTGCAAAGTACTACAGTGGAAATCATTTATATTGCCAAAAGCATTCATTTGTATGCAAGAGGGGCAGGAAGTACACATTTCCATGCATGGGCGGGATTACGGGGGGGGCAAGAGGGGGCATTTGCCCCCACTTTTTCCCAAACCTTAATTTACTTTTTTTGTCGTTTTTGTAGACAAATGCACAACCCTAATCGAAATTATTCCCTATCAAATAGGCCTATTTGTTTCGAATCTTAGTCGAATTTGTGTTTAACATCGTAACATGTAGCATGAATAACTGGAGCTGGAGCTAGCACATGGTTCGCAGCACAGGTTCCTGCACGAATCCTGGAGCTAACACACTAGCGATTCAATTCTGCATGTGATGAATCCGCGGCATGTGCTACAGTGCTAGCTTCAGGAATTGATTTTCAACGTTGCTGCTCTACTGAATGCGTTGAATAACTAAATCCAGAGAAACGATTTACAAAAGCCAGAATTGCATATTGGGTATATCAATAATTAAGTTCAATACACTGACACATGACACACCCCACCCCACCCCCAGTGGTCTAGCCTTCATGAACAGTAAGTAACATTCAAGTATTTATTATGAATTTCTATGTTGCCTGATAATATGGCAATAGTTCAAACATAATGCTGGTACTGCCAGGTAATAATTTCATTTTCAAATCTCAGCCAGTACTATGAAATGACCCGTAAATATATTGCTCCATGATACACCTAGTCACATTGTAAAATCCAAACAGTCACCCCGCCTCGACTTCAGTGGCGACGGAACCGGTAGACTTGAGGGGCTTATCCCCCATAAAAAAAAGTGTGAGGGGTAAAGGTATGTTCAGCCCCTAATATTTGCCAAGTTCTCCAAGAAGTGGGGACCGCGGGGAGAATTTCGAAGTGGGTGCTGAACATATTCTTGATCGGTCCAATGCACAATATACTAATAATTTTAGGGGGAAAGAACTGTCGAGATGCGATTTATTGTTACCAGAGGTGTCATATTTGCTGATCTAGGATTTCCTTTTTGCTTAAATTTCGACACGCCACGCCAACTGATGGTGGTGCACCGTCTAAATAGTGACGTATAAGCCTCAGTTGTGCATCACCATATAAGTTCTTCTATCTGTCCTCCCTAACTTTACACACGTTCATTAATTGTTTAGATGCAATTTAAAGCCTATGGTGTTAATTTTACCGATCTAAGGGTTCCTTTCATCAAAAATTTCGACGATCCTTGCCAACTGATGATGGCGCTCCGCTTAGATAGTGACGTATAACAAAAGTTGTACATCACCATCTGACCATATGTTCTACTATCAATCCTCTTCAAATTTTTAAACGATAATTAACTATCTAGATACAATTGCAGACATGAGATCCATATTTCAAGGATGGGTACATGCAGCTTAGAGCACTCGGGAAGTGCCATTTCCGGCCATCTGGAGGGTTTGTAAAGCCCAAAAATTTCTTGTACGCTCCGCGCCAACCGATGGTGGCGCTCCGCTTAGATAGTCTTGCTGGCAGGTTTGCCCCCCCACTTTCACAACTCAAATCCCGCCCCTGTTTCCATGTATGCCAAATGCTGCAAAGGGTTCTCTGCTAATATTCCACACTGACAGCAGGAAGCTAAACAAAATATCTGAGACACCCACCTGCAGCAAATGATTATGGTCCACTCGTTTTGAGACTTACACTCAAAGGCAGATGTCATCAATAAGGCTTTCACTGTGACCAATCCAAAACATAGTACCACACTTTCGTGCATTGGTCAGTACAGGGACTACAGTTCCATACACATAACATATAATGTGCCTGAAGAGTCCATAGCCAGGAAGATGGAAGCTGCAGTATTAAAGGTGAGTTCAAATAGTCCATGTATCCAGACTCTGAAATAGATGCAAAGAAAACAGCAATGTGATGAATTACGTAAGAGAGGCAGAGCATACAGATGGAGGAGAGCACAACTCAGAGAGAGAAAGTACAAGCTACATGGTAGAACTAAAAACATAAACCAGTCAAGTATCTATAAGAAAGATCAACTGATTCATGACCAGTTACTCTAGGATGAAAAACTACACTGATGATGAAGATGAAAATATTTATCAGTGATGCCAGTAATTTGTAAACTGAGTCTATCCACACTCACTGTTATGAGTTAAGACAGTATCACTCAGGCAATCAAGCTGATGACCATAAACTTGGCAAGTGCCATCAAACTTTCAAGGCTTAATTTCTGCTGGTGCCCCTGGCTTACTGATGGTGTAGGCACCTGTCCACATTCTGCATCCCTCTGTGTAATTTGCTGGGGCTGATGTATGTTTTGCCAACTTTTCATTTATGTCATCAGCCCATGCCATCCAATCTTGGTCTGACATTGTAAAGGTGTGAGCTTTCCAGTTCCATATGTCTAAATGTATATAGGCCTAAGCTTATTCTGAATGCAGCTTGGGGCTCAGTTCAGCTGATTCTTACACCACATTGAGTAGTAATATATGCTTTTAAACTTCTGTCGCTTTTGCTCTGCTACACTGCACAGAAGTAGGCTACTCACCAGATCTACAACTTCCCTATCAAATAAGCTACATGTACTACTTAGTGAGTGTAAGTCTGTGATGGTATAAGCTCTGAGGTGATGGGTATTACTTTCACTTTTCCCCTTTGAGGTAGCTGAGAGGTTTTTCACACCTACCCATGCAATCATCCCATTCTTTATCATAAAGTTGAAATTTGATTTCTTCTTGAATATGAAACTTTTTCCTAATTTTAAGTTGCTAACTCTTCAAACTCAACAACTTGCTTCTGTTCTTTTATGGTGAGATCATAGATGTGAGGAGTTCATAAATACTGATTTAGTTTCAGAACCAATTCTACATGTTAATCTTCTTACAACTGTTTATTCAACATCTATGAGAAAAGGTTTCCTCATGTAAGTGAATGAGGTGTCAATGTTCCAAAAGTTTATTGAACCTTTCTGTCCAGCACATTTTTGGCATTTATATGTAAAATTCCACCTGTTTTCTGCCATACTTCCTCTGTGGGAAATGGTGTAGTGCAACCCTGCATTTCTGTACTGTAAAGAAAGAAAAAATAGATAACTAACATCCTGGTTATCAGTACTGAAGGGCTCATTTATTAAAATTACAATTCATTATTCTATAATCGTAGTTAACCATAAACAGAGATTGAAATACAGATCTTGTCTCTTACTATTTTTATAACCAGAACTGCATGTGGATTCCTTACATAGTTAACGATCAGCTATCCGCAGTATTCTGTTCGTAAAGTGTTTGTGTAATGCGGCTGAGCAAGAGTCTTTCCAGTAAAGCTGTTGGAAAAGGGAAGACCACTAATGGAGTAAATGAAAACAATTAAACGATACCTTAAATAACTGTTGACCAGCTGATAAACATATTTATATTTTAAATGCAATTTCCCCAGATTAGTGATAGTAATATACCTAACATGTGTTCATCCGTGGGTGGGAAAGCAATTATTTACTCTGTCACTGTAAATTTCCCTCATGCAGTGGCATTGCTGGCATGACTCTTGCTCAATCGTGTTCGTGTTACATTTGCAAAGAAAAAGTTAAGCTTACCTTCTAAAAGGTTAAGTTAACCTTAAAAGTGCTAGTTCAAAAAGGTTAAGAAGGTTGGCTTCTGCAATTGCGTAGGCCTACAGCACACATACTTTATGCTTGACCTTATTAGTTTAGATTAGTTTAGTAAAGAAAAAGGATCAGGAGGGACACTCAAGTCCCCATCAAAGACCCTATAGGAGATGGAAGAAAACTGATGACACAAACGATCAGACCCGATTACAATGCTTAAAGTGCTTGTCCAAAGCATTCTTAAACCCATTCACACTACAGTACTTGCAAGTACAATTTTCTCAGGCAAACCATTCCACTCATTCACGACCCTATTAGAAAAAAATTTATGCCGAATATTAATGCTACTTTGTGACTTGTGGAGTTTAAGACAATGACATCTGGTACAACCACTATCAGCAAACATGAAAAAGTCAGTGACTATCAAGATACTTAATAAAGATATCACTTTTATGAAACCTACGTTTGAGTTGAATCTTGGTCTTGGTCACTGCATAATCTAGATCTATGGGAAGACTGTCCATGAACTTGTGTTTGAGTAACTTTATTTCTCTGAAATTTAGTGACTCTAGCCCTGACTCGTTGCATAACTGGTAATAGTTCCTGAAAACTCAACATGAATTGAATATGAACCACTGAATCAAGAACTACTGGAGACTAATAATTCTTCACATCCTTGGCTAGATGAAGTAATAGTTTCTAATACAAACGGTATACTTTATCAATCCCGTTCTTGAACCATTGGCCAGAAAATTGTGTCCTTTCTGGAGAGAAGCATTGAAGGAGAACCGGACTGATGGTGTGCTATTAATAATAATCCCTCTGCCTAATACAAATACCAAAGTATTTAATTAAAAAATAGTGAATTGCACATAAAGCTCCTAAGGCGACATCTTTGCTCTAGGTAAGTTTAACTCTTTTCACAACACTTAGGACGACATAGCATAAACTCACCACTTAGGGCGACAATGGTGATTTAGTGTAATTTTGTCACACTGGACGATTAAATACAATTAACTAGTTAATTAATTTCACATATACATGTCACCCTATGTGAAATTAACTCTTTCCACAACACTTAATAAATTAATAAATTGTGAAAGACATAACACCAGAGATGTACAGTCAATATGAAAAGATGCCTGTATACAGTATTTAGAACTGCTCAATGGGATCATTTCAACGCAAGCTGGATTCTAAACCTGAAAATTTCCAACGTATGAATTCTGGCCATTAACTTACATCACTAATAGTTTCAGAATTTGACTACTGTTCATTTGTCAGTTTATTGAGTTATCGTAATGACAGGCTCTTAGCATTACACTCATAAACACACATACTGCTACTTCACAAAATGCATTGTGTTACGTATTGAAACAATTTTACATAACACAAAACAGCATGGAATGAAAACAATATGGCAAAAACAGGGAGTTTGCAGGAACTCACCAAGACTCACAAAAGCCTTCAAGATCTTTGCAATCTAGACACACCTGAAGGTGCCCCTGCATACTCAAGATACCTCTTTTAAAAATGACTAATTCCCTGCAAACCTAAGCAAATTCCCAATCAGTTTCAATGTTAAAGGTAGTCTGTATATGCCCCAAATTATAGGATGCTATAATTGCTAGAAGTTTTTAACAAGTTACTTTCATGTAGGCCCTTAGTCCAAATTGTTCTCAGACATTCTTAATGATCACACAAGATGACTGAATGTCCCCGTGAGGTAAATTTCCTCAAAAGTTGTAATAAAAACAGTTTATAGAATTTTGACCAAAGGTGACCAAATTTGAATATTTGGGCCAACATGGCATAAATTTAAATAATACATTGAAAAGTTCACTTATTTTTTGGGGGGTTGCTTTGATGCTTTTCACAGAACCATCTATATCTCTTACTCATCTAAAAGTTTGCACTGGCTTTGGTTACAGGAAGTGCATGATGATGTGTAAACTGCACCAAGGAATTCTAATGCATCCTCCTGTGCAGTTGAATCAAACTCTGGAAGAATCTGTTTCAACCTTGCGAGACAGGAGGCCCATGAAGTTCAGGTTGAAATTGCGTGGAAGAGAGCTTTGATTATTTCCATTAATTCAGAGCTATGTCCATCATAGTGTTAAATGATGCTGCAAAGAAGCTATAAAAGAAGGAAAATTTAGATTTGTAGGAAATCTACATCTGACATGGGTGGCTCATCAATATAAAGTTTAGGGTTGCAGCCTTCATTTGTATCTATTTTTTTATGATTGCTTGATGTTTCAAAGCACTTTCATGGAAGTCTGTCACTAGCTTCTGTAGCTGAAAAGTTACTCTCATCTAGTAAAATGATAAACACATCATATCTTAATAGCCATTTGTTGGAATATGCTACTGGGAGAAAGGAGTAGAGGTATCATGAACATGACAAAGAGAGTGCCCATGTTGGAAATCTAGTATATTTGGGGGATAATAAAACTTAAAACCTTCATTGTTGAAGTGAAAATTATTATATTCTGCAATAAGTGCCAATCCTTGGGATGGGGCTGGAACATCACAAAATGCCCCTTGCAATTGTGCCCATATAGGTTGGGATTTTCCCTTCTCCAGGCATAGGAGTTTGTCAAGGATATGGTCCTGGCACAGTAAAAGACTTCCATTTTTCAACATTTCCAGGTGGGGAGGATCAAGTCACATGAAGTCTTGCACCTCCGTAGCTTGCAATCCCTGCCTTAATGAATTTATTTTTAAAGCTGCATGGGTTGTCTTAGGTTACTTACCTTTACAGTAATAGGATTGCTTTGTTCCTGAAATAAAAACATTTAACAATATTTAATGTGACTTTTCGAGCATGGCCAGTGATTTTCCACGATCAAGAAATTCACAATAACATGGATCTATATCCATAAAATAATGAAACGGAAAACTCAACTTGAAATAGAAAAACCAGTATTCTTTGCAAGAGTTGGATATATATGCAATAACTGTGGGGCTGTATTGACCTTGATCATTTTTCTCCCTGTAAGAAGGTAACATATATTGTGAAAGAGAAATATAGAACATAGGTTGGGGTGGGAAATTGTGCGGGGGGGGGGGGGGCAGAGGTTTGTTTGGCCCCAAATATGCCAAAAGTTCCAATACGGTCACATTTGGTCAACATTTTAAACTGTTGTCATTACCACCCTGGAGGAAATTTACCTCACTGAGACATTCAGTCATCTTGTGTGTTCATTTAGAATGTCTGAGACCAATCTGGAAATAAGAATCTCAAGGAATGTAATTTTTGAAATCTTCAGAAAAGTATGCTATAATTTGTTGCCTATACAGATTACCTTTAATTCAAATTTCTTCTATTGGATATTTGAATCATATTCAAACTTGGGCTGCTAACCTCATCTGGTGTGTTTGTACTGATGATACTGGCTGCAAGTTCCTGAAATATAGAATAATTAAATTTATGGATCACATGCAACAGCTATATTCAACAACCTATCACAGCACAGGTCAGCAATTATTTGTGTTAGTACACTGTGGATATGTTCATATGTATATCAATTCCTTTTGTTAAAAAATTCTTTCTTGCAATAAAAAATTTAAATGCTCCGAGACATTTATTGGATATTGAATACAAATTTGCATTTTTTTCTTTGTTAATTAAGGAATATGTTAATACATAGAGGTCATACCAAATTCAAGATCAGATAAAATCAGATAAAGTCGGTCAATATCAGTCCCTATTCTGGAAATTTATGCCTCTATGAGGATTTCTGTGATGATAGAATCAATGTTGATGAAAGAATAAATGTGACTTCATGCAGTGTTTTACAACCTGTATAAAATTAATACTCCAACCACACATGCAAAGTGCAATGTGGTTCCCAGCTACACCACTCTTTAGGGAAATGGTAATTTGATGGCTGTTCTTGCTGCAAACTCAGTCTAGACAGTGTGTTAGATTATCAACTCAACCAACTTTGGCCAAGTTCCTGATATTGTCGGCTGCAAGCCAGGAATCTCATTGGGTTGCTGCCACCACCATGAAGATTTAAGCAGTATATCATTTCTCCTATAACAACAACATTGGAATTGTAAAGCAACATTACCGTAATGATGCTATATCGCAATTCCCTTTTGAATTAAGTAATATGTTAAGGGACATTTTCTTAATATTAGTTTGTTCAATATATGAAAAATCAACCAAGGTAAAATGCATTATGGTTTCCATGATGTAACATGAGTAATTTGTGTATGCGTTTGTTTGTGTGTGGGGGAGGGAAGGGGGTTTGCACACACTTAATAGTAATTAAGGCTCTACAAATATTAGAAAAAGCTGGAAATGATGATTGAGATGCAACAAACATGGGCGAAAGTGGAAAATATCTGCCAAGAAAACGAGACGGACCATTCCTGCAGGCTATGAGGTATCATTATGTTAAGTATCAACTCAAATGGAATAAATTTTTCCGATTCTGTGTTTATTTATAGGAAATTTCAGCTGAACCTTATTTTGTCACACATCTCATCAATATGCAGCAAAATAATAGCACTGAAAACATTGCATTGTGTAACCAACCTGCTCAGCACAATAAAATTTAGTCATACCACATATGGTCCACATATGGTTGGTGAGCAATTGCAGATCAGGTTTTAATGTTAAGCCCTGCCCACTCATTTCGTTGCACGATATCTGCACCAAAAGCAATAACCACCCTCCTTAGCTCGTCATTGCTGCAAGGATCACCTCAAACCAAGCTACCATTCTTCAGATTGGAGCTAACAGTTATTAATGTTAAGCCCTGCCCACTCATTTTGTTGCACAATATCTGCACCAAAAGCAATAACGACCCTCCTTAGCTCATCATTGCTGCAAGGATCACCTCAAACCAACCTACCATTCTTCAGGTTGGAGCTAACAAGAGAACGTCAGCTAAAATCTATTTTGGTCCCGCCCGTTACAAACATTCAATCAGCAGAATAAACCAGAGATTAAAAATGTTGTAATGGTCAAGCAACATGTGGATACTAGTTTCATGTTAACCCCGCCCACTCATTACCATGCATGACATCTACACCAAAGGAAATAGTTACTATATGTGGTTTTACCAAGTTCATCTGGCAAGAAGCTAATTAGAAGTTGAACATTTAATTGCTGAGTTTCAAACTGACATCACATAAAATTCTCCTCTCGAAACTAAGCAAATAAAATCAAATATTTGAAAACATTTTTCTGGAAACTGGAGTTTTCTAATTAACTTATTCTTCTCTCTTTTATTGTTGGCAATTATGTTTCATTTTTTAAAGCCATTGAGTCAAAATTGATTTATTGTGTGAAGACAGCTACAGCCCTTACCCTCACATATGCCAGCACAGAACTCATCAAGTTACTGATTATTGTTAAGAAAATTATGGAGGAATCATGCAAATCAACCCCCTCTCCCGACCCCCCCCCCTCCCAAATAAAAAGACTGTAAAGGAATCTTACTTGTGTGAAATTCTTTAAGTAAAATGGATTGAATTTCTTCTTCAAAGGAAGGCCTGTGGAACTGTCAATATGTGTGTAGAGCCCTTTCTCATTCACAGCCTTGACTCCATACGGCCCAAGCCAAGAGTTTTCGAGCTTCCCTCCTCTTCGGGCATCCTTTCTAGCAATCCGGACGAGAACACTTATAGAACCAACTTTGAAGCTCTGAATAAGACAAAATCCAGCATATATACGTAAACACCATAATACAATGTATATGTTGCCATTCATTTAACTACAGTGCAGTTTTCAATGCACAACATAGCATTATGTAATTACCTGTTTTGATTGCTGCCTTTAATCAAAACTCTTTTTTTGCCGTTCTTGGGCTTTGCCAATATTTTCTTTTACAAAACCTTTGATTATGTCCTGCGACTGTGACATGAGTTGAAAAACCCTCTCCCGCTATGCATCGCTCCAGCAGGAGATTCTGGTTGGACAATGGAGTCTTCAATGTCGACTGGTAACAATGGCTCTCTGGATATATGAAGATAATTAACAAAAATTATTCACAACACTTTGTTGACTGAAGAATAAATAAATTTTTATATATTTTATTTTCACTATTAAGACCCTGGAACCATAAATCTGAGTCACATCACATACTCAAACCAGCAGAAATATAAAACAAAAGTATATTCTGTGCTGTTATAGGTCCAAATTGCATACCAGCCCAAAATATGATATATAACTGAAAAACAAAACCAATATCAGTGGCATTAATTGCATGTATCTAAATTAATTGGCATGCTTTTATAGTTTAATGAATGTTCATCTTTTGTACTTGCTGTACTTACTTAGGTTTTGTAACTTAAATAGGGTTATTGGTGGTCCTCTATTTCGCAGTTTTTCCCAGGACCTGGGATGTGTCAAATGAGATTTTATCCTATAGAGGATCAGTGTAGCTATGCAGGATTTTTCCAAACTCTCTTGTCCCTGATTGCTTTTCTCCGTATATGACCTTTACAAATGTAAACCTCTATTCAGCAATGGTAGGTTTGAATTATTACAAACCTTCCAAACGTCACAACGAAAGGAGAAAGACCTGTAGAACCATGTTTTGCTGTACGGTACCCCATGAGAATGTAAGACAGTGTTTCATCCCAGTCATCTTGGTTTTGATTGACAACTTTGATGAGTGACATTTGCATTTTGCAGAGTTTGGTTGAATCTTTTTCATCCAGCCCATTGGTCTGTGGGTGGTAGCTGAAGGATACTATGTGGCCCACCCCTGTCATGTCAAACAGGGACTTGTTCAGAGCATTAACAAATTCTCCTCTTTGGTCTGAGATGACAATTTTCATGCACCCAAATCTAAATAAATGAAAAATTAAACAAGTTGTTAAAGAACTGGTTATGAGTAATGCAATAAACTATTGGCATCTTCAGAGTGGCCGTGTGGTTTAATCAGGAGATTCTTTTAGTACTTCTTTCAAAACAAGTACATTAAGCACTGACATAACACCTGGTCTTGGATGTACTGACCGTTATCCCACTAACATTTTATTAACATTAACTTATAAAACAACTTCAAGAAATTCCTGTAACCATTTGGCCGCTTTCTGGGTCACAGGTAAAACTGAGAACAAATGCAGGTCTGCATAACTAACTTCAAAAATATGTTATGTGAAGTAAAAACAAAGTAGATGGATATATACCTGGCCATGGTTTCAAACAGAAAGTTTGCAACGGTTTATGCTGTTTTGTCTCTTACAGCAACAGCCTCTGGCCATTTTGAAAAATAGTCACATAGGGTTATGATGTACTAATTTCCATTGATGGTCTCTGCAAGGGGTCCAATCATATCCACACCCACCTAAAAAAAAGAAAGGAAAATAGCATTCAGAACCATACACAATCATACCAACTGATGTTCAAGTGATTTATGTCTGAGTTTTGTAGACAATATAATGCTATTACGGATTTCCAATCATGCTGATATATATTTATTGAAAGTTAGCAAAAGATTACTCGATGACTGAATGTGCTAAAAGCAGGTATTCTTACACTGCTAATAAGGTGCGTACAATCAACAATTCTTGTACAGAACAGAATGCTGTATCAAAGTTTGCAAATACTTTTGATACTGGACAGTGAAGCTTTTTTAATTTCAATAATTTAAATTGCATGATTTTGGCTTTTCTTGATTTAAAAGTATTACTGCTCACACTTTTCAGCACAAAGCTCGGTGGCTGTTTATTGCTCCTGTTAGTCTAAACTCTTTGATCTTTTCCGTATCGATCTTCTTAGATTTAATGTTGAATTTTCAGGGCACAGTCCTGACGAACAATATTTTCCAATGATACTGTACTCTTCATCGGTATCCAGCTCAGGAGAAGTCATCTTGTAATATCAGATCGGGCTAAGTAAGTTAACGGTCTCAACTCCTAATGCTTAACCAAAGGCCAGAACAGTGCGTGCAAATATGCAACTACTAAGAATTTTGTGTGCCTGCGCGTTACACATTGAAATGTATTGCTTAGTATAATAACAAGCATGGCCTGTGTTTAACAAATTTATGTCTTGTTGATCACTTTTCTTTGTTTCGAACTTGGAACCTATTAAGAGTTTATATATCTTTTTTAGTAAGGTTATGAATTAATAACATGTTTGTCTACTCATTATTATTGCCTTTAAATGAATGTTTGATTGATGGTGGAGTGGCACCACCATTAAGAAAAGAACAACTTTTAGAAAATTTATAGATTGTCACACTTTTCTACCATCTTAAATATAATTTCCAGAATAGTCAGGTCTGGTCAATTCTAATTCATGAATTGCAGATATTAATTATATTTTTTTATTTAGAATAGAAGTTCTGTACTATAATTTGAAAATTTGCTACCTTTGGCAACCGTGAAACGTGAACAGACCCAATTTCGAGGACGCTGATGTCAAACTCAAAGGTATAACAAACTTTTGTAAAATTTTGAAGACTTGCAATGAGAGTTGTACAGTAAACCGCGAGAGTTGGCAGGCTTGCAAAACCCTAGCAATATAGTCTTCGACTTAAACGATTTTTGCTGATGTACTGAGTCTAGTCTAAGTCTTAACCCTATCGTTTTAAACTTCAGCCAGTGGCAGTAGGCCAAATTGTATAGGCCTAATGGAGTTTTTGGCTGAAACTGTAACTGTGTAAGGCCTAGCTAATTTAGAACTAGCCTTATGGCTGATAAGTCTGTTAACAAATCTTCAATCAAAGCGTTGTTGCATAGCATGCTAGGTGCTTACCCTAGGAGTATCTTAGGCTCAGCCATTACCATCTTCCATATACTTATTGCAATACCAACTGACTCGACCTGTTGTTGGCCAAACAAGGGGATATTGAATATCTACCCCATTTGGTAATGCTAGGCATACTTAATGCTCCTCTGCACAAGTTCATGATTAAACACACAGAGTATTATTTCAGTGGTCAAGCCAAACATGTCTTCAAGCACAGGAAAGTAGTGCTGGCCATTAGATTTAGAGCACTTATGTTTACAATCATGTATGTTGACTGGTGAATTAATTAGGTGCGCTCAAGGAAGAACCCTTGTGGCAGTATTTGGGGTAGTTTATCAAGTAACAAATTCTTAATGCTCGAGTGAATTTGAGAAGGACTGTTTATCTATAGACAGTCTTGGCCTTCATGCATAGCATTAGACCTAGTAATATGTATGGCCGTGGCTATTCTTACGACTAGTCGTAACAATTATTTATAAAATATTCTTACGACATAAGGCGAATTCAAGCGCAGTAAAGTAAATAAAGCATGCAACTGCGCATGTAGTAGGGGTAATCCTAACCCTACCTTTAACCCTAAACCCCAATCCTAACCCTAACACTAACCCTAACCGGAAATTATTGTTACTCCTGGTCGTAAAAAATAGTACTCCTGTCATAAAAATAACAACTGCGCATGCGTAGTCGGAATTATTCTTACAAACAGTCGTAAGAATAGCCACTTTGAATATGTATTGCTATGCCCATAGCAGTACTAGTAGTAGGCTACTTCATATGGCCATATTCAACTTCAATTCCTATGATTGAGATACACAGCTAATTGTCTGCATATAGGTCCATTAACTTTAAGCCTAACTCAGCCCAGCTACAGTCAGACTTAAGAATCTTGGTTACATTGGTTGCACTGGTATAAAGTTCTACTGTAGGTCTAGGCCTAGGCTAGGCTTGTTATAACTCAGTCGTATAACTCAGTCGTAGGCCTAGACATAGGAAGCCATATAGGCCTATGCTTGTTTGCTTTGATCTCAAATAAGTAGTAAGCCAAGCCTAAAATGGAACTAAACAGGAAATCCTGGACTTTATGACCAAAACATGCCGATCTACTCTTACTGTCGTAATACTAGTTGTTGAAGCCTAGCCTAGTACCGATTAGTAGTAGTGCCTATGGCCCTATGCCTATCCCCACCTCAAACAGCTTGGTAGGCCTCTAGACCGTCATGCAGTTGAAATTTTGTCTCCCAAATCTTTCGTCTTTGTAGAAACGAACTCCATCTCCATTTCGGTGGCTACATCAGGCCGCACAGCAAGGCAAGATGTTTTCTTTAAAACAATACAAAACCATTGTTAGCATACGCACGTTTTATACAAAATATGTTTGTAAAATTGTATGGCAGTGTCGTCTGCACATTTCAAAAAAGTTTTTTGATTTAGGGTGGCATACACCTATTAGAGTCGATATCCATCCGCCCGATTGTTATTCTATCTCGGGAAATGTTCCAAAAAGCATCAGGAGAACATCTTTTTTTGACCCGTTATCAATCTTGATTTTGGTTTTTTATTTTGTGGCTTGCATGTTGAAGAGCATGAATGACTAGAATGTCTTTACATATGTTATGTTTCTTCCTTGTCATCTTAATTGTTTATTTTAAAAACGTATGAAAACAGAAATTAAGTAAGAAGATCATTCAAGAAGCTTTTAAGTGCATGGATGGGAGCCAGGGGCTGGGGAGTTTTGTAGTTGAGCCAAACTTGGTTCAATTTAAAGGCATTGAAGAGTCGCCCAAAACCACGTTCGGCGATCTGAAAAAGTTAACTTTCCGTGGCTTGCAAGTGATGATTTGTTCGTGTCGCTACAAAGTGCAGACAGCACAGTACGGTAATGAAACGTGATACCTTGTTATATTTTAGCTGGACCTAAGATGTCCATCGCTGTATTGTCTGTACACTGTGTTGTAGGTATTGACCGCAGCTGTATGCACTGACTGTACACTAGTGTCTAATTACCGATGGTAGCAAGCTGTTTGTGTGTATTTTCTGGGATCGATGGTGGTGTCTAACACTTTTGTTACATCTCATTCGAAACTAGGTCAGATTACCGGCATTATACGTTTCTTTTTGCGCGAGTCTTCGCACCCTTTAAGTCCCCTTTAGGCCAAGATGGAAGATGCTTATCCAACCAATTTAACATAACCCTCTCATACGCGAAGAGAACGGTGAAACTCTTTTTAACAGTATTTTTATTGATGAGGATATTAGATAGATAGAGATAAGATAGATAAGATATGGACATTTTCCCTCTCTCACTAATGTTTATATATATATATATATATATATATATATATATATATATATATATATATATATATATATATATATATATATATATACTCATGATATGTACCTTAGGGTTAGATTAAATTTAGTGTGTAAGTCAATGTAACTGTCGACCTAAGGTATGATCCATACCTGTAGTTATATATATATATATATATATATATATATATATATATATATATATATATATATATATATATATATTCATTCATTTATTTGTTTTTTGCACATAAATATTACAATGTGAATGGAAGTCTTCTGAAAAGCCTATGCTGGCTTAACAAAACAGAAGATTCCCATGAAGAAAATATAGAAAATAGTGAAAATAATGTTAATAACAATACGTATACGCTTCAATATGTGAATATGCTGCTATGCGACTATGCAGCTAAATTATGATTAATAAGACATGATAATTTCTTTAGTAAGACATTTACTAAATGTGGAGCTTGTTTTCTTAGTTTTTAAAGTTATTGACAGTGAATTCCAAATTTTGGTTGCACGGTTTCTGAGGCTTAACATACCAGTGCGTGTTTTATATGATTTATAATGTGCGTTGCTAGCCGTTCTGGTGTTATGATTATGGAAATCTGTGTTGCTATTTATAAAATTTCGAAAACTGATTGGCAATGATCCATTCCAAGCCTTGTATGTAAATGTTGCAATATTAACTTTTATAATGTCATCTAATTTCAATAAACTGAGTTTCTTAAAGAGGGGGCTTGTATGTTCACGGGTCGCTGCGTGAGATATATGACGTATTGCACTCTTTTGAAGTATTTTAAGGTGACTTAAATGAGAAACACTTGTACCAGACCAGAAAATCAAACAGTAATACAGATGTGGTGCTATTAAAGTTTGATAAAGCATTCTGAGTATATTCTGGGGGAGGAAATGTTTTAGCTTTGCTAAAATTCCTGCACCTCTTGCAACGCTGTTGCAAACTTTTGTAATATGGTCACTCCATGGAAGTTTACTATCAATATTAACCCCTAGAAATTTAGTAATTGATACTTGTTTCATTACTTTACCATTATTACGTCATTATTCCAGTTAAGCGTTCTTCTTCCATTAAATACTATATAGTTAGTTTTGTCTACATTAAGTGATAACTTATTAGCAGCAAACCAGTTAGTAAATTTAGTTAATTCAGTAGAGACAGTATCATGTATTCTATGTACGTTTTCGAACTCGAAGAAAATATTGGTATCATCAGCAAACAAAATAGTCTTGGCAATTTTTGACACCTGGCAAATGTCATTGACATATATTATGAACAACAGTGGTCCTAATATTGAGCCCTGTGGAACACCACAACGGGTTACAGCGTGTTCGGATTTAGTGTTTTTATATGAAGTATACTGATGTCTATTGGATAAATAGCTGCTCAACCAGTCAAGGGTTGTTCCCCTTACACCATACAAAGATAATTTACTTAGCAAAATGGTATGGTCAATAGTATCAAATGCCTTGGAGAGATCAAGGAACACTCCAATACATATTTTGGTATTATCAAGACTAGTACATATTTTTTCAATAGCATTTTCCAAAGCAAGTTCTGTAGAATGCTTTGGGCGGAAGCCATATTGATCATTGCACAGGATATTAAACTTGGTTAGAAACTTAAAGATACGATTGTACATAAGCCTTTCAATAATTTTTGAAAAACATGATAATAAAGAAATAGGACGGTAATTTTCATATACATGTTGGTCACCTTTTTTAAAAATTGGTATAACCTTAGCAATCTTTAGTTTATCTGGAAATGTACCAGAAGTAAAAGATAAATTACAAATATAAGTCAATGGTTTGGCGATAAAGTGAATAACATTTCTTATTATATCTGGTTTAAAATCGTCATATCCCGCTGCTTTTGTTTGGTTTCAGGCTGGAAATAGCAACTATTGAAAGTTCTTCCTCACTGACAGGATTAATGAACATAGATTGACTGTTTCTGTTATTATTATGAATAATATATTCTGCTCTACCTTTATTTGTAATATTTCTTGCAAGTGAGGGTCCAATGTTTACAAAATATTTGTTAAAGTAGCTGGCAATGTCATTCTCGTTGCTAATTTCTTGATCACCAGTTTTAAAAGCAGCAGGATATCCACCTTTTTTCGGTTGGTGTTTAGAACTTCGTTAATTTTATTCCAAGTTACACTTATATTATTTCTATTATTTTTGAATTTATCATAGAAATACAATCTTTTAGAAAATCTAATAATATGGTTAAGCTTATTGCGATAATGCTTATACGTAGCCTTGTTAACATCAGTAGGTGCTGTTAAATAACTTTTAAAAGAGCTTTGTTCTTTCTTTTGATAGATGTCAACATTCCAGTTGTAATCCATGGATGTTTCTTTTTACGTCGTTTCCTTCTGCTTACATAACATATTGGAAAACAATTATTATAGGTATAATTAAAGGATTCAAAGAAAGTGTCGAAAGCAGCATTAACATCAGTTTGGCTTAAAACATCGTTCCAGTTTTTGTTTTCGATTTCATAGTTAAAACGCCTGATGCTATCTGGTTTATAATTTCGCCTGTACATGAAGTTCATTGGTCTGTTATTCTTGGTAGGAATTTGGTTTGATTTGATTTGGTTTATTTTGTTTTTTTCACGTGCAAATATACAAGGTGAAGGAAGTCTTTTATAAAGCATACAATAGCTTAATAATGTAGAAGACTCCCTGAAGAAAGAAAAGAGAAGAAAAAATTAAAAATCAAATTAAACGTTTCGACAATAAATCAATGATATGATATTTTAATTAATATGATTAAGCCATTTACTAAATGTGGAGCTTGTTTTCTTAGTTTTTAAAGTTATTGACAGTGAATTCCAAATTTTGAATTATTGGTAACTTTAAAAAGAGAGATTGTATAATTGAGGATTAGCTTCAGAAAACTACTCAAACCTATTCTGGCTGAGCTCAGGAAATTGGGTATTTCTTACCTGAGCTACATTGATAATATTTATATCCAGGCTTTTTTTATTTTCAAAGTATGGAAAGTAAGAATGTTATGTTATCCTTTGTACCAAGTGGTAATGAAATTATCTCAGTTCTTGTTTAAAAAGAAAAGAAATGTTTCTGTTGCTCAGCAAGCAAATTAAAAAAGATACAAACTTTGAATTTGTGTTCGTTTGTAATCTTTCTGTTCGTATGCGCTTGAACACTGCTTTGAAATCTCAAGTAGTTCCGTTGTGAAGTGTAATGGGGAAGTAGAATCGTTAAATTAAACGAGACCATAGGTTGAAGTTTGATTGAGATTCTACTGAGACATTACACGAACGGAGGGATTACTTGCCCTCCCATGTAATGCATTCTCATGCAGGATTATTATCACATAATTTTCCCTCCCAGAAGTTCGTGGTGTTCAATCGCATATGGTAACTTTAAAAACTGAAGCTAATCCTCAATTATACAATCAATACAATTATGCAACAAAACAAATTGACTACGAGAAATACAAAGCTCAAAAATTCTCCGATTACGACTGTACCCATTTAAAAACCTAGAAGATGAGTCGAACCAACCTTCATTAAGAGAATTACAAGGAGCCTTCCTCAGGTCTAAAATTTAGTGGCACGTGGAGGGTGAAAAATCAACAAAGTTTTTCTTTAATCTTGAAATATCAAGGAAAAAAAAGAAGGTAATGAAACAACTACTTACTGACCAGAGCTTAATCATCACCGATCAACACGAAATTATGAAAGAACAAGTAAAGTTTTATACAAACCTCTACCAAGCCGGAGAAACCGACAACGAATCGCGGAATCAGATACTTTGTGAACTAAGAAGATTTCTCTCGCCAATGGACGTTGAAGCATGTGAAGCAAATATTTCATTAGATGAGTTAAAAGCCGCTCTGTTAGCAATGGAACCGAACAAAAGTCCAGGACTAGATGGACTAACTGCTGAATTTTACAAAGTGTTTTGGCGGGATTTTATCGATATTTTTACTAGACTCGTTGACATTCATTCCATGACAACGAACTCTTTGAATCCATGAAAATAAGTATACTTACCCTTATACCCAAGAAAGGAGATCTTCGTAGTTTAAATAATTGGAGGCCAATAAGCCTCTTAAATGTCGATTACAAAATGATTGCCAAAGCTCTCGCCAAACGAATCACAAGTATCAGTAAGAATATTATTTCAGAAGATCAAACGTGTTGTATTCCAGGAAGAGATATTTCTGAAAACGTACTTACTATGCAAAATGTAATTGAGTATGTAAATTCATATAATAAACCAGGTTTTATTCTTAAAATAGACCAATATAAAGCCTTTGACAGAGTTGACCATAACTACCTCTTCGAAGTCGCTGAAAAATTGGGTTTTGGCCCTAAGCTCCTAAAATGGATCAAACTGTTTTATACCAATATCGAGGGCCGAATCAAGCACAATGGTTATATATCCAATCTCTTCCCTGTCAAAAGGGGAGTTCGGCAGGGCTGCCCACTCTCAGCCATGCTCTATGTTCTCTGTGCCGAACCGTTTCTTGAAGCTATAATTAATTGTCCATATATTCATGGTATTAAATTTTGTGAAGTCGAAACCAAAATTTTTCAGCATGCGGACGACACTACCTTTTTCGTGTCTAGTATCACAAGTATTTATTCTATTTTTAACATCATTAAATTGTATGAACGTGCTTCTGGCTCTAGTTGTAATATTGATAAAACTGAATTACTTAGCATTGGGTGCAGCCATGTTAATCCCAGCAATTTCGACTTCCCTGTGAGGAAAGATTTCATTACAGTATTAGGTGTTGCTATTGGTAACGATAAAATATCAATCGAAAAAGAAAATTGGGAGAAAAAAGTTACCTCCTGCCGTAAATTACTAAATACCTGGAAAGGTAGAAAATTATCTTTTAAGGGTAAATCTCTCATTATAAATTCGCTCATCGTAACTCGCTTAGTATATTTGACCACTGTTTTACCAGTCCCTGATTGGGTTATCACCACATTACGTCAGAGTGTAGTCGATTTTATCTGGAGAGGTAAAAAACCTTCTATTAAGTATCTTAACTTGCTTTTACCAATCGACAGAGGGGGATTCAGTTTGAGCGACATTGAATTAACAAGAGATGCTCTTAGAGTTAAATTTTGTAGTAAGATATTAAGCAATAACATTAATATTAAATTACAAAAATTAATGTTGTATTTTTGAATACGTATGAAGATATGAGCCTTGGGCGTGGTATCTTTCAAATTACTCCTAACCGCAAGTCTGTTCATAAGCTAAGCCCGTATTACTGTGAACTCATGTTAGCATGGGATCGGCTAATTCAAGGCCGTTTCTGGCTACCAGAGACCAGAGAAGACATCCTCAATCAACCTATCTTTAGTAATACCCTGATTGTTGACAATGATAGTCAAACACTTTTTAATCGTCACTTCATTAAAGGTGGTATCGTTTCTGTAAGTGTTCTGATGTATGAGATTATACCCACTTCTCTGCCAGCCAAGGCCGTGCATGAGTGCATTGAGCTTGCTAATCCTGATAATCCCCTTACAGTAACCGATGTTCAGAATTATATCGATGTCATTCTCCACGCCTTCCCCTCTGACTGGTTAGGTGATATATTTTCTTCTGATGCAATTGTATCTACGCAAATTGATTTGGTTTGGTTTGATTTGGTTTATTTTGTTTTTTCACGTGCAAATATACAAGGTGAAAGGAAGTCTTCTAAAAAGCATACAATAGCTTAACAATGTAGAAGACTCCCTGAAGAAAGAAAAGAGAAGAAAAAATTAAAGATCAAATTAAACGTTTCGACAATAAATCAATTATATGATATTTTAATTAATATGATGCAATTCTTTCTTTAATATAACATTTTCTAAATGTCTTACACGATAATTTATTTTTAATAATGTCAGTAATAGAATTCCAGGTCTTTATTGCTCGATTTCTGAGGCTTAACATTCCTGTTGAGGTATTCGTGTTGTGATAATGCGCATGATTTGCATGTCTTGTGTTGTGGTGATGTATATCCGAATTACTGATTAAATAATTATGAAATGCATTAGGTAGGAGTCCATTCCAAGCCTTATAAGTGAAGGTGGCAAGATTTACACGTATTATGTCATTAATTTTCAATACATTCAGATCCTTGAATAGAAGGTTGGTGTGATCACGTGGTGCAGCATGTGATATGTGGCGGACAGCTTTCTTTTGTAATATAATAAGTGGCTTAAGATTAGTATCACGTGTACCAGACCAAATTATCGAGCAATAAGAAAAATGTGGGACCACTAAAGTTTGATAAAGGGTCTTTAATATGTGTTGTGGCAGGTAGTGTTTCAATTTCGATAATATTCCTATATTCTTTGCAACTTTCCTGCATACTATGGAAATATGATCACCCCATGAAAGTTTATGATCAATATGTACACCTAAGAATTTATTAGAAAATACCTCTTTGAGAATTTTACCTCCCATAAAAATATCTTTATCCCAGCTAAAATTTCGGGATGTGTTAAAAACGATATAATTCGTTTTGCCAATGTTAAGCGATAGCTTATTAGAGGCAAACCAGTCGTTAAATTTATTTAATTCAGAAGACACTTTAATATGAAATAAATTTTCATTTTCATTTGATTCGAAAAAAATATTTGTGTCGTCGGCAAATAACGCAATGTTTGCGATTTCTGATACGTGGCAGATGTCATTGACATATATAATAAACAGTAAAGGGCCTAGAATTGAGCCTTGTGGAACACCACATTGAATTTCTGCAAGATGAGAATGAGTGTTTTTGTAAGAGATATATTGATGCCGATTAGATATATAACTATCGATCCAGTTCAGCGTCGTTCCTCTGATGCCATAATGTTGTAATTTACTAAGTAGAATGGTATGATCAATAGTGTCGAACGCTTTGGAAAGATCTAGGAACACACCCAAGCAAGATCTATTATTATCAAGACTGCTGTACAATTTGTCAACGGCATCTGCCAGTGCAAGTTCAGTAGAATGATGTGGTCGAAAGCCATATTGTTGGTTGCATAGAATGTCATATTTGTTAAGAAAATTAAAAATTCGATTAAACATAAGTCTTTCAATGATTTTCGAGAAACATGAAAGCAAATGAAATGGGTCTATAGTTTTCGTATAAATCTGCGTCGCCCTTTTTAAAAATCGGAATAACCTTTGCAATTTTCAACGAATCTGGAAATGTTCCAGTATTAAAAGATAAGTTACAAATATGAGTCAAAGGCTTAGTAATTAAAGGAATAATGTGTTTAATGATACCTGGCTTAAAATCATCATATCCTGCTGCTTTATTAGGTTTTAGACAAGCAGTCGCAACGTTAAGGAGTTCCTCCTCACATACAGGAAATGTAAAAATCGAATTGTTGTGACTAGTTTTATGCATAAACTCGTTATGCGTCCCTTTGCTCGTAATCTTGTCTGCCAATGAAGGACCAAGATTGATAAAGAAGTCATTGAAGTCGTTTGCAATATCGATGTCATTGGTAATCTCTTGATCGCCATTTTTGAAAGAAGCAGGATATGTTGATTTTTTGCGGTCATTATGAAGAATTTCATTAATGATATTCCAGGTATTCTTCGAATTATTTCTAGCATCATAAAACTTGTTATTAAAATATAATCTCTTAGAGAATCTAATAACATGATTAAGCTTATTACGATAGGTATTATAAGAAGTCTTATTACTTTCTGTCGAATTCTTAATGTAACGTTTGAACAATTTATTTTTCCTTTGAATAGAGGTTAGTATACCCCTTGTGATCCAATGATGTTTCTTTTTACCTCTTTTAGTTATTTTACGGTATGGAAAGCAATCATTATAAGTTGAATCTACAGCATTGTAAAATATATCATAAGCAACATTGACGTCATGTTTATCGAGGACATCGTCCCAATTGTTTTCTTTGATGCTTGATACAAATTGACTATATTTCTACTGCAAAATTTCAAAATGGCAAAAACATTATAGATGCCTCCTCAGTTTCGTGCAGAATAGCTTCACGCCTTTTGCGTGACAATCTTAACACATCGCCCAAGGGCGAAGAATACTGGAAGCAGCATTTTCCCAGTCTTGATTTTTCTAATAGATGGAGTAACATATATCGTTCTCCAAAGTGTTTCTTTGACGCCGATATCGACTTCAAAGTATTACATAATATTCTTTACACTAACGACAAATTGTACAAGTTTGGATTAACCGATTCTCCTTACTGCACCTTTTGCAAAACCACGCACGAAAGTATTATTCATCTTTTTATTGAGTGTTCTGAAGTCGAAAATTTATGGCACTTTTTGGTTAATAAGTTGAATACTTTACATCCGGTAGTTAATTTTATTGAATGGAAGGGGTTGTCCCTTCTGGGTCTTGGCCGTAAAAACAACTGTATTGTAGGAATTTTGTGTGACTTCATCTTCAATATATATAAGTGTACAATTTGGAATTGCAGAATATCTCGCCTCAATAATAACTATCTTTGTAATATTGAAAAAGTTTTTCACAATGTACTCAAGAAGAAAATTCGGTTACTTTTTGATGTGTACTATCACAAAAACAATACCTCACGGTTTTTTAATATATTTACACAGAACGATATTGTGCTCTCTAAGAAAGAATCGAACAGCTATACTTACCATCTGGATAGAGGTTAATTTGTATACAGTACGTGTTGACGTAATCAGGGTCTGGTCTTTTGACTTTGCTTTAGACATTGTTGTCTTTTGTATATAATTTCTTATGTGTGTGGTGCTTAGTATTTTAGTTTTCTCTTAACCTAAACATGAGTAAAGGTTAAGGTAATTATTATTTAATGTTCTAGTTAAAACAAATCATACTTAAGTTTTAATTCTGTAAAAAATACCCTTGTAAATAATATTGTCAATGGGTGAGCCAGTAGGCTCATCTCCCAATAAAGGAGGGAAAAAATGGCGTGGCGCACTCTACGAGCTGATGATCGAGACTCTCTTTTGCATCCGTGGTTCGGACCCCGGTGGTGACGTCTTTTGCCGATCTTTTACAGCAAGTGCCTACACGGGGAGCTGTAAGTATTAGTTAATCCAGCTAATATCTCAGTCCATACAGTGGCGCGATGGCTTGGCGCACTGTACGAGCTGATGATCGAGACTCGCTTTTGCATCCGTGGTTCGAAACCCGGTGATGACGTCTTTTGCCGATCTTTTACAGCAAGTGCCTACACGGGGAGCTGTAAGTATTAGTTAATCCAGCTAATATCTCAGTCCATACAGTGGCGCGATGGCTTGGCGCACTGTACGAGCTGATGATCGAGACTCTCTTTTGCATCCGTGGTTCGAAACCCCGGTGATGACGTCTTTTACAGCAAGTGCCTACACGGGGAGCTGTAAGTATTAGTTAATCCACCTAATAACTCAGTCCATACAGTGGCGCGATGGCTTGGCGCACTGTACGAGCTGATGATCGAGACTCTCTTTTGCATCCGTGGTTCGAACCCCGGTGATGACGTCTTTTACAGCAAGTGCCTACACGGGGAGCTGTAAGTATTAGTTAATCCACCTAATATCTCAGTCCATACAGTGGCGCGATGGCTTGGCGCACTGTACGAGCTGATGATCGAGACTCTCTTTTGCATCCGTGGTTCGAACCCCGGTAATGACGTCTTTTGCCGATCTTTTACAGCAAGTGCCTACACGGGGAGCTGTAAGTATTAGTTAATCCAGCTAATATCTCAGTCCATACAGTGGCGCGATGGCTTGGCGCACTGTACGAGCTGATGATCGAGACTCTCTTTTGCATCCGTGGTTCGAAACCCCGGTGATGACGTCTTTTACAGCAAGTGCCTACACGGGGAGCTGTAAGTATTAGTTAATCCAGCTAATATCTCAGTCCATACAGTGGCGCGATGGCTTGGCGCACTGTACGAGCTGATGATCGAGACTCTCTTTTGCATCCGTGGTTCGAAACCCGGTGATGACGTCTTTTGCCGATCTTTTACAGCAACTGCCTACACGGGGAGCTGTAAGTATTAGTTAATCCAGCTAATATCTCAGTCCATACAGTGGCGCGATGGCTTGGCGCACTGTACGAGCTGATGATCGAGACTCTCTTTTGCATCCGTGGTCCGAACCCCGGTGATGACGTCTATTGCCGATCTTTTACAGCAAGTGCCTACACGGGGAGCTGTAAGTATTAGTTAATCCACCTAATATCTCAGTCCATACAGTGGCGCGATGGCTTGGCGCACTGTACGAGCTGATGATCGAGACTCTCTTTTGCATCCGTGGTTCGAACCCCGGTGATGACGTCTTTTACAGCAAGTGCCTACACGGGGAGCTGTAAGTATTAGTTAATCCACCTAATATCTCAGTCCATACAGTGGCGCGATGGCTTGGCGCACTGTACGAGCTGATGATCGAGACTCTCTTTTGCATCCGTGGTTCGAACCCCGGTGATGACGTCTTTTACAGCAAGTGCCTACACGGGGAGCTGTAAGTATTAGTTAATCCAGCTAATATCTCAGTCCATACAGTGGCGCGATGGCTTGGCGCACTGTACGAGCTGATGATCGAGACTCTCTTTTGCATCCGTGGTCCGAACCCCGGTGATGACGTCTATTGCCGATCTTTTACAGCAAGTGCCTACACGGGGAGCTGTAAGTATTAGTTAATCCACCTAATATCTCAGTCCATACAGTGGCGCGATTGCTTGGCGCACTGTACGAGCTGATGATCGAGACTCTCTTTTGCATCCGTGGTTCGAACCCCGGTGATGACGTCTTTTACAGCAAGTGCCTACACGGGGAGCTGTAAGTATTAGTTAATCCACCTAATATCTCAGTCCATACAGTGGCGCGATGGCTTGGCGCACTGTACGAGCTGATGATCGAGACTCTCTTTTGCATCCGTGGTTCGAACCCCGGTGATGACGTCTATTGCCGATCTTTTACAGCAAGTGCCTACACAGGGAGCTGTAAGTATTAGTTAATCCACCTAATATCTCAGTCCATACAGTGGCGCGATGGCTTGGCGCACTGTACGAGCTGATGATCGAGACTCTCTTTTGCATCCGTGGTTCGAACCCCGGTGATGACGTCTTTTGCCGATCTTTTACAGCAAGTGCCTACACGGGGAGCTGTAAGTATTAGTTAATCCAGCTAATATCTCAGTCCATACAGTGGCGCGATGGCTTGGCGCACTGTACGAGCTGATGATCGAGACTCTCTTTTGCATCCGTGGTTCGAACCCCGGTGGTGACGTCTTTTACAGCAAGTGCCTACACGGGGAGCTGTAAGTATTAGTTAATCCAGCTAATATCTCAGTCCATACAGTGGCGCGATGGCTTGGCGCACTGTACGAGCTGATGATCGAGACTCTCTTTTGCATCCGTGGTTCGAACCCCGGTGATGACGTCTTTTGCCGATCTTTTACAGCAAGTGCCTACACGGGGAGCTGTAAGTATTAGTTAATCCAGCTAATATCTCAGTCCATACAGTGGCGCGATGGCTTGGCGCACTGTACGAGCTGATGATCGAGACTCTCTTTTGCATCCGTGGTTCGAACCCCGGTGATGACGTCTTTTGCCGATCTTTTACAGCAAGTGCCTACACGGGGAGCTGTAAGTATTAGTTAATCCAGCTAATATCTCAGTCCATACAGTGGCGCGATGGCTTGGCGCACTGTACGAGCTGATGATCGAGACTCTCTTTTGCATCCGTGGTTCGAAACCCGGTGATGACGTCTTTTGCCGATCTTTTACAGCAAGTGCCTACACGGGGAGCTGTAAGTATTAGTTAATCCACCTAATATCTCAGACCATACAGTGGCGCGATGGCTTGGCGCACTGTACGAGCTGATGATCGAGACTCTCTTTTGCATCCGTGGTTCGAACCCCGGTGATGACGTCTTTTACAGCAAGTGCCTACACGGGGAGCTGTAAGTATTAGTTAATCCACCTAATATCTCAGTCCATACAGTGGCGCGATGGCTTGGCGCACTGTACGAGCTGATGATCGAGACTCTCTTTTGCATCCGTGGTTCGAACCCCGGTGATGACGTCTTTTGCCGATCTTTTACAGCAAGTGCCTACACGGGGAGCTGTAAGTATTAGTTAATCCAGCTAATATCTCAGTCCATACAGTGGCGCGATGGCTTGGCGCACTGTACGAGCTGATGATCGAGACTCTCTTTTGCATCCGTGGTTCGAACCCCGGTGGTGACGTCTTTTACAGCAAGTGCCTACACGGGGAGCTGTAAGTATTAGTTAATCCAGCTAATATCTCAGTCCATACAGTGGCGCGATGGCTTGGCGCACTGTACGAGCTGATGATCGAGACTCTCTTTTGCATCCGTGGTTCGAACCCCGGTGATGACGTCTTTTGCCGATCTTTTACAGCAAGTGCCTACACGGGGAGCTGTAAGTATTAGTTAATCCACCTAATATCTCAGTCCATACAGTGGCGAGATGGCTTGGCGCACTGTACGATCTGATGATCGAGACTCTCTTTTGCATCCGGGGTTCGAAAACCGGTGATGACGTCTTTTACAGCAAGTGCCTACACGGGGAGCTGTAAGTATTAGTTAATCCACCTAATATCTCAGTCCATACAGTGGCGCGATGGCTTGGCGCACTGTACGAGCTGAGGATCGAGACTCTCTTTTGCATCCGTGGTTCGAACCCCGGTGATGACGTCTTTTGCCGATCTTTTACAGCAAGTGCCTACACGGGGAGCTGTAAGTATTAGTTAATCCACCTAATATCTCAGTCCATACAGTGGCGCGATGGCTTGGCGCACTGTACGAGCTGAGGATCGAGACTCTCTTTTGCATCCGTGGTTCGAACCCCGGTGATGACGTCTTTTGCCGATCTTTTACAGCAAGTGCCTACACGGGGAGCTGTAAGTATTAGTTAATCCACCTAATATCTCAGTCCATACAGTGGCGCGATGGCTTGGCGCACTGTACGAGCTGATGATCGAGACTCTCTTTTGCATCCGTGGTTCGAACCCCGGTGGTGACGTCTTTTACATCAAGTGCCTACACGGGGAGCTGTAAGTATTAGTTAATCCACCTAATATCTCAGTCCATACAGTGGCGCGATGGCTTGGCGCACTGTACGAGCTGATGATCGAGACTCTCTTTTGCATCCGTGGTTCAAAACCCCGGTGATGACGTCTTTTGCCGATCTTTTACAGCAAGTGCCTACACGGGGAGCTGTAAGTATTAGTTAATCCACCTAATATCTCAGTCCATACAGTGGCGCGATGGCTTGGCGCACTGTACGAGCTGATGATCGAGACTCTCTTCTGCATCCGTGGTTCGAACCCCGGTGATGACGTCTTTTGCCGATCTTTTACAGCAAGTGCCTACACGGGGAGCTGTAAGTATTAGTTAATCCACCTAATATCTCAGTCCATACAGTGGCGAGATGGCTTGGCGCACTGTACGAGCTGATGATCGAGACTCTCTTTTGCATCCGTGGTTCGAAAACCGGTGATGACGTCTTTTACAGCAAGTGCCTACACGGGGAGCTGTAAGTATTAGTTAATCCAGCTAATATCTCAGTCCATACAGTGGCGCGATGGCTTGGCGCACTGTACGAGCTGATGATCGAGACTCTCTTTTGCATCCGTGGTTCGAACCCCGGTGATGACGTCTTTTGCCGATCTTTTACAGCAAGTGCCTACACGGGGAGCTGTAAGTATTAGTTAATCCAGCTAATATCTCAGTCCATACAGTGGCGCGATGGCTTGGCGCACTGTACGAGCTGATGATCGAGACTCTCTTTTGCATCCGTGGTTCGAACCCCGGTGGTGACGTCTTTTCCAGCAAGTGCCTACACGGGGAGCTGTAAGTATTAGTTAATCCAGCTAATATCTCAGTCCATACAGTGGCGCGATGGCTTGGCGCACTGTACGAGCTGATGATCGAGACTCTCTTTTGCATCCGTGGTTCGGACCCCGGTGGTGACGTCTTTTGCCGATCTTTTACAGCAAGTGCCTACACGTGGAGCTGTAAGTATTAGTTAATCCACCTAATATCTCAGTCCATACAGTGGCGCGATGGCTTGGCGCACTGTACGAGCTGATGATCGAGACTCTGATTTGCATCCGTGGTTCGAAACCCTGATGATGACGTCTTTTGCCGATCTTTTACAGCAAGTGCCTACACGGGGAGCTGTAAGTATTAGTTAATCCAGCTAATATCTCAGACCATACAGTGGCGCGATGGCTTGGCGCACTGTACGAGCTGATGATCGAGACTCTCTTTTGCATCCGTGGTTCGAAACCCCGTTGATGACATCTTTTACAGCAAGTGCCTACACGGGGAGCTGTAAGTATTAGTTAATCCAGCTAATTTCTCAGTCCATACAGTGGCGCGATGGCTTGGCGCACTGTACGAGCTGATGATCGAGACTCTCTTTTGCATCCGTGGTTCGAAACCCCGGTGGTGACGTCTTTTGCCGATCTTTTACAGCAAGTGCCTACACGGGGAGCTGTAAGTATTAGTTAATCCACCTAATATCTCAGTCCATACAGTGGCGCGATGGCTTGGCGCACTGTACGAGCTGATGATCGAGACTCTCTTTTGCATCCGTGGTTCGAAAACCGGTGATGACGTCTTTTACAGCAAGTGCCTACACGGGGAGCTGTAAGTATTAGTTAATCCAGCTAATATCTCAGTCCATACAGTGGCGCGATGGCTTGGCGCACTGTACGAGCTGATGATCGAGACTCTCTTTTGCATCCGTGGTTCGGACCCCGGTGGTGACGTCTTTTGCCGATCTTTTACAGCAAGTGCCTACACGGGGAGCTGTAAGTATTAGTTAATCCAGCTAATTTCTCAGTCCATACAGTGGCGCGATGGCTTGGCGCACTGTACGAGCTGATGATCGAGACTCTCTTTTGCATCCGTGGTTCGGACCCCGGTGGTGACGTCTTTTGCCGATCTTTTACAGCAAGTGCCTACACGGGGAGCTGTAAGTATTAGTTAATCCACCTAATATCTCAGTCCATACAGTGGCGCGATGGCTTGGCGCACTGTACGAGCTGATGATCGAGACTCTCTTTTGCATCCGTGGTTCGAAACCCCGATGATGACGTCTTTTGCCGATCTTTTACAGCAAGTGCCTACACGGGGAGCTGTAAGTATTAGTTAATCCAGCTAATATCTCAGTCCATACAGTGGCGCGATGGCTTGGCGCACTGTACGAGCTGATGATCGAGACTCTCTTTTGCATCCGTGGTTCGAAACCCCGGTGATGACGTCTTTTACAGCAAGTGCCTACACGGGGAGCTGTAAGTATTAGTTAATCCACCTAATAACTCAGTCCATACAGTGGCGCGATGGCTTGGCGCACTGTACGAGCTGATGATCGAGACTCTCTTTTGCATCCGTGGTTCGAACCCCGGTGATGACGTCTTTTACAGCAAGTGCCTACACGGGGAGCTGTAAGTATTAGTTAATCCACCTAATATCTCAGTCCATACAGTGGCGCGATGGCTTGGCGCACTGTACGAGCTGATGATCGAGACTCTCTTTTGCATCCGTGGTTCGAACCCCGGTAATGACGTCTTTTGCCGATCTTTTACAGCAAGTGCCTACACGGGGAGCTGTAAGTATTAGTTAATCCAGCTAATATCTCAGTCCATACAGTGGCGCGATGGCTTGGCGCACTGTACGAGCTGATGATCGAGACTCTCTTTTGCATCCGTGGTTCGAAACCCCGGTGATGACGTCTTTTACAGCAAGTGCCTACACGGGGAGCTGTAAGTATTAGTTAATCCAGCTAATATCTCAGTCCATACAGTGGCGCGATGGCTTGGCGCACTGTACGAGCTGATGATCGAGACTCTCTTTTGCATCCGTGGTTCGAAACCCGGTGATGACGTCTTTTGCCGATCTTTTACAGCAACTGCCTACACGGGGAGCTGTAAGTATTAGTTAATCCAGCTAATATCTCAGTCCATACAGTGGCGCGATGGCTTGGCGCACTGTACGAGCTGATGATCGAGACTCTCTTTTGCATCCGTGGTCCGAACCCCGGTGATGACGTCTATTGCCGATCTTTTACAGCAAGTGCCTACACGGGGAGCTGTAAGTATTAGTTAATCCACCTAATATCTCAGTCCATACAGTGGCGCGATGGCTTGGCGCACTGTACGAGCTGATGATCGAGACTCTCTTTTGCATCCGTGGTTCGAACCCCGGTGATGACGTCTTTAACAGCAAGTGCCTACACGGGGAGCTGTAAGTATTAGTTAATCCACCTAATATCTCAGTCCATACAGTGGCGCGATGGCTTGGCGCACTGTACGAGCTGATGATCGAGACTCTCTTTTGCATCCGTGGTTCGAACCCCGGTGATGACGTCTTTTACAGCAAGTGCCTACACGGGGAGCTGTAAGTATTAGTTAATCCAGCTAATATCTCAGTCCATACAGTGGCGCGATGGCTTGGCGCACTGTACGAGCTGATGATCGAGACTCTCTTTTGCATCCGTGGTCCGAACCCCGGTGATGACGTCTATTGCCGATCTTTTACAGCAAGTGCCTACACGGGGAGCTGTAAGTATTAGTTAATCCACCTAATATCTCAGTCCATACAGTGGCGCGATTGCTTGGCGCACTGTACGAGCTGATGATCGAGACTCTCTTTTGCATCCGTGGTTCGAACCCCGGTGATGACGTCTTTTACAGCAAGTGCCTACACGGGGAGCTGTAAGTATTAGTTAATCCACCTAATATCTCAGTCCATACAGTGGCGCGATGGCTTGGCGCACTGTACGAGCTGATGATCGAGACTCTCTTTTGCATCCGTGGTTCGAACCCCGGTGATGACGTCTATTGCCGATCTTTTACAGCAAGTGCCTACACGGGGAGCTGTAAGTATTAGTTAATCCACCTAATATCTCAGTCCATACAGTGGCGCGATGGCTTGGCGCACTGTACGAGCTGATGATCGAGACTCTCTTTTGCATCCGTGGTTCGAACCCCGGTGATGACGTCTTTTGCCGATCTTTTACAGCAAGTGCCTACACGGGGAGCTGTAAGTATTAGTTAATCCAGCTAATATCTCAGTCCATACAGTGGCGCGATGGCTTGGCGCACTGTACGAGCTGATGATCGAGACTCTCTTTTGCATCCGTGGTTCAAACCCCGGTGGTGACGTCTTTTACAGCAAGTGCCTACACGGGGAGCTGTAAGTATTAGTTAATCCAGCTAATATCTCAGTCCATACAGTGGCGCGATGGCTTGGCGCACTGTACGAGCTGATGATCGAGACTCTCTTTTGCATCCGTGGTTCGAACCCCGGTGATGACGTCTTTTGCCGATCTTTTACAGCAAGTGCCTACACGGGGAGCTGTAAGTATTAGTTAATCCAGCTAATATCTCAGTCCATACAGTGGCGCGATGGCTTGGCGCACTGTACGAGCTGATGATCGAGACTCTCTTTTGCATCCGTGGTTCGAAACCCGGTGATGACGTCTTTTGCCGATCTTTTACAGCAAGTGCCTACACGGGGAGCTGTAAGTATTAGTTAATCCACCTAATATCTCAGACCATACAGTGGCGCGATGGCTTGGCGCACTGTACGAGCTGATGATCGAGACTCTCTTTTGCATCCGTGGTTCGAACCCCGGTGATGACGTCTTTTACAGCAAGTGCCTACACGGGGAGCTGTAAGTATTAGTTAATCCACCTAATATCTCAGTCCATACAGTGGCGCGATGGCTTGGCGCACTGTACGAGCTGATGATCGAGACTCTCTTTTGCATCCGTGGTTCGAACCCCGGTGATGACGTCTTTTGCCGATCTTTTACAGCAAGTGCCTACACGGGGAGCTGTAAGTATTAGTTAATCCAGCTAATATCTCAGTCCATACAGTGGCGCGATGGCTTGGCGCACTGTACGAGCTGATGATCGAGACTCTCTTTTGCATCCGTGGTTCGAACCCCGGTGATGACGTCTTTTGCCGATCTTTTACAGCAAGTGCCTACACGGGGAGCTGTAAGTATTAGTTAATCCAGCTAATATCTCAGTCCATACAGTGGCGCGATGGCTTGGCGCACTGTACGAGCTGATGATCGAGACTCTCTTTTGCATCCGTGGTTCGAACCCCGGTGGTGACGTCTTTTACAGCAAGTGCCTACACGGGGAGCTGTAAGTATTAGTTAATCCAGCTAATATCTCAGTCCATACAGTGGCGCGATGGCTTGGCGCACTGTACGAGCTGATGATCGAGACTCTCTTTTGCATCCGTGGTTCGAACCCCGGTGATGACGTCTTTTGCCGATCTTTTACAGCAAGTGCCTACACGGGGAGCTGTAAGTATTAGTTAATCCAGCTAATATCTCAGTCCATACAGTGGCGAGATGGCTTGGCGCACTGTACGATCTGATGATCGAGACTCTCTTTTGCATCCGGGGTTCGAAAACCGGTGATGACGTCTTTTACAGCAAGTGCCTACACGGGGAGCTGTAAGTATTAGTTAATCCACCTAATATCTCAGTCCATACAGTGGCGCGATGGCTTGGCGCACTGTACGAGCTGAGGATCGAGACTCTCTTTTGCATCCGTGGTTCGAACCCCGGTGATGACGTCTTTTGCCGATCTTTTACAGCAAGTGCCTACACGGGGAGCTGTAAGTATTAGTTAATCCAGCTAATATCTCAGTCCATACAGTGGCGCGATGGCTTGGCGCACTGTACGAGCTGATGATCGAGACTCTCTTTTGCATCCGTGGTTCGAACCCCGGTGGTGACGTCTTTTACATCAAGTGCCTACACGGGGAGCTGTAAGTATTAGTTAATCCACCTAATATCTCAGTCCATACAGTGGCGCGATGGCTTGGCGCACTGTACGAGCTGATGATCGAGACTCTCTTTTGCATCCGTGGTTCAAAACCCCGGTGATGACGTCTTTTGCCGATCTTTTACAGCAAGTGCCTACACGGGGAGCTGTAAGTATTAGTTAATCCACCTAATATCTCAGTCCATACAGTGGCGCGATGGCTTGGCGCACTGTACGAGCTGATGATCGAGACTCTCTTTTGCATCCGTGGTTCGAACCCCGGTGATGACGTCTTTTGCCGATCTTTTACAGCAAGTGCCTACACGGGGAGCTGTAAGTATTAGTTAATCCACCTAATATCTCAGTCCATACAGTGGCGAGATGGCTTGGCGCACTGTACGAGCTGATGATCGAGACTCTCTTTTGCATCCGTGGTTCGAAAACCGGTGATGACGTCTTTTACAGCAAGTGCCTACACGGGGAGCTGTAAGTATTAGTTAATCCAGCTAATATCTCAGTCCATACAGTGGCGCGATGGCTTGGCGCACTGTACGAGCTGATGATCGAGACTCTCTTTTGCATCCGTGGTTCGAACCCCGGTGATGACGTCTTTTGCCGATCTTTTACAGCAAGTGCCTACACGGGGAGCTGTAAGTATTAGTTAATCCAGCTAATATCTCAGTCCATACAGTGGCGCGATGGCTTGGCGCACTGTACGAGCTGATGATCGAGACTCTCTTTTGCATCCGTGGTTCGAACCCCGGTGGTGACGTCTTTTCCAGCAAGTGCCTACACGGGGAGCTGTAAGTATTAGTTAATCCAGCTAATATCTCAGTCCATACAGTGGCGCGATGGCTTGGCGCACTGTACGAGCTGATGATCGAGACTCTCTTTTGCATCCGTGGTTCGGACCCCGGTGGTGACGTCTTTTGCCGATCTTTTACAGCAAGTGCCTACACGTGGAGCTGTAAGTATTAGTTAATCCACCTAATATCTCAGTCCATACAGTGGCGCGATGGCTTGGCGCACTGTACGAGCTGATGATCGAGACTCTGATTTGCATCCGTGGTTCGAAACCCTGATGATGACGTCTTTTGCCGATCTTTTACAGCAAGTGCCTACACGGGGAGCTGTAAGTATTAGTTAATCCAGCTAATATCTCAGTCCATACAGTGGCGCGATGGCTTGGCGCACTGTACGAGCTGATGATCGAGACTCTCTTTTGCATCCGTGGTTCGAAACCCCGTTGATGACATCTTTTACAGCAAGTGCCTACACGGGGAGCTGTAAGTATTAGTTAATCCAGCTAATTTCTCAGTCCATACAGTGGCGCGATGGCTTGGCGCACTGTACGAGCTGATGATCGAGACTCTCTTTTGCATCCGTGGTTCGAAACCCCGGTGGTGACGTCTTTTGCCGATCTTTTACAGCAAGTGCCTACACGGGGAGCTGTAAGTATTAGTTAATCCACCTAATATCTCAGTCCATACAGTGGCGCGATGGCTTGGCGCACTGTACGAGCTGATGATCGAGACTCTCTTTTGCATCCGTGGTTCGAAAACCGGTGATGACGTCTTTTACAGCAAGTGCCTACACGGGGAGCTGTAAGTATTAGTTAATCCAGCTAATATCTCAGTCCATACAGTGGCGCGATGGCTTGGCGCACTGTACGAGCTGATGATCGAGACTCTCTTTTGCATCCGTGGTTCGGACCCCGGTGGTGACGTCTTTTGCCGATCTTTTACAGCAAGTGCCTACACGGGGAGCTGTAAGTATTAGTTAATCCAGCTAATTTCTCAGTCCATACAGTGGCGCGATGGCTTGGCGCACTGTACGAGCTGATGATCGAGACTCTCTTTTGCATCCGTGGTTCGGACCCCGGTGGTGACGTCTTTTGCCGATCTTTTACAGCAAGTGCCTACACGGGGAGCTGTAAGTATTAGTTAATCCACCTAATATCTCAGTCCATACAGTGGCGCGATGGCTTGGCGCACTGTACGAGCTGATGATCGAGACTCTCTTTTGCATCCGTGGTTCGAAACCCCGATGATGACGTCTTTTGCCGATCTTTTACAGCAAGTGCCTACACGGGGAGCTGTAAGTATTAGTTAATCCACCTAATATCTCAGTCCATACAGTGGCGCGATGGCTTGGCGCACTGTACGAGCTGATGATCGAGACTCTCTTTTGCATCCGTGGTTCGAAACCCCGGTGATGACGTCTTTTACAGCAAGTGCTTACACGGGGAGCTGTAAGTATTAGTTAATCCAGCTAATATCTCAGTCCATACAGTGGCGCGATGGCTTGGCGCACTGTACGAGCTGATGATCGAGACTCTCTTTTGCATCCGTGGTTCGAAACCCGGTGATGACTTCTTTTGCCGATCTTTTACAGCAAGTGCCTACACGGGGAGCTGTAAGTATTAGTTAATCCAGCTAATATCTCAGTCCATACAGTGGCGCGATGGCTTGGCGCACTGTACGAGCTGATGATCGAGACTCTCTTTTGCATCCGTGGTTCGAACCCTGGTGATGACGTCTTTTACAGCAAGTGCCTACACGGGGAGCTGTAAGTATTAGTTAATCCAGCTAATATCTCAGTCCATACAGTGGCGCGATGGCTTGGCGCACTGTACGAGCTGATGATCGAGACTCTCTTTTGCATCCGTGGTTCGAACCCCGGTGATGACGTCTTTTACAGCAAGTGCCTACACGGGGAGCTGTAAGTATTAGTTAATCCAGCTAATATCTCAGTCCATACAGTGGCGCGATGGCTTGGCGCACTGTACGAGCTGATGATCGAGACTCTCTTTTGCATCCGTGGTTCGAACCCCGGTGATGACGTCTTTTGCCGATCTTTTACAGCAAGTGCCTACACGGGGAGCTGTAAGTATTAGTTAATCCAGCTAATATCTCAGTCCATACAGTGGCGCGATGGCTTGGCGCACTGTACGAGCTGATGATCGAGACTCTCTTTTGCATCCGTGGTTCGAACCCCGGTGATGACGTCTTTTGCCGATCTTTTACAGCAAGTGCCTACACGGGGAGCTGTAAGTATTAGTTAATCCAGCTAATATCTCAGTCCATACAGTGGCGCGATGGCTTGGCGCACTGTACGAGCTGATGATCGAGACTCTCTTTTGCATCCGTGGTTCGAACCCCGGTGGTGACGTCTTTTACAGCAAGTGCCTACACGGGGAGCTGTAAGTATTAGTTAATCCAGCTAATATCTCAGTCCATACAGTGGCGCGATGGCTTGGCGCACTCTACGAGCTGATGATGGAGACTCTCTTTTGCATCCGTGGTTCGAACCCCGGTGATGACGTCTTTTGCCGATCTTTTACAGCAAGTGCCTACACGGGGAGCTGTAAGTATTAGTTAATCCACCTAATATCTCAGTCCATACAGTGGCGAGATGGCTTGGCGCACTGTACGATCTGATGATCGAGACTCTCTTTTGCATCCGTGGTTCGAAAACCGGTGATGACGTCTTTTACAGCAAGTGCCTACACGGGGAGCTGTAAGTATTAGTTAATCCAGCTAATATCTCAGTCCATACAGTGGCGCGATGGTTTGGCGCACTGTACGAGCTGATGATCGAGACTCTCTTTTGCATCCGTGGTTCGAACCCCGGTGATGACGTCTTTTGCCGATCTTTTACAGCAAGTGCCTACACGGGGAGCTGTAAGTATTAGTTAATCCACCTAATATCTCAGTCCATACAGTGGCGAGATGGCTTGGCGCACTGTACGATCTGATGATCGAGACTCTCTTTTGCATCCGTGGTTCGAAAACCGGTGATGACGTCTTTTACAGCAAGTGCCTACACGGGGAGCTGTAAGTATTAGTTAATCCACCTAATATCTCAGTCCATACAGTGGCGCGATGGCTTGGCGCACTGTACGAGCTGATGATCGAGACTCTCTTTTGCATCCGTGGTTCGAACCCCGGTGGTGACGTCTTTTACAGCAAGTGCCTACACGGGGAGCTGTAAGTATTAGTTAATCCAGCTAATATCTCAGTCCATACAGTGGCGCGATGGCTTGGCGCACTGTACGAGCTGATGATCGAGACTCTCTTTTGCATCCGAGGTTCGAAACCCCGGTGGTGACGTCTTTTACAGCAAGTGCCTACACGGGGAGCTGTAAGTATTAGTTAATCCAGCTAATATCTCAGTCCATACAGTGGCGCGATGGCTTGGCGCACTGTACGAGCTGATGATCGAGACTCTCTTTTGCATCCGAGGTTCGAAACCCCGGTGATGACGTCTTTTGCCGATCTTTTACAGCAAGTGCCTACACGGGGAGCTGTAAGTATTAGTTAATCCAGCTAATATCTCAGTCCATACAGTGGCGCGATGGCTTGGCGCACTGTACGAGCTGATGATCGAGACTCTCTTTTGCATCCGTGGTTCAAAACCCCGGTGATGACGTCTTTTGCCGATCTTTTACAGCAAGTGCCTACACGGGGAGCTGTAAGTATTAGTTAATCCAGCTAATATCTCAGTCCATACAGTGGCGCGATGGCTTGGCGCACTGTACGAGCTGATGATCGAGACTCTCTTTTGCATCCGTGGTTCGAACCCCGGTGATGACGTCTTTTGCCGATCTTTTACAGCAAGTGCCTACACGGGGAGCTGTAAGTATTAGTTAATCCACCTAATATCTCAGTCCATACAGTGGCGAGATGGCTTGGCGCACTGTACGAGCTGATGATCGAGACTCTCTTTTGCATCCGTGGTTCGAACCCCGGCGATGACGTCTTTTACAGCAAGTGCCTACACGGGGAGCTGTAAGTATTAGTTAATCCAGCTAATATCTCAGTCTATACAGTGGCGCGATGGCTTGGCGCACTGTACGAGCTGATGATCGAGACTCTCTTTTGCATCCGTGGTTCGAACCCCGGTGATGACGTCTTTTGCCGATCTTTTACAGCAAGTGCCTACACGGGGAGCTGTAAGTATTAGTTAATCCACCTAATATCTCAGTCCATACAGTGGCGCGATGGCTTGGCGCACTGTACGAGCTGATGATCGAGACTCTCTTTTGCATCCGTGGTTCGAACCCCGGTGGTGACGTCTTTTACAGCAAGTGCCTACACGGGGAGCTGTAAGTATTAGTTAATCCAGCTAATATCTCAGTCCATACAGTGGCGCGATGGCTTGGCGCACTGTACGAGCTGATGATCGAGACTCTCTTTTGCATCCGTGGTTCGAAACCCCGGTGATGACGTCTTTTGCCGATCTTTTACAGCAAGTGCCTACACGGGGAGCTGTAAGTATTAGTTAATCCACCTAATATCTCAGTCCATACAGTGGCGCGATGGCTTGGCGAACTGTACGAGCTGATGATCGAGACTCTCTTTTGCATCCGTGGTTCGAACCCCGGTGATGACGTCTTTTACAGCAACTGCCTACACGGGGAGCTGTAAGTATTAGTTAATCCAGCTAATATCTCAGTCCATACAGTGGCGCGATGGCTTGGCGCACTGTACGAGCTGATGATCGAGACTCTCTTTTGCATCCGTGGTTCGAAACCCCGGTGATGACGTCTTTTGCCGATCTTTTACAGCAAGTGCCTACACGGGGAGCTGTAAGTATTAGTTAATCCACCTAATATCTCAGTCCATACAGTGGCGCGATGGCTTGGCGCACTGTACGAGCTGATGATCGAGACTCTCTTTTGCATCCGTGGTTCGAACCCTGGTGATGACGTCTTTTACAGCAAGTGCCTACACGGGGAGCTGTAAGTATTAGTTAATCCAGCTAATATCTCAGTCCATACAGTGGCGCGATGGCTTGGCGCACTGTACGAGCTGATGATCGAGACTCTCTTTTGCATCCGTGGTTCGAACCCCGGTGATGACGTCTTTTACAGCAAGTGCCTACACGGGGAGCTGTAAGTATTAGTTAATCCAGCTAATATCTCAGTCCATACAGTGGCGCGATGGCTTGGCGCACTGTACGAGCTGATGATCGAGACTCTCTTTTGCATCCGTGGTTCGAACCCCGGTGATGACGTCTTTTGCCGATCTTTTACAGCAAGTGCCTACACGGGGAGCTGTAAGTATTAGTTAATCCAGCTAATATCTCAGTCCATACAGTGGCGCGATGGCTTGGCGCACTGTACGAGCTGATGATCGAGACTCTCTTTTGCATCCGTGGTTCGAACCCCGGTGATGACGTCTTTTGCCGATCTTTTACAGCAAGTGCCTACACGGGGAGCTGTAAGTATTAGTTAATCCAGCTAATATCTCAGTCCATACAGTGGCGCGATGGCTTGGCGCACTGTACGAGCTGATGATCGAGACTCTCTTTTGCATCCGTGGTTCGAACCCCGGTGGTGACGTCTTTTACAGCAAGTGCCTACACGGGGAGCTGTAAGTATTAGTTAATCCAGCTAATATCTCAGTCCATACAGTGGCGCGATGGCTTGGCGCACTCTACGAGCTGATGATGGAGACTCTCTTTTGCATCCGTGGTTCGAACCCCGGTGATGACGTCTTTTGCCGATCTTTTACAGCAAGTGCCTACACGGGGAGCTGTAAGTATTAGTTAATCCACCTAATATCTCAGTCCATACAGTGGCGAGATGGCTTGGCGCACTGTACGATCTGATGATCGAGACTCTCTTTTGCATCCGTGGTTCGAAAACCGGTGATGACGTCTTTTACAGCAAGTGCCTACACGGGGAGCTGTAAGTATTAGTTAATCCAGCTAATATCTCAGTCCATACAGTGGCGCGATGGTTTGGCGCACTGTACGAGCTGATGATCGAGACTCTCTTTTGCATCCGTGGTTCGAACCCCGGTGATGACGTCTTTTGCCGATCTTTTACAGCAAGTGCCTACACGGGGAGCTGTAAGTATTAGTTAATCCACCTAATATCTCAGTCCATACAGTGGCGAGATGGCTTGGCGCACTGTACGATCTGATGATCGAGACTCTCTTTTGCATCCGTGGTTCGAAAACCGGTGATGACGTCTTTTACAGCAAGTGCCTACACGGGGAGCTGTAAGTATTAGTTAATCCACCTAATATCTCAGTCCATACAGTGGCGCGATGGCTTGGCGCACTGTACGAGCTGATGATCGAGACTCTCTTTTGCATCCGTGGTTCGAACCCCGGTGGTGACGTCTTTTACAGCAAGTGCCTACACGGGGAGCTGTAAGTATTAGTTAATCCAGCTAATATCTCAGTCCATACAGTGGCGCGATGGCTTGGCGCACTGTACGAGCTGATGATCGAGACTCTCTTTTGCATCCGAGGTTCGAAACCCCGGTGGTGACGTCTTTTACAGCAAGTGCCTACACGGGGAGCTGTAAGTATTAGTTAATCCAGCTAATATCTCAGTCCATACAGTGGCGCGATGGCTTGGCGCACTGTACGAGCTGATGATCGAGACTCTCTTTTGCATCCGAGGTTCGAAACCCCGGTGATGACGTCTTTTGCCGATCTTTTACAGCAAGTGCCTACACGGGGAGCTGTAAGTATTAGTTAATCCAGCTAATATCTCAGTCCATACAGTGGCGCGATGGCTTGGCGCACTGTACGAGCTGATGATCGAGACTCTCTTTTGCATCCGTGGTTCAAAACCCCGGTGATGACGTCTTTTGCCGATCTTTTACAGCAAGTGCCTACACGGGGAGCTGTAAGTATTAGTTAATCCAGCTAATATCTCAGTCCATACAGTGGCGCGATGGCTTGGCGCACTGTACGAGCTGATGATCGAGACTCTCTTTTGCATCCGTGGTTCGAACCCCGGTGATGACGTCTTTTGCCGATCTTTTACAGCAAGTGCCTACACGGGGAGCTGTAAGTATTAGTTAATCCACCTAATATCTCAGTCCATACAGTGGCGAGATGGCTTGGCGCACTGTACGAGCTGATGATCGAGACTCTCTTTTGCATCCGTGGTTCGAACCCCGGCGATGACGTCTTTTACAGCAAGTGCCTACACGGGGAGCTGTAAGTATTAGTTAATCCAGCTAATATCTCAGTCTATACAGTGGCGCGATGGCTTGGCGCACTGTACGAGCTGATGATCGAGACTCTCTTTTGCATCCGTGGTTCGAACCCCGGTGATGACGTCTTTTGCCGATCTTTTACAGCAAGTGCCTACACGGGGAGCTGTAAGTATTAGTTAATCCACCTAATATCTCAGTCCATACAGTGGCGCGATGGCTTGGCGCACTGTACGAGCTGATGATCGAGACTCTCTTTTGCATCCGTGGTTCGAACCCCGGTGGTGACGTCTTTTACAGCAAGTGCCTACACGGGGAGCTGTAAGTATTAGTTAATCCAGCTAATATCTCAGTCCATACAGTGGCGCGATGGCTTGGCGCACTGTACGAGCTGATGATCGAGACTCTCTTTTGCATCCGTGGTTCGAAACCCCGGTGATGACGTCTTTTGCCGATCTTTTACAGCAAGTGCCTACACGGGGAGCTGTAAGTATTAGTTAATCCACCTAATATCTCAGTCCATACAGTGGCGCGATGGCTTGGCGAACTGTACGAGCTGATGATCGAGACTCTCTTTTGCATCCGTGGTTCGAACCCCGGTGATGACGTCTTTTACAGCAACTGCCTACACGGGGAGCTGTAAGTATTAGTTAATCCAGCTAATATCTCAGTCCATACAGTGGCGCGATGGCTTGGCGCACTGTACGAGCTGATGATCGAGACTCTCTTTTGCATCCGTGGTTCGAAACCCCGGTGATGACGTCTTTTGCCGATCTTTTACAGCAAGTGCCTACACGGGGAGCTGTAAGTATTAGTTAATCCACCTAATATCTCAGTCCATACAGTGGCGCGATGGCTTGGCGCACTGTACGAGCTGATGATCGAGACTCTCTTTTGCATCCGTGGTTCGAACCCCGGTGATGACGTCTTTTACAGCAAGTGCCTACACGGGGAGCTGTAAGTATTAGTTAATCCACCTAATATCTCAGTCCATACAGTGGCGCGATGGCTTGGCGCACTGTACGAGCTGATGATCGAGACTCTCTTTTGCATCCGTGGTTCGAACCCCGGTGATGACGTCTTTTACAGCAAGTGCCTACACGGGGAGCTGTAAGTATTAGTTAATCCAGCTAATATCTCAGTCCATACAGTGGCGCGATGGCTTGGCGCACTGTACGAGCTGATGATCGAGACTCTCTTTTGCATCCGTGGTTCGAACCCCGGTGATGACGTCTTTTGCCGATCTTTTACAGCAAGTGCCTACACGGGGAGCTGTAAGTATTAGTTAATCCAGCTAATATCTCAGTCCATACAGTGGCGCGATGGCTTGGCGCACTGTACGAGCTGATGATCGAGACTCTCTTTTGCATCCGTGGTTCGAACCCCGGTGATGACGTCTTTTGCCGATCTTTTACAGCAAGTGCCTACACGGGGAGCTGTAAGTATTAGTTAATCCAGCTAATATCTCAGTCCATACAGTGGCGCGATGGCTTGGCGCACTGTACGAGCTGATGATCGAGACTCTCTTTTGCATCCGTGGTTCGAACCCCGGTGGTGACGTCTTTTACAGCAAGTGCCTACACGGGGAGCTGTAAGTATTAGTTAATCCAGCTAATATCTCAGTCCATACAGTGGCGCGATGGCTTGGCGCACTGTACGAGCTGATGATCGAGACTCTCTTTTGCATCCGTGGTTCGAACCCCGGTGATGACGTCTTTTGCCGATCTTTTACAGCAAGTGCCTACACGGGGAGCTGTAAGTATTAGTTAATCCAGCTAATATCTCAGTCCATACAGTGGCGCGATGGCTTGGCGCACTGTACGAGCTGATGATCGAGACTCTCTTTTGCATCCGTGGTTCGAACCAGGGTGGTGACGTCTTTTACAGCAAGTGCCTACACGGGGAGCTGTAAGTATTAGTTAATCCAGCTAATATCTCAGTCCATACAGTGGCGCGATGGCTTGGCGCACTCTACGAGCTGATGATCGAGACTCTCTTTTGCATCCGTGGTTCGAACCCCGGTGATGACGTCTTTTGCCGATCTTTTACAGCAAGTGCCTACACGGGGAGCTGTAAGTATTAGTTAATCCACCTAATATCTCAGTCCATACAGTGGCGAGATGGCTTGGCGCACTGTACGATCTGATGATCGAGACTCTCTTTTGCATCCGTGGTTCGAAAACCGGTGATGACGTCTTTTACAGCAAGTGCCTACACGGGGAGCTGTAAGTATTAGTTAATCCAGCTAATATCTCAGTCCATACAGTGGCGCGATGGCTTGGCGCACTGTACGATCTGATGATCGAGACTCTCTTTTGCATCCGTGGTTCGAACCCCGGTGGTGACGTCTTTTACAGCAAGTGCCTACACGGGGAGCTGTAAGTATTAGTTAATCCAGCTAATATCTCAGTCCATACAGTGGCGCGATGGCTTGGCGCACTGTACGAGCTGATGATCGAGACTCTCTTTTGCATCCGAGGTTCGAAACCCCGGTGGTGACGTCTTTTACAGCAAGTGCCTACACGGGGAGCTGTAAGTATTAGTTAATCCAGCTAATATCTCAGTCCATACAGTGGCGCGATGGCTTGGCGCACTGTACGAGCTGATGATCGAGACTCTCTTTTGCATCCGAGGTTCGAAACCCCGGTGATGACGTCTTTTGCCGATCTTTTACAGCAAGTGCCTACACGGGGAGCTGTAAGTATTAGTTAATCCAGCTAATATCTCAGTCCATACAGTGGCGCGATGGCTTGGCGCACTGTACGAGCTGATGATCGAGACTCTCTTTTGCATCCGTGGTTCGAAACCCCGGTGATGACGTCTTTTGCCGATCTTTTACAGCAAGTGCCTACACGGGGAGCTGTAAGTATTAGTTAATCCAGCTAATATCTCAGTCCATACAGTGGCGCGATGGCTTGGCGCACTGTACGAGCTGATGATCGAGACTCTCTTTTGCATCCGTGGTTCGAACCCCGGTGATGACGTCTTTTGCCGATCTTTTACAGCAAGTGCCTACACGGGGAGCTGTAAGTATTAGTTAATCCACCTAATATCTCAGTCCATACAGTGGCGAGATGGCTTGGCGCACTGTACGAGCTGATGATCGAGACTCTCTTTTGCATCCGTGGTTCGAACCCCGGCGATGACGTCTTTTACAGCAAGTGCCTACACGGGGAGCTGTAAGTATTAGTTAATCCACCTAATATCTCAGTCCATACAGTGGCGCGATGGCTTGGCGCACTGTACGAGCTGATGATCGAGACTCTCTTTTGCATCCGTGGTTCGAACCCCGATGATGACGTCTTTTGCCGATCTTTTACAGCAAGTGCCTACACGGGGAGCTGTAAGTATTAGTTAATCCAGCTAATATCTCAGTCCATACAGTGGCGCGATGGCTTGGCGCACTGTACGAGCTGATGATCGAGACTCTCTTTTGCATCCGTGGTTCGAACCCCGGTGGTGACGTCTTTTACAGCAAGTGCCTACACGGGGAGCTGTAAGTATTAGTTAATCCAGCTAATATCTCAGTCCATACAGTGGCGCGATGGCTTGGCGCACTGTACGAGCTGATGATCGAGACTCTCTTTTGCATCCGTGGTTCGAAACCCCGGTGATGACGTCTTTTGCCGATCTTTTACAGCAAGTGCCTACACGGGGAGCTGTAAGTATTAGTTAATCCACCTAATATCTCAGTCCATACAGTGGCGCGATGGCTTGGCGCACTGTACGAGCTGATGATCGAGACTCTCTTTTGCATCCGTGGTTCGAACCCCGGTGATGACGTCTTTTACAGCAAGTGCCTACACGGGGAGCTGTAAGTATTAGTTAATCCAGCTAATATCTCAGTCCATACAGTGGCGCGATGGCTTGGCGCACTGTACGAGCTGATGATCGAGACTCTCTTTTGCATCCGTGGTTCGAAACCCCGGTGGTGACGTCTTTTGCCGATCTTTTACAGCAAGTGCCTACACGGGGAGCTGTAAGTATTAGTTAATCCAGCTAATATCTCAGTCCATACAGTGGCGCGATGGCTTGGCGCACTGTACGAGCTGATGATCGAGACTCTCTTTTGCATCCGTGGTTCGAAAACCGGTGATGACGTCTTTTACAGCAAGTGCCTACACGGGGAGCTGTAAGTATTAGTTAATCCACCTAATATCTCAGTCCATACAGTGGCGCGATGGCTTGGCGCACTGTACGAGCTGATGATCGAGACTCTCTTTTGCATCCGTGGTTCGGACCCCGGTGGTGACGTCTTTTGCCGATCTTTTACAGCAAGTGCCTACACGGGGAGCTGTAAGTATTAGTTAATCCAGCTAATATCTCAGTCCATACAGTGGCGCGATGGCTTGGCGCACTGTACGAGCTGATGATCGAGACTCTCTTTTGCATCCGTGGTTCGAACCCTGGTGATGACGTCTTTTACAGCAAGTGCCTACACGGGGAGCTGTAAGTATTAGTTAATCCACCTAATATCTCAGTCCATACAGTGGCGCGATGGCTTGGCGCACTGTACGAGCTGATGATCGAGACTCTCTTTTGCATCCGTGGTTCGAACCCCGATAATGACGTCTTTTGCCGATCTTTTACAGCAAGTGCCTACACGGGGAGCTGTAAGTATTAGTTAATCCAGCTAATATCTCAGTCCATACAGTGGCGCGATGGCTTGGCGCACTGTACGAGCTGATGATCGAGACTCTCTTTTGCATCCGTGGTTCGAAACCCCGGTGGTGACGTCTTTTGCCGATCTTTTACAGCAAGTGCCTACACGGGGAGCTGTAAGTATTAGTTAATCCAGCTAATATCTCAGTCCATACAGTGGCGCGATGGCTTGGCGCACTGTACGAGCTGATGATCGAGACTCTCTTTTGCATCCGTGGTTCGAACCCCGGTGATGACGTCTTTTGCCGATCTTTTACAGCAAGTGCCTACACGGGGAGCTGTAAGTATTAGTTAATCCAGCTAATATCTCAGTCCATACAGTGGCGCGATGGCTTGGCGCACTGTACGAGCTGATGATCGAGACTCTCTTTTGCATCCGTGGTTCGAACCCCGGTGATGACGTCTTTTGCCGATCTTTTACAGCAAGTGCCTACACGGGGAGCTGTAAGTATTAGTTAATCCAGCTAATATCTCAGTCCATACAGTGGCGCGATGGCTTGGCGCACTGTACGAGTTGATGATCGAGACTCTCTTTTGCATCCGTGGTTCGAACCCTGGTGGTGACGTCTTTTACAGCAAGTGCCTACACGGGGAGCTGTAAGTATTAGTTAATCCAGCTAATATCTCAGTCCATACAGTGGCGCGATGGCTTGGCGCACTGTACGAGCTGATGATCGAGACTCTCTTTTGCATCCGTGGTTCGAAACCCCGGTGATGACGTCTTTGACAGCAAGTGCCTACACGGGGAGCTGTAAGTATTAGTTAATCCACCTAATAACTCAGTCCATACAGTGGCGCGATGGCTTGGCGCACTGTACGAGCTGATGATCGAGACTCTCTTTTGCATCCGTTGTTCGAACCCCGGTGATGACGTCTTTTGCCGATCTTTTACAGCAAGTGCCTACACGGGGAGCTGTAAGTATTAGTTAATCCAGCTAATATCTCAGTCCATACAGTGGCGCGATGGCTTGGCGCACTGTACGAGCTGATGATCGAGACTCTCTTTTGCATCCGTGGTTCGAACCCTGGTGATGACGTCTTTTACAGCAAGTGCCTACACGGGGAGCTGTAAGTATTAGTTAATCCAGCTAATATCTCAGTCCATACAGTGGCGCGATGGCTTGGCGCACTGTACGAGCTGATAATCGAGACTCTCTTTTGCATCCGTGGTTCGAACCCCGGTGATGACGTCTTTTGCCGATCTTTTACAGCAAGTGCCTACACGGGGAGCTGTAAGTATTAGTTAATCCAGCTAATATCTCAGTCCATACAGTGGCGCGATGGCTTGGCGCACTGTACGAGCTGATGATCGAGACTCTCTTTTGCATCCGTGGTTCGAACCCCGATGATGACGTCTTTTGCCGATCTTTTACAGCAAGTGCCTACACGGGGAGCTGTAAGTATTAGTTAATCCAGCTAATATCTCAGTCCATACAGTGGCGCGATGGCTTGGCGCACTGTACGAGCTGATGATCGAGACTCTCTTTTGCATCCGTGGTTCGAAACCCCGGTGGTGACGTCTTTTGCCGATCTTTTACAGCAAGTGCCTACACGGGGAGCTGTAAGTATTAGTTAATCCACCTAATATCTCAGTCCATACAGTGGCGCGATGGCTTGGCGCACTGTACGAGCTGATGATCGAGACTCTCTTTTGCATCCGTGGTTCGAACCCCGGTGATGACGTCTTTTGCCGATCTTTTACAGCAAGTGCCTACACGGGGAGCTGTAAGTATTAGTTAATCCACCTAATATCTCAGTCCATACAGTGGAGCGATGGCTTGGCGCACTGTACGTGCTGATGATCGAGACTCTCTTTTGCATCCGTGGTTCGAACCCCGGTGATGACGTCTTTTGCCGATCTTTTACAGCAAGTGCCTACACGGGGAGCTGTAAGTATTAGTTAATCCAGCTAATATCTCAGTCCATACAGTGGCGCGATGGCTTGGCGCACTGTACGAGCTGATGATCGAGACTCTCTTTTGCATCCGTGGTTCGAACCCCGGTGATGACGTCTTTTGCCGATCTTTTACAGCAACTGCCTACACGGGGAGCTGTAAGTATTAGTTAATCCAGCTAATATCTCAGTCCATACAGTGGCGCGATGGCTTGGCGCACTGTACGAGCTGATGATCGAGACTCTCTTTTGCATCCGTGGTTCGAACCCCGGTGATGACGTCTTTTGCATCCGATCTTTTACAGCAAGTGCCTACACGGGGAGCTGTAAGTATTAGTTAATCCAGCTAATATCTCAGTCCATACAGTGGCGCGATGGCTTGGCGCACTGTACGAGTTGATGATCGAGACTCTCTTTTGCATCCGTGGTTCGAACCCTGGTGGTGACGTCTTTTACAGCAAGTGCCTACACGGGGAGCTGTAAGTATTAGTTAATCCACCTAATATCTCAGTCCATACAGTGGCGCGATGGCTTGGCGCACTGTACGAGCTGATGATCGAGACTCTCTTTTGCATCCGTGGTTCGAAACCCCGGTGATGACGTCTTTTACAGCAAGTGCCTACACGGGGAGCTGTAAGTATTAGTTAATCCACCTAATAACTCAGTCCATACAGTGGCGCGATGGCTTGGCGCACTGTACGAGCTGATGATCGAGACTCTCTTTTGCATACGTGGTTCGAACCCCGGTGATGACGTCTTTTGCCGATCTTTTACAGCAAGTGCCTACACGGGGAGCTGTAAGTATTAGTTAATCCACCTAATATCTCAGTCCATACAGTGGCGCGATGGCTTGGCGCACTGTACGTGATGATGATCGAGACTCTCTTTTGCATCCGTGGTTCGAAAACCGGTGATGACATCTTTTACAGCAAGTGCCTACACGGGGAGCTGTAAGTATTAGTTAATCCACCTAATATCTCAGTCCATACAGTGGCGCGATGGCTTGGCGCACTGTACGAGCTGATGATCGAGACTCTCTTTTGCATCCGTGGTTCGAACCCCGGTGATGACGTCTTTTGCCGATCTTTTACAGCAAGTGCCTACACGGGGAGCTGTAAGTATTAGTTAATCCAGCTAATATCTCAGTCCATACAGTGGCGCGATGGCTTGGCGCACTGTACGAGCTGATGATCGAGACTCTCTTTTGCATCCGTGGTTCGAACCCTGGTGATGACGTCTTTTACAGCAAGTGCCTACACGGGGAGCTGTAAGTATTAGTTAATCCAGCTAATATCTCAGTCCATACAGTGGCGCGATGGCTTGGCGCACTGTACGATCTGATAATCGAGACTCTCTTTTGCATCCGTGGTTCGAACCACGATGATGACGTCTTTTGCCGATCTTTTACAGCAAGTGCCTACACGGGGAGCTGTAAGTATTAGTTAATCCAGCTAATATCTCAGTCCATACAGTGGCGCGATGGCTTGGCGCACTGTACGAGCTGATGATCGAGACTCTCTTTTGCATCCGTGGTTCGAACCCCGGTGATGACGTCTTTTGCATCCGATCTTTTACAGCAAGTGCCTACACGGGGAGCTGTAAGTATTAGTTAATCCAGCTAATATCTCAGTCCATACAGTGGCGCGATGGCTTGGCGCACTGTACGAGTTGATGATCGAGACTCTCTTTTGCATCCGTGGTTCGAACCCTGGTGGTGACGTCTTTTACAGCAAGTGCCTACACGGGGAGCTGTAAGTATTAGTTAATCCACCTAATATCTCAGTCCATACAGTGGCGCGATGGCTTGGCGCACTGTACGAGCTGATGATCGAGACTCTCTTTTGCATCCGTGGTTCGAAACCCCGGTGATGACGTCTTTTACAGCAAGTGCCTACACGGGGAGCTGTAAGTATTAGTTAATCCACCTAATAACTCAGTCCATACAGTGGCGCGATGGCTTGGCGCACTGTACGAGCTGATGATCGAGACTCTCTTTTGCATACGTGGTTCGAACCCCGGTGATGACGTCTTTTGCCGATCTTTTACAGCAAGTGCCTACACGGGGAGCTGTAAGTATTAGTTAATCCACCTAATATCTCAGTCCATACAGTGGCGCGATGGCTTGGCGCACTGTACGAGCTGATGATCGAGACTCTCTTTTGCATCCGTGGTTCGAACCCCGGTGATGACGTCTTTTGCCGATCTTTTACAGCAAGTGCCTACACGGGGAGCTGTAAGTATAAGTTAATCCAGCTAATATCTCAGTCCATACAGTGGCGCGATGGCTTGGCGCACTGTACGAGCTGATGATCGAGACTCTCTTTTGCATCCGTGGTTCGAACCCTGGTGATGACGTCTTTTACAGCAAGTGCCTACACGGGGAGCTGTAAGTATTAGTTAATCCAGCTAATATCTCAGTCCATACAGTGGCGCGATGGCTTGGCGCACTGTACGATCTGATAATCGAGACTCTCTTTTGCATCCGTGGTTCGAACCACGATGATGACGTCTTTTGCCGATCTTTTACAGCAAGTGCCTACACGGGGAGCTGTAAGTATTAGTTAATCCAGCTAATATCTCAGTCCATACAGTGGCGCGATGGCTTGGCGCACTGTACGAGCTGATGATCGAGACTCTCTTTTGCATCCGTGGTTCGAACCCCGGTGATGACGTCTTTTGCATCCGATCTTTTACAGCAAGTGCCTACACGGGGAGCTGTAAGTATTAGTTAATCCAGCTAATATCTCAGTCCATACAGTGGCGCGATGGCTTGGCGCACTGTACGAGTTGATGATCGAGACTCTCTTTTGCATCCGTGGTTCGAACCCTGGTGGTGACGTCTTTTACAGCAAGTGCCTACACGGGGAGCTGTAAGTATTAGTTAATCCACCTAATATCTCAGTCCATACAGTGGCGCGATGGCTTGGCGCACTGTACGAGCTGATGATCGAGACTCTCTTTTGCATCCGTGGTTCGAAACCCCGGTGATGACGTCTTTTACAGCAAGTGCCTACACGGGGAGCTGTAAGTATTAGTTAATCCACCTAATAACTCAGTCCATACAGTGGCGCGATGGCTTGGCGCACTGTACGAGCTGATGATCGAGACTCTCTTTTGCATACGTGGTTCGAACCCCGGTGATGACGTCTTTTGCCGATCTTTTACAGCAAGTGCCTACACGGGGAGCTGTAAGTATTAGTTAATCCACCTAATATCTCAGTCCATACAGTGGCGCGATGGCTTGGCGCACTGTACGTGATGATGATCGAGACTCTCTTTTGCATCCGTGGTTCGAAAACCGGTGATGACATCTTTTACAGCAAGTGCCTACACGGGGAGCTGTAAGTATTAGTTAATCCACCTAATATCTCAGTCCATACAGTGGCGCGATGGCTTGGCGCACTGTACGAGCTGATGATCGAGACTCTCTTTTGCATCCGTGGTTCGAACCCCGGTGATGACGTCTTTTGCCGATCTTTTACAGCAAGTGCCTACACGGGGAGCTGTAAGTATTAGTTAATCCAGCTAATATCTCAGTCCATACAGTGGCGCGATGGCTTGGCGCACTGTACGAGCTGATGATCGAGACTCTCTTTTGCATCCGTGGTTCGAACCCTGGTGATGACGTCTTTTACAGCAAGTGCCTACACGGGGAGCTGTAAGTATTAGTTAATCCAGCTAATATCTCAGTCCATACAGTGGCGCGATGGCTTGGCGCACTGTACTATCTGATAATCGAGACTCTCTTTTGCATCCGTGGTTCGAACCCCGATGATGACGTCTTTTGCCGATCTTTTACAGCAAGTGCCTACACGGGGAGCTGTAAGTATTAGTTAATCCAGCTAATATCTCAGTCCATACAGTGGCGCGATGGCTTGGCGCACTGTACGAGCTGATGATCGAGACTCTCTTTTGCATCCGTGGTTCGAAACCCCGGTGGTGACGTCTTTTGCCGATCTTTTACAGCAAGTGCCTACACGGGGAGCTGTAAGTATTAGTTAATCCAGCTAATATCTCAGTCCATACAGTGGCGCGATGGCTTGGCGCACTGTACGTGCTGATGATCGAGACTCTCTTTTGCATCCGTGGTTCGAAACCCCGGTGGTGACGTCTTTTGCCGATCTTTTACAGCAAGTGCCTACACGGGGAGCTGTAAGTATTAGTTAATCCACCTAATATCTCAGTCCATACAGTGGCGCGATGGCTTGGCGCACTGTACGTGCTGATGATCGAGACTCTCTTTTGCATCCGTGGTTCGAACCCCGGTGATGACGTCTTTTGCCGATCTTTTACAGCAAGTGCCTACACGGGGAGCTGTAAGTATTAGTTAATCCACCTAATATCTCAGTCCATACAGTGGCGCGATGGCTTGGCGCACTGTACGTGCTGATGATCGAGACTCTCTTTTGCATCCGTGGTTCGAACCCCGGTGATGACGTCTTTTGCCGATCTTTTACAGCAAGTGCCTACACGGGGAGCTGTAAGTATTAGTTAATCCACCTAATATCTCAGTCCATACAGTGGCGCGATGGCTTGGCGCACTGTACGAGTTGATGATCGAGACTCTCTTTTGCATCCGTGGTTCGAACCCTGGTTGTGACGTCTTTTACAGCAAGTGCCTACACGGGGAGCTGTAAGTATTAGTTAATCCACCTAATATCTCAGTCCATACAGTGGCGCGATGGCTTGGCGCACTGTACGAGCTGATGATCGAGACTCTCCTTTGCATCCGTGGTTCGAAACCCCGGTGATGACGTCTTTTACAGCAAGTGCCTACACGGGGAGCTGTAAGTATTAGTTAATCCACATAATAACTCAGTCCATACAGTGGCGCGATGGCTTGGCGCACTGTACGAGCTGATGATCGAGACTCTCTTTTGCATCCGTGGTTCGAACCCCGGTGATGACGTCTTTTGCCGATCTTTTACAGCAAGTGCCTACACGGGGAGCTGTAAGTATTAGTTAATCCACCTATTATCTCAGTCCATACAGTGGCGCGATGGCTTGGCGCACTGTACGAGCTGATGATCGAGACTCTCTTTTGCATCCGTGGTTCGAAAACCGGTGATGACATCTTTTACAGCAAGTGCCTACACGGGGAGCTGTAAGTATTAGTTAATCCAGCTAATATCTCAGTCCATACAGTGGCGCGATGGCTTGGCGCACTGTACGAGCTGATGATCGAGACTCTCTTTTGCATCCGTGGTTCGAACCCCGGTGATGACGTCTTTTGCCGATCTTTTACAGCAATTGCCTACACGGGGAGCTGTAAGTATTAGTTAATCCAGCTAATATCTCAGTCCATACAGTGGCGCGATGGCTTGGCGCACTGTACGAGTTGATGATCGAGACTCTCTTTTGCATCCGTGGTTCGAACCCTGGTGATGACGTCTTTTACAGCAAGTGCCTACACGTGGAGCTGTAAGTATTAGTTAATCCACCTAATATCTCAGTCCATACAGTGGCGCGATGGCTTGGCGCACTGTACGAGCTGATGATCGAGACTCTCCTTTGCATCCGTGGTTCGAAACCCCGGTGATGACGTCTTTTACAGCAAGTGCCTACACGGGGAGCTGTAAGTATTAGTTAATCCACATAATAACTCAGTCCATACAGTGGCGCGATGGCTTAGCGCACTGTACGAGCTGATGATCGAGACTCTCTTTTGCATCCGTGGTTCGAACCCCGGTGATGACGTCTTTTGCCGATCTTTTACAGCAAGTGCCTACACGGGGAGCTGTAAGTATTAGTTAATCCACCTAATATCTCAGTCCATACAGTGGCGCGATGGCTTGGCGCACTGTACGAGCTGATGATCGAGACTCTCTTTTGCATCCGTGGTTCGAAAACCGGTGATGACATCTTTTACAGCAAGTGCCTACACGGGGAGCTGTAAGTATTAGTTAATCCAGCTAATATCTCAGTCCATACAGTGGCGCGATGGCTTGGCGCACTGTACGAGCTGATGATCGAGACTCTCTTTTGCATCCGTGGTTCGAACCCCGGTGATGACGTCTTTTGCCGATCTTTTACAGCAAGTGCCTACACGGGGAGCTGTAAGTATTAGTTAATCCAGCTAATATCTCAGTCCATACAGTGGCGCGATGGCTTGGCGCACTGTACGAGCTGATGATCGAGACTCTCTTTTGCATCCGTGGTTCGAAACCCGGTGATGACGTCTTTTGCCGATCTTTTACAGCAAGTGCCTACACGGGGAGCTGTAAGTATTAGTTAATCCACCTAATATCTCAGTCCATACAGTGGCGCGATGGCTTGGCGCACTGTACGAGCTGATGATCGAGACTCTCTTTTGCATCCGTGGTTCGAAACCCGGTGATGACGTCTTTTGCCGATCTTTTACAGCAAGTGCCTACACGGGGAGCTGTAAGTATTAGTTAATCCAGCTAATATCTCAGTCCATACAGTGGCGCGATGGCTTGGCGCACTGTACGAGCTGATGATCGAGACTCTCTTTTGCATACGTGGTTCGAACCCCGGTGATGACGTCTTTAGCCGATCTTTTACAGCAAGTGCCTACACGGGGAGCTGTAAGTATTAGTTAATCCACCTAATATCTCAGTCCATACAGTGGCGAGATGGCTTGGCGCACTGTACGAGCTGATGATCGAGACTCTCTTTTGCATCCGTGGTTCGAAAACCGGTGATGACGTCTTTTACAGCAAGTGCCTACACGGGGAGCTGTAAGTATTAGTTAATCCAGCTAATAACTCAGTCCATACAGTGGCGCGATGCCTTGGCGCACTGTACGAGCTGATGATCGAGACTCTCTTTTGCATCCGTGGTTCGAAACCACGGTGGTGACGTCTTTTGCCGATCTTTTACAGCAAGTGCCTACACGGGGAGCTGTAAGTATTAGTTAATCCACCTAATATCTCAGTCCATACAGTGGCGCGATGGCTTGGCGCACTGTACGAGCTGATGATCGAGACTCTCTTTTGCATACGTGGTTCGAACCCCGGTGATGACGTCTTTTGCCGATCTTTTACAGCAAGTGCCTACACGGGGAGCTGTAAGTATTACTTAATCCAGCTAATATCTCAGTCCATACAGTGGCGCGATGGCTTGGCGCACTGTACGAGCTGATGATCGAGACTCTCTTTTGCATCCGTGGTTCGAAACCCGGTGATGACGTCTTTTGCCGATCTTTTACAGCAAGTGCCTACACGGGGAGCTGTAAGTATTAGTTAATCCAGCTAATATCTCAGTCCATACAGTGGCGCGATGGCTTGGCGCACTGTACGAGCTGATGATCGAGACTCTCTTTTGCATCCGTGGTTCGAAACCCGGTGATGACGTCTTTTGCCGATCTTTTACAGCAAGTGCCTACACGGGGAGCTGTAAGTATTAGTTAATCCACCTAATATCTCAGTCCATACAGTAGCGAGATGGCTTGGCGCACTGTACGAGCTGATGATCGAGACTCTCTTTTGCATCCGTGGTTCGAAAACCGGTGATGACGTCTTTTACAGCAAGTGCCTACACGGGGAGCTGTAAGTATTAGTTAATCCACCTAATATCTCAGTCCATACAGTGGCGCGATGGCTTGGCGCACTGTACGAGCTGATGATCGAGACTCTCTTTTGCATCCGTGGTTCGAACCCCGATGATGACGTCTTTTGCCGATCTTTTACAGCAAGTGCCTACACGGGGAGATGTAAGTATTAGTTAATCCAGCTAATATCTCAGTCCATACAGTGGCGCGATGGCTTGGCGCACTGTACGAGCTGATGATCGAGACTCTCTTTTGCATCCGTGGTTCGAACCCTGGTGGTGACGTCTTTTACAGCAAGTGCCTACACGGGGAGCTGTAAGTATTAGTTAATCCACCTAATATCTCAGTCCATACAGTGGCGCGATGGCTTGGCGCACTGTACGAGCTGATGATCGAGACTCTCTTTTGCATCCGTGGTTCGAAACCCCGGTGATGACGTCTTTTACAGCAAGTGCCTACACGGGGAGCTTTAAGTATTAGTTAATCCACCTAATAACTCAGTCCATACAGTGGCGCGATGGCTTGGCGCACTGTACGAGCTGATGATCGAGACTCTCTTTTGCATCCGTGGTTCGAAACCCGGTGATGACGTCTTTTGCCGATCTTTTACAGCAAGTGCCTACACGGGGAGCTGTAAGTTTTAGTTAATCCACCTAATATCTCAGTCCATACAGTGGCGCGATGGCTTGGCGCACTGTACGAGCTGATGATCGAGACTCTCTTTTGCATCCGTGGTTCGGACCCCGGTGGTGACGTCTTTTGCCGATCTTTTACATCAAGTGCCTACACGGGGAGCTGTAAGTATTAGTTAATCTAGCTAAGATCTCAGTCCATACAGTGGCGCGATGGCTTGGCGCACTGTACGAGCTGATGATCGAGACTCTCTTTTGCATCCATGGTTCGAAAACCGGTGATGACGTCTTTTACAGCAAGTGCCTACACGGGGAGCTGTAAGTATTAGTTAATCCACCTAATATCTCAGTCCATACAGTGGCGCGATGGCTTGGCGCACTGTACGAGCTGATGATCGAGACTCTCTTTTGCATCCGTGGTTCGAAACCCCGGTGGTGACGTCTTTTGCCGATCTTTTACAGAAAATGCCTACACGGGGAGCTGTAAGTATTAGTTAATCCACCTAATATCTCAGTCCATACAGTGGCGCGATGGCTTGGCGCACTGTACGAGCTGATGATCGAGACTCTCTTTTGCATTCGTGGTTCGAACCCCGGTGATGACGTCTTTTGCCGATCTTTTACAGCAAGTGCCTACACGGGGAGCTGTAAGTATTAGTTAATCCAGCTAATATCTCAGTCCATACAGTGGCGCGATGGCTTGGCGCACTGTACGAGCTGATGATCGAGACTCTCTTTTGCATCCGTGGTTCGAAAGCCCGGTGATGACGTCTTTTGCCGATCTTTTACAGCAAGTGCCTACACGGGGAGCTGTAAGTATTAGTTAATCCAGCTAATATCTCAGTCCATACAGTGGCGCGATGGCTTGGCGCACTGTACGAGCTGATGATCGAGACTCTCTTTTGCATCCGTGGTTCGAACCCCGGTGATGACGTCTTTTGCCGATCTTTTACAGCAAGTGCCTACACGGGGAGCTGTAAGTATTAGTTAATCCACCTAATATCTCAGTCCATACAGTGGCGCGATGTCTTGGCGCACTGTACGAGCTGATGATCGAGACTCTCTTTTGCATCCGTGGTTCGAACCCCGGTGGTGACGTCTTTTACAGCAAGTGCCTACACGGGGAGCTGTAAGTATTAGTTAATCCAGCTAATATCTCAGTCCATACAGTGGCGCGATGGCTTGGCGCACTGTACGAGTTGATGATCGAGACTCTCTTTTGCATCCGTGGTTCGAACCCTGGTGGTGACGTCTTTTACAGCAAGTGCCTACACGGGGAGCTGTAAGTATTAGTTAATCCAGCTAATATCTCAGTCCATACAGTGGCGCGATGGCTTGGCGCACTGTACGAGCTGATGATCGAGACTCTCTTTTGCATCCGTGGTTCGAACCCCGGTGATGACGTCTTTTGCCGATCTTTTACAGCAAGTGCCTACACGGGGAGCTGTAAGTATTAGTTAATCCACCTAATATCTCAGTCCATACAGTGGCGCGATGGCTTGGCGCACTGTACGAGCTGATGATCGAGACTCTCTTTTGCATCCGTGGTTCGAACCCTGGTGGTGACGTCTTTTACAACAAGTGCCTACACGGGGAGCTGTAAGTATTAGTTAATCCACCTAATAACTCAGTCCATACAGTGGCGCGATGGCTTGGCGCACTGTACGAGCTGATGATCGAGACTCTCTTTTGCATCCGTGGTTCGAACCCCGGTGATGACGTCTTTTGCCGATCTTTTACAGCAAGTGCCTACACGGGGAGCTGTAAGTTTTAGTTAATCCACCTAATATCTCAGTCCATACAGTGGCGCGATGGCTTGGCGCACTGTACGAGCTGATGATCGAGACTCTCTTTTGCATCCGTGGTTCGGACCCCGGTGGTGACGTCTTTTGCCGATCTTTTAAATCAAGTGCCTACACGGGGAGCTGTAAGTATTAGTTAATCTAGCTAATATCTCAGTCCATACAGTGGCGCGATGGCTTGGCGCACTGTACGAGCTGATGATCGAGACTCTCTTTTGCATCCATGGTTCGAAAACCGGTGATGACGTCTTTTACAGCAAGTGCCTACACGGGGAGCTGTAAGTATTAGTTAATCCACCTAATATCTCAGTCCATACAGTGGCGCGATGGCTTGGCGCACTGTACGAGCTGATGATCGAGACTCTCTTTTGCATCCGTGGTTCGAAACCCCTGTGGTGACGTCTTTTGCCGATCTTTTACAGAAAATGCCTACACGGGGAGCTGTAAGTATTAGTTAATCCACCTAATATCTCAGTCCATACAGTGGCGCGATGGCTTGGCGCACTGTACGAGCTGATGATCGAGACTCTCTTTTGCATCCGTGGTTCGAACCCCGGTGATGACGTCTTTTGCCGATCTTTTACAGCAAGTGCCTACACGGGGAGCTGTAAGTATTAGTTAATCCACCTAATATCTCAGTCCATACAGTGGCGCGATGGCTTGGCGCACTGTACGAGCTGATGATCGAGACTCTCTTTTGCATCCGTGGTTCGAACCCCGGTGATGACGTCTTTTGCCGATCTTTTACAGCAAGTGCCTACACGGGGAGCTGTAAGTATTAGTTAATCCAGCTAATATCTCAGTCCATACAGTGGCGCGATGTCTTGGCGCACTGTACGAGCTGATGATCGAGACTCTCTTTTGCATCCGTGGTTCGAACCCCGGTGGTGACGTCTTTTACAGCAAGTGCCTACACGGGGAGCTGTAAGTATTAGTTAATCCACCTAATATCTCAGTCCATACAGTGGCGCGATGGCTTGGCGCACTGTACGAGTTGATGATCGAGACTCTCTTTTGCATCCGTGGTTCGAACCCTGGTGGTGACGTCTTTTACAGCAAGTGCCTACACGGGGAGCTGTAAGTATTAGTTAATCCACTTAATATCTCAGTCCATACAGTGGCGCGATGGCTTGGCGCACTGTACGAGCTGATGATCGAGACTCTCTTTTGCATCCGTGGTTCGAACCCCGGTGATGACGTCTTTTGCCGATCTTTTACAGCAAGTGCCTACACGGGGAGCTGTAAGTATTAGTTAATCCACCTAATATCTCAGTCCATACAGTGGCGCGATGGCTTGGCGCACTGTACGAGTTGATGATCGAGACTCTCTTTTGCATCCGTGGTTCGAAACCCTGGTGGTGACGTCTTTTACAGCAAGTGCCTACACGGGGAGCTGTAAGTATTAGTTAATCCAGCTAATATCTCAGTCCATACAGTGGCGCGATGGCTTGGCGCACTGTACGAGCTGATGATCGAGACTCTCTTTTGCATCCGTGGTTCGAAACCCCGGTGATGACGTCTTTTACAGCAAGTGCCTACACGGGGAGCTGTAAGTATTAGTTAATCCACTTAATAACTCAGTCCATACAGTGGCGCGATGGCTTGGCGCACTGTACGAGCTGATGATCGAGACTCTCTTTTGCATCCGTGGTTCGAACCCCGGTGATGACGTCTTTTGCCGATCTTTTACAGCAAGTGCCTACACGGGGAGCTGTAAGTATTAGTTAATCCACCTAATATCTCAGTCCATACAGTGGCGCGATGGCTTGGCGCACTGTACGAGCTGATGATCGAGACTCTCTTTTGCATCCGTGGTTCGAAAACCGGTGATGACATCTTTTACAGCAAGTGCCTACACGGGGAGCTGTAAGTATTAGTTAATCCACCTAATATCTCAGTCCATACAGTGGCGCGATGGCTTGGCGCACTGTACGAGCTGATGATCGAGACCCTCTTTTGCATCCGTGGTTCGAAACCCCGGTGGTGACGTCTTTTGCCGATCTTTTACAGCAAGTGCCTACACGGGGAGCTGTAAGTATTAGTTAATCCAGCTCATATCTCAGTCCATACAGTGGCGCGATGGCTTGGCGCACTGTACGAGCTGATGATCGAGACTCTCTTTTGCATACGTGGTTCGAACCCCGGTGATGACGTCTTTTGCCGATCTTTTACAGCAAGTGCTTACACGGGGAGCTGTAAGTATTAGTTAATCCAGCTAATATCTCAGTCCATACAGTGGCGCGATGGCTTGGCGCACTGTACGAGCTGATGATCGAGACTCTCTTTTGCATCCGTGGTTCGAACCCCGGTGATGACGTCTTTTGCCGATCTTTTACAGCAAGTGCCTACACGGGGAGCTGTAAGTATTAGTTAATCCACCTAATATCTCAGTCCATACAGTGGCGCGATGGCTTGGCGCACTGTACGAGCTGATGATCGAGACTCTCTTTTGCATCCGTGGTTCGAACCCCGGTGATGACGTCTTTTGCCGATCTTTTACAGCAAGTGCCTACACGGGGAGCTGTAAGTATTAGTTAATCCAGCTAATATCTCAGTCCATACAGTGGCGCGATGTCTTGGCGCACTGTACGAGCTGATGATCGAGACTCTCTTTTGCATCCGTGGTTCGAACCCCGGTGGTGACGTCTTTTACAGCAAGTGCCTACACGGGGAGCTGTAAGTATTAGTTAATCCACCTAATATCTCAGTCCATACAGTGGCGCGATGGCTTGGCGCACTGTACGAGTTGATGATCGAGACTCTCTTTTGCATCCGTGGTTCGAACCCTGGTGGTGACGTCTTTTACAGCAAGTGCCTACACGGGGAGCTGTAAGTATTAGTTAATCCACTTAATATCTCAGTCCATACAGTGGCGCGATGGCTTGGCGCACTGTACGAGCTGATGATCGAGACTCTCTTTTGCATCCGTGGTTCGAACCCCGGTGATGACGTCTTTTGCCGATCTTTTACAGCAAGTGCCTACACGGGGAGCTGTAAGTATTAGTTAATCCACCTAATATCTCAGTCCATACAGTGGCGCGATGGCTTGGCGCACTGTACGAGTTGATGATCGAGACTCTCTTTTGCATCCGTGGTTCGAAACCCTGGTGGTGACGCCTTTTACAGCAAGTGCCTACACGGGGAGCTGTAAGTATTAGTTAATCCAGCTAATATCTCAGTCCATACAGTGGCGCGATGGCTTGGCGCACTGTACGAGCTGATGATCGAGACTCTCTTTTGCATCCGTGGTTCGAAACCCCGGTGATGACGTCTTTTACAGCAAGTGCCTACACGGGGAGCTGTAAGTATTAGTTAATCCACTTAATAACTCAGTCCATACAGTGGCGCGATGGCTTGGCGCACTGTACGAGCTGATGATCGAGACTCTCTTTTGCATCCGTGGTTCGAACCCCGGTGATGACGTCTTTTGCCGATCTTTTACAGCAAGTGCCTACACGGGGAGCTGTAAGTATTAGTTAATCCAGCTAATATCTCAGTCCATACAGTGGCGCGATGGCTTGGCGCACTGTACGAGCTGATGATCGAGACTCTCTTTTGCATCCGTGGTTCGAAAACCGGTGATGACATCTTTTACAGCAAGTGCCTACACGGGGAGCTGTAAGTATTAGTTAATCCAGCTAATATCTCAGTCCATACAGTGGCGCGATGGCTTGGCGCACTGTACGAGCTGATGATCGAGACCCTCTTTTGCATCCGTGGTTCGAAACCCCGGTGGTGACGTCTTTTGCCGATCTTTTACAGCAAGTGCCTACACGGGGAGCTGTAAGTATTAGTTAATCCAGCTCATATCTCAGTCCATACAGTGGCGCGATGGCTTGGCGCACTGTACGAGCTGATGATCGAGACTCTCTTTTGCATACGTGGTTCGAACCCCGGTGATGACGTCTTTTGCCGATCTTTTACAGCAAGTGCTTACACGGGGAGCTGTAAGTATTAGTTAATCCACCTAATATCTCAGTCCATACAGTGGCGCGATGGCTTGGCGCACTGTACGAGCTGATGATCGAGACTCTCTTTTGCATCCGTGGTTCGAAACCCCGGTGATGACGTCTTTTACAGCAAGTGCCTTCACGGGGAGCTGTAAGTATTAGTTAATCCACCTAATATCTCAGTCCATACAGTGGCGCGATGGCTTGGCGCACTGTACGAGCTGATGATCGAGACTCTCTTTTGCATCCGTGGTTCGAACCCCGGTGATGACGTCTTTTACAGCAAGTGCCTACACGGGGAGCTGTAAGTATTAGTTAATCCAGCTAATATCTCAGTCCATACAGTGGCGCGATGGCTTGGCGCACTGTACGAGCTGATGATCGAGACTCTCTTTTGCATCCGTGGTTCGAACCCCGGTGATGACGTCTTTTGCCGATCTTTTACAGCAAGTGCCTACACGGGGAGCTGTAAGTATTAGTTAATCCACCTAATATCTCAGTCCATACATTGGCGCGATGGCTTGGCGCACTGTACGAGCTGATGATCGAGACTCTCTTTTGCATCCGTGGTTCGAAACCCCGGTGGTGACGTCTTTTGCCGATCTTTTACAGCAAGTGCCTACACGGGGAGCAGTAAGTATTAGTTAATCCAGCTAATATCTCAGTCCATACAGTGGCGCGATGGCTTGGCGCACTGTACGAGCTGATGATCGAGACTCTCTTTTGCATACGTGGTTCGAACCCCGGTGATGACGTCTTTTGCCGATCTTTTACAGCAAGTGCCTACACGGGGAGCTGTAAGTATTAGTTAATCCAGCTAATATCTCAGTCCATACAGTGGCGCGATGGCTTGGCGCACTGTACGAGCTGATGATCGAGACTCTCTTTTGCATCCGTGGTTCGAAACCCCGGTGATGACGTCTTTTGCCGATCTTTTACAGCAAGTGCCTACACGGGGAGCTGTAAGTATTAGTTAATCCAGCTAATATCTCAGTCCATACAGTGGCGCGATGGCTTGGCGCACTGTACGAGCTGATGATCGAGACTCTCTTTTGCATCCGTGGTTCGAAACCCCGGTGATGACGTCTTTTGCCGATCTTTTACAGCAAGTGCCTACACGGGGAGCTGTAAGTATTAGTTAATCCAGCTAATATCTCAGTCCATACAGTGGCGCGATGGCTTGGCGCACTGTACGAGCTGATGATCGAGACTCTCTTTTGCATCCGTGGTTCGAAACCCCGGTGATGACGTCTTTTGCATCCGATCTTTTACAGCAAGTGCCTACACGGGGAGCTGTAAGTATTAGTTAATCCAGCTAATATCTCAGTCCATACAGTGGCGCGATGGCTTGGCGCACTGTACGAGCTGATGATCGAGACTCTCTTTTGCATCCGTGGTTCCAAACCCCGGTGATGACGTCTTTTACAGCAAATGCCTACACAGGGAGCTGTAAGTATTAGTTAATCCAGCTAATATCTCAGTCCATACAGTGGCGCGATGGCTTGGCGCACTGTACGAGCTGATGATCGAGACTCTCTTTTGCATCCGTGGTTCGAAACCCCATGGTGACGTCTTTTGCCGATCTTTTACAGCAAGTGCCTACACGGGGAGCTGTAAGTATTAGTTAATCCAGCTAATATCTCAGTCCATACAGTGGCGCGATGGCTTGGCGCACTGTACGAGCTGATGATCGAGACTCTCTTTTGCATCCCGGGTTCGAACCCCGGTGATGACGTCTTTTGCCGATCTTTTACAGCAAGTGCCTACACGGGGAGCTGTAAGTATTAGTTAATCCAGCTAATATCTCAGTCCATACAGTGGCGCGATGGCTTGGCGCACTGTACGAGCTGATGATCGAGACTCTCTTTTGCATCCGTGGTTCGAACCCCGGTGGTGACGTCTTTTACAGCAAGTGCCTACACGAGGAACTGTAAGTATTAGTTAATCCAGCTAATATCTCAGTCCATACAGTGGCGCGATGTCTTGGCGCACTGTACGAGCTGATGATCGAGACTCTCTTTTGCATCCGTGGTTCGAACCCCGGTGGTGACGTCTTTTACAGCAAGTGCCTACACGGGGAGCTGTAAGTATTAGTTAATCCAGCTAATATCTCAGTCCATACAGTGGCGCGATGGCTTGGCGCACTGTACGAGCTGATGATCGAGACTCTCTTTTGCATCCGTGGTTCGAACCCCGGTGGTGACGTCTTTTACAGCAAGTGCCTACACGGGGAGCTGTAAGTATTAGTTAATCCAGCTAATATCTCAGTCCATACAGTGGCGCGATGTCTTGGCGCACTGTACGAGCTGATGATCGAGACTCTCTTTTGCATCCGTGGTTCGAACCCCGGTGGTGACGTCTTTTACAGCAAGTGCCTACACGGGGAGCTGTAAGTATTAGTTAATCCACCTAATATCTCAGTCCATACAGTGGCGCGATGGCTTGGCGCACTGTACGAGCTGATGATCGAGACTCTCTTTTGCATCCGTGGTTCGAACCCCGGTGGTGACGTCTTTTACAGCAAGTGCCTACACGGGGAGCTGTAAGTATTAGTTAATCCACTTAATATCTCAGTCCATACAGTGGCGCGATGGCTTGGCGCACTGTACGAGCTGATGATCGAGACTCTATTTGCATCCGTGGTTCGAAAGCCCGGTGATGACGTCTTTTGCAGATCTTTTACAGCAAGTGCCTACACGGGGAGCTGTAAGTATTAGTTAATCCAGCTAATATCTCAGTCCATACAGTGGCGCGATGGCTTGGCGCACTGTACGAGCTGATGATCGAGACTCTCTTTTGCATCCGTGGTTCGAAACCCCGGTGGTGACGTCTTTTGCCGATCTTTTACAGCAAGTGCCTACACGGGGAGCTGTAAGTATTAGTTAATCCAGCTAATATCTCAGTCCATACAGTGGCGCGATGGCTTGGCGCACTGTACGAGCTGATGATCGAGACTCTCTTTTGCATCCGTGGTTCGAACCCCGGTGATGACGTCTTTTGCATCCGATCTTTTACAGCAAGTGCCTACACGGGGAGCTGTAAGTATTAGCTAATCCAGCTAATATCTCAGTCCATACAGTGGCGCGATGGCTTGGCGCACTGTACGAGCTGATGATCGAGACTCTCTTTTGCATCCGTGGTTCGAACCCCGGTGATGACGTCTTTTACAGCAAGTGCCTACACGGGGAGCTGTAAGTATTAGTTAATCCAGCTAATATCTCAGTCCATACAGTGGCGCGATGGCTTGGCGCACTGTACGAGCTGATGATCGAGACTCTCTTTTGCATCCGTGGTTCGAACCCCGGTGATGACGTCTTTTGCCGATCTTTTACAGCAAGTGCCTACACGGGGAGCTGTAAGTATTAGTTAATCCACCTAATATCTCAGTCCATACAGTGGCGCGATGGCTTGGCGCACTGTACGAGCTGATGATCGAGACTCTCTTTTGCATCCGTGGTTCGAACCCCGGTGATGACGTCTTTTGCCGATCTTTTACAGCAAGTGCCTACACGGGGAGCTGTAAGTATTAGTTAATCCACCTAATATCTCAGTCCATACAGTGGCGCGATGGCTTGGCGCACTGTACGAGTTGATGATCGAGACTCTCTTTTGCATCCGTGGTTCGAACCCTGGTGGTGACGTCTTTTACAGCAAGTGCCTACACGGGGAGCTGTAAGTATTAGTTAATCCAGCTAATATCTCAGTCCATACAGTGGCGCGATGGCTTGGCGCACTGTACGAGCTGATGATCGAGACTCTCTTTTGCATCCGTGGTTCGAACCCCGGTGGTGACGTCTTTTACAGCAAGTGCCTACACGAGGAACTGTAAGTATTAGTTAATCCAGCTAATATCTCAGTCCATACAGTGGCGCGATGTCTTGGCGCACTGTACGAGCTGATGATCGAGACTCTCTTTTGCATCCGTGGTTCGAACCCCGGTGGTGACGTCTTTTACAGCAAGTGCCTACACGGGGAGCTGTAAGTATTAGTTAATCCAGCTAATATCTCAGTCCATACAGTGGCGCGATGGCTTGGCGCACTGTACGAGCTGATGATCGAGACTCTCTTTTGCATCCGTGGTTCGAACCCCGGTGGTGACGTCTTTTACAGCAAGTGCCTACACGGGGAGCTGTAAGTATTAGTTAATCCAGCAAATATCTCAGTCCATACAGTGGCGCGATGTCTTGGCGCACTGTACGAGCTGATGATCGAGACTCTCTTTTGCATCCGTGGTTCGAACCCCGGTGGTGACGTCTTTTACAGCAAGTGCCTACACGGGGAGCTGTAAGTATTAGTTAATCCACCTAATATCTCAGTCCATACAGTGGCGCGATGGCTTGGCGCACTGTACGAGCTGATGATCGAGACTCTCTTTTGCATCCGTGGTTCGAACCCCGGTGGTGACGTCTTTTACAGCAAGTGCCTACACGGGGAGCTGTAAGTATTAGTTAATCCACTTAATATCTCAGTCCATACAGTGGCGCGATGGCTTGGCGCACTGTACGAGCTGATGATCGAGACTCTATTTGCATCCGTGGTTCGAAAGCCCGGTGATGACGTCTTTTGCAGATCTTTTACAGCAAGTGCCTACACGGGGAGCTGTAAGTATTAGTTAATCCAGCTAATATCTCAGTCCATACAGTGGCGCGATGGCTTGGCGCACTGTACGAGCTGATGATCGAGACTCTCTTTTGCATCCGTGGTTCGAAACCCCGGTGGTGACGTCTTTTGCCGATCTTTTACAGCAAGTGCCTACACGGGGAGCTGTAAGTATTAGTTAATCCAGCTAATATCTCAGTCCATACATTGGCGCGATGGCTTGGCGCACTGTACGAGCTGATGATCGAGACTCTCTTTTGCATCCGTGGTTCGAACCCCGGTGATGACGTCTTTTGCATCCGATCTTTTACAGCAAGTGCCTACACGGGGAGCTGTAAGTATTAGCTAATCCAGCTAATATCTCAGTCCATACAGTGGCGCGATGGCTTGGCGCACTGTACGAGCTGATGATCGAGACTCTCTTTTGCATCCGTGGTTCGAACCCCGGTGATGACGTCTTTTACAGCAAGTGCCTACACGGGGAGCTGTAAGTATTAGTTAATCCAGCTAATATCTCAGTCCATACAGTGGCGCGATGGCTTGGCGCACTGTACGAGCTGATGATCGAGACTCTCTTTTGCATCCGTGGTTCGAACCCCGGTGATGACGTCTTTTGCCGATCTTTTACAGCAAGTGCCTACACGGGGAGCTGTAAGTATTAGTTAATCCACCTAATATCTCAGTCCATACAGTGGCGCGATGGCTTGGCGCACTGTACGAGCTGATGATCGAGACTCTCTTTTGCATCCGTGGTTCGAACCCCGGTGATGACGTCTTTTGCCGATCTTTTACAGCAAGTGCCTACACGGGGAGCTGTAAGTATTAGTTAATCCACCTAATATCTCAGTCCATACAGTGGCGCGATGGCTTGGCGCACTGTACGAGTTGATGATCGAGACTCTCTTTTGCATCCGTGGTTCGAACCCTGGTGGTGACGTCTTTTACAGCAAGTGCATACACGGGGAGCTGTAAGTATTAGTTAATCCACCTAATATCTCAGTCCATACAGTGGCGCGATGGCTTGGCGCACTGTACGAGCTGATGATCGAGACTCTCTTTTGCATCCGTGGTTCGAAACCCCGGTGATGACGTCTTTTACAGCAAGTGCCTACACGGGGAGCTGTAAGTATTAGTTAATCCACCTAATAACTCAGTCCATACAGTGGCGCGATGGCTTGGCGCACTGTACGAGCTGATGATCGAGACTCTCTTTTGCATCCGTGGTTCGAACCCCGGTGATGACGTCTTTTGCCGATCTTTTACAGCAAGTGCCTACACGGGGAGCTGTAAGTATTAGTTAATCCAGCTAATATCTCAGTCCATACAGTGGCGCGATGGCTTGGCGCACTGTACGAGCTGATGATCGAGACTCTCTTTTGCATCCGTGGTTCGAACCCCGGTGATGACGTCTTTTGCCGATCTTTTACAGCAAGTGCCTACACGGGGAGCTGTAAGTATTAGTTAATCCAGCTAATATCTCAGTCCATACAGTGGCGCGATGGCTTGGCGCACTGTACGAGCTGATGATCGAGACTCTCTCTTGCATCCGTGGTTCGAAACCCCGGTGATGACGTCTTTTACAGCAAGTGCCTACACGGGGAGCTGTAAGTATTAGTTAATCCACCTAATAACTCAGTCCATACAGTGGCGCGATGGCTTGGCGCACTGTACGAGCTGATGATCGAGACTCTCTTTTGCATCCGTGGTTCGAACCCCGGTGATGACGTCTTTTGCATCCGATCTTTTACAGCAAGTGCCTACACGGGGAGCTGTAAGTATTAGTTAATCCACCTAATATCTCAGTCCATACAGTGGCGCGATGGCTTGGCGCACTGTACGAGCTGATGATCGAGACTCTCTTTTGCATCCGTGGTTCGAACCCCGGTGATGACGTCTTTTGCCGATCTTTTACAGCAAGTGCCTACACGGGGAGCTGTAAGTATTAGTTAATCCAGCTAATATCTCAGTCCATACAGTGGCGCGATGGCTTGGCGCACTGTACGAGCTGATGATCGAGACTCTCTTTTGCATCCGTGGTTCGAAACCCCGGTGATGACGTCTTTTGCCGATCTTTTACAGCAAGTGCCTACACGGGGAGCTGTAAATATTAGTTAATCCACCTAATATCTCAGTCCATACAGTGGCGCGATGGCTTGGCGCACTGTACGAGCTGATGATCGAGACTCTCTCTTGCATCCGAGGTTCGAAACCCCGGTGATGACGTCATTTGCCGATCTTTTACAGCAAGTGCCTACACGGGGAGCTGTAAGTATTAGTTAATCCAGCTAATATCTCAGTCCATACAGTGGCGCGATGGCTTGGCGCACTGTACGAGCTGATGATCGAGACCCTCTTTTGCATCCGTGGTTCGAAACCCCGGTGGTGACGTCTTTTGCATCCGATCTTTTACAGCAAGTGCCTACACGGGGAGCTGTAAGTATTAGTTAATCCAGCTAATATCTCAGTCCATACAGTGGCGCGATGGCTTGGCGCACTGTACGAGCTGATGATCGAGACTCTCTTTTGCATCCGTGGTTCGAACCCCGGTGATGACGTCTTTTGCATCCGATCTTTTACAGCAAGTGCCTACACGGGGAGCTGTAAGTATTAGTTAATCCAGCTAATATCTCAGTCCATACAGTGGCGCGATGGCTTGGCGCACTGTACGAGCTGATGATCGAGACTCTCTTTTGCATCCGTGGTTCGAAACCCCGGTGATGACGTCTTTTGCCGATCTTTTACAGCAAGTGCCTACACGGGGAGCTGTAAGTATTAGTTAATCCAGCTAATATCTCAGTCCATACAGTGGCGCGATGGCTTGGCGCACTGTACGAGCTGATGATCGAGACTCTCTTTTGCATCCGTGGTTCGAAACCCCGGTGATGACGTCTTTTACAGCAAATGCCTACACGGGGAGCTGTAAGTATTAGTTAATCCAGCTAATATCTCAGTCCATACAGTGGCGCGATGGCTTGGCGCACTGTACGAGCTGATGATCGAGACTCTCTTTTGCATCCGTGGTTCGAAACCCCATGGTGACGTCTTTTGCCGATCTTTTACAGCAAGTGCCTACACGGGGAGCTGTAAGTATTAGTTAATCCAGCTAATATCTCAGTCCATACAGTAGCGCGATGGCTTGGCGCACTGTACGAGCTGATGATCGAGACTCTCTTTTGCATCCGTGGTTCGAACCCCGGTGATGACGTCTTTTGCCGATCTTTTACAGCAAGTGCCTACACGGGGAGCTGTAAGTATTAGTTAATCCAGCTAATATCTCAGTCCATACAGTGGCGCGATGGCTTGGCGCACTGTACGAGCTGATGATCGAGACTCTCTTTTGCATCCGTGGTTCGAACCCCGGTGGTGACGTCTTTTACAGCAAGTGCCTACACGAGGAACTGTAAGTATTAGTTAATCCAGCTAATATCTCAGTCCATACAGTGGCGCGATGTCTTGGCGCACTGTACGAGCTGATGATCGAAACTCTCTTTTGCATCCGTGGTTCGAAACCCGGTGGTGACGTCTTTTACAGCAAGTGCCTACACGGGGAGCTGTAAGTATTAGTTAATCCAGCTAATATCTCAGTCCATACAGTGGCGCGATGGCTTGGCGCACTGTACGAGCTGATGATCGAGACTCTCTTTTGCATCCGTGGTTCGAACCCCGGTGGTGACGTCTTTTACAGCAAGTGCCTACACGGGGAGCTGTAAGTATTAGTTAATCCAGCTAATATCTCAGTCCATACAGTGGCGCGATGTCTTGGCGCACTGTACGAGCTGATGATCGAGACTCTCTTTTGCATCCGTGGTTCGAACCCCGGTGGTGACGTCTTTTACAGCAAGTGCCTACACGGGGAGCTGTAAGTATTAGTTAATCCACCTAATATCTCAGTCCATACAGTGGCGCGATGGCTTGGCGCACTGTACGAGCTGATGATCGAGACTCTCTTTTGCATCCGTGGTTCGAACCCCGGTGGTGACGTCTTTTACAGCAAGTGCCTACACGGGGAGCTGTAAGTATTAGTTAATCCACTTAATATCTCAGTCCATACAGTGGCGCGATGGCTTGGCGCACTGTACGAGCTGATGATCGAGACTCTATTTGCATCCGTGGTTCGAAAGCCCGGTGATGACGTCTTTTGCAGATCTTTTACAGCAAGTGCCTACACGGGGAGCTGTAAGTATTAGTTAATCCAGCTAATATCTCAGTCCATACAGTGGCGCGATGGCTTGGCGCACTGTACGAGCTGATGATCGAGACTCTCTTTTGCATCCGTGGTTCGAAACCCCGGTGGTGACGTCTTTTGCCGATCTTTTACAGCAAGTGCCTACACGGGGAGCTGTAAGTATTAGTTAATCCAGCTAATATCTCAGTCCATACAGTGGCGCGATGGCTTGGCGCACTGTACGAGCTGATGATCGAGACTCTCTTTTGCATCCGTGGTTCGAACCCCGGTGATGACGTCTTTTGCATCCGATCTTTTACAGCAAGTGCCTACACGGGGAGCTGTAAGTATTAGTTAATCCAGCTAATATCTCAGTCCATACAGTGGCGCGATGGCTTGGCGCACTGTACGAGCTGATGATCGAGACTCTCTTTTGCATCCGTGGTTCGAACCCCGGTGATGACGTCTTTTACAGCAAGTGCCTACACGGGGAGCTGTAAGTATTAGTTAATGCAGCTAATATCTCAGTCCATACAGTGGCGCGATGGCTTGGCGCACTGTACGAGCTGATGATCGAGACTCTCTTTTGCATCCGTGGTTCGAACCCCGGTGATGACGTCTTTTGCCGATCTTTTACAGCAAGTGCCTACACGGGGAGCTGTAAGTATTAGTTAATCCACCTAATATCTCAGTCCATACAGTGGCGCGATGGCTTGGCGCACTGTACGAGCTGATGATCGAGACTCTCTTTTGCATCCGTGGTTCGAACCCCGGTGATGACGTCTTTTGCCGATCTTTTACAGCAAGTGCCTACACGGGGAGCTGTAAGTATTAGTTAATCCAGCTAATATCTCAGTCCATACAGTGGCGCGATGGCTTGGCGCACTGTACGAGTTGATGATCGAGACTCTCTTTTGCATCCGTGGTTCGAACCCTGGTGGTGACGTCTTTTACAGCAAGTGCCTACACGGGGAGCTGTAAGTATTAGTTAATCCACCTAATATCTCAGTCCATACAGTGGCGCGATGGCTTGGCGCACTGTACGAGCTGATGATCGAGACTCTCTTTTGCATCCGTGGTTCGAAACCCCGGTGATGACGTCTTTTACAGCAAGTGCCTACACGGGGAGCTGTAAGTATTAGTTAATCCACCTAATAACTCAGTCCATACAGTGGCGCGATGGCTTGGCGCACTGTACGAGCTGATGATCGAGACTCTCTTTTGCATCCGTGGTTCGAACCCCGGTGATGACGTCTTTTGCCGATCTTTTACAGCAAGTGCCTACACGGGGAGCTGTAAGTATTAGTTAATCCAGCTAATATCTCAGTCCATACAGTGGCGCGATGGCTTGGCGCACTGTACGAGCTGATGATCGAGACTCTCTTTTGCATCCGTGGTTCGAACCCCGGTGATGACGTCTTTTGCCGATCTTTTACAGCAAGTGCCTACACGGGGAGCTGTAAGTATTAGTTAATCCAGCTAATATCTCAGTCCATACAGTGGCGCGATGGCTTGGCGCACTGTACGAGCTGATGATCGAGACTCTCTTTTGCATCCGTGGTTCGAAACCCCGGTTATGACGTCTTTTGCCGATCTTTTACAGCAAGTGCCTACACGGGGAGCTGTAAATATTAGTTAATCCACCTAATATCTCAGTCCATACAGTGGCGCGATGGCTTGGCGCACTGTACGAGCTGATGATCGAGACTCTCTCTTGCATCCGTGGTTCGAAACCCCGGTGATGACGTCTTTTGCCGATCTTTTACAGCAAGTGCCTACACGGGGAGCTGTAAGTATTAGTTAATCCACCTAATATCTCAGTCCATACAGTGGCGCGATGGCTTGGCGCACTGTACGAGCTGATGATCGAGACCCTCTTTTGCATCCTTGGTTCGAAACCCCGGTGGTGACGTCTTTTGCCGATCTTTTACAGCAAGTGCCTACACGGGGAGCTGTAAGTATTAGTTAATCCAGCTAATATCTCAGTCCATACAGTGGCGCGATGGCTTGGCGCACTGTACGAGCTGATGATCGAGACTCTCTTTTGCATCCGTGGTTCGAACCCCGGTGATGACGTCTTTTGCCGATCTTTTACAGCAAGTGCCTACACGGGGAGCTGTAAGTATTAGTTAATCCAGCTAATATCTCAGTCCATACAGTGGCGCGATGGCTTGGCGCACTGTACGAGCTGATGATCGAGACTCTCTTTTGCATCCGTGGTTCGAACCCCGGTGGTGACGTCTTTTACAGCAAGTGCCTACACGAGGAACTGTAAGTATTAGTTAATCCAGCTAATATCTCAGTCCATACAGTGGCGCGATGTCTTGGCGCACTGTACGAGCTGATGATCGAGACTCTCTTTTGCATCCGTGGTTCGAACCCCGGTGGTGACGTCTTTTACAGCAAGTGCCTACACGGGGAGCTGTAAGTATTAGTTAATCCAGCTAATATCTCAGTCCATACAGTGGCGCGATGGCTTGGCGCACTGTACGAGCTGATGATCGAGACTCTCTTTTGCATCCGTGGTTCGAACCCCGGTGGTGACGTCTTTTACAGCAAGTGCCTACACGGGGAGCTGTAAGTATTAGTTAATCCAGCTAATATCTCAGTCCATACAGTGGCGCGATGTCTTGGCGCACTGTACGAGCTGATGATCGAGACTCTCTTTTGCATCCGTGGTTCGAACCCCGGTGGTGACGTCTTTTACAGCAAGTGCCTACACGGGGAGCTGTAAGTATTAGTTAATCCACCTAATATCTCAGTCCATACAGTGGCGCGATGGCTTGGCGCACTGTACGAGCTGATGATCGAGACTCTCTTTTGCATCCGTGGTTCGAACCCCGGTGGTGACGTCTTTTACAGCAAGTGCCTACACGGGGAGCTGTAAGTATTAGTTAATCCACTTAATATCTCAGTCCATACAGTGGCGCGATGGCTTGGCGCACTGTACGAGCTGATGATCGAGACTCTATTTGCATCCGTGGTTCGAAAGCCCGGTGATGACGTCTTTTGCAGATCTTTTACAGCAAGTGCCTACACGGGGAGCTGTAAGTATTAGTTAATCCAGCTAATATCTCAGTCCATACAGTGGCGCGATGGCTTGGCGCACTGTACGAGCTGATGATCGAGACTCTCTTTTGCATCCGTGGTTCGAAACCCCGGTGGTGACGTCTTTTGCCGATCTTTTACAGCAAGTGCCTACACGGGGAGCTGTAAGTATTAGTTAATCCAGCTAATATCTCAGTCCATACAGTGGCGCGATGGCTTGGCGCACTGTACGAGCTGATGATCGAGACTCTCTTTTGCATCCGTGGTTCGAACCCCGGTGATGACGTCTTTTGCATCCGATCTTTTACAGCAAGTGCCTACACGGGGAGCTGTAAGTATTAGTTAATCCAGCTAATATCTCAGTCCATACAGTGGCGCGATGGCTTGGCGCACTGTACGAGCTGATGATCGAGACTCTCTTTTGCATCCGTGGTTCGAACCCCGGTGATGACGTCTTTTACAGCAAGTGCCTACACGGGGAGCTGTAAGTATTAGTTAATCCAGCTAATATCTCAGTCCATACAGTGGCGCGATGGCTTGGCGCACTGTACGAGCTGATGATCGAGACTCTCTTTTGCATCCGTGGTTCGAACCCCGGTGATGACGTCTTTTGCCGATCTTTTACAGCAAGTGCCTACACGGGGAGCTGTAAGTATTAGTTAATCCACCTAATATCTCAGTCCATACAGTGGCGCGATGGCTTGGCGCACTGTACGAGCTGATGATCGAGACTCTCTTTTGCATCCGTGGTTCGAACCCCGGTGATGACGTCTTTTGCTGATCTTTTACAGCAAGTGCCTACACGGGGAGCTGTAAGTATTAGTTAATCCACCTAATATCTCAGTCCATACAGTGGCGCGATGGCTTGGCGCACTGTACGAGTTGATGATCGAGACTCTCTTTTGCATCCGTGGTTCGAACCCTGGTGGTGACGTCTTTTACAGCAAGTGCCTACACGGGGAGCTGTAAGTATTAGTTAATCCAGCTAATATCTCAGTCCATACAGTGGCGCGATGGCTTGGCGCACTGTACGAGCTGATGATCGAGACTCTCTTTTGCATCCGTGGTTCGAAACCCCGGTGATGACGTCTTTTACAGCAAGTGCCTACACGGGGAGCTGTAAGTATTAGTTAATCCACCTAATAACTCAGTCCATACAGTGGCGCGATGGCTTGGCGCACTGTACGAGCTGATGATCGAGACTCTCTTTTGCATCCGTGGTTCGAACCCCGGTGATGACGTCTTTTGCCGATCTTTTACAGCAAGTGCCTACACGGGGAGCTGTAAGTATTAGTTAATCCAGCTAATATCTCAGTCCATACAGTGGCGCGATGGCTTGGCGCACTGTACGAGCTGATGATCGAGACTCTCTTTTGCATCCGTGGTTCGAACCCCGGTGATGACGTCTTTTGCCGATCTTTTACAGCAAGTGCCTACACGGGGAGCTGTAAGTATTAGTTAATCCAGCTAATATCTCAGTCCATACAGTGGCGCGATGGCTTGGCGCACTGTACGAGCTGATGATCGAGACTCTCTTTTGCATCCGTGGTTCGAAACCCCGGTGATGACGTCTTTTGCCGATCTTTTACAGCAAGTGCCTACACGGGGAGCTGTAAATATTAGTTAATCCACCTAATATCTCAGTCCATACAGTGGCGCGATGGCTTGGCGCACTGTACGAGCTGATGATCGAGACTCTCTCTTGCATCCGTGGTTCGAAACCCCGGTGATGACGTCTTTTGCCGATCTTTTACAGCAAGTGCCTACACGGGGAGCTGTAAGTATTAGTTAATCCACCTAATATCTCAGTCCATACAGTGGCGCGATGGCTTGGCGCACTGTACGAGCTGATGATCGAGACCCTCTTTTGCATCCTTGGTTCGAAACCCCGGTGGTGACGTCTTTTGCCGATCTTTTACAGCAAGTGCCTACACGGGGAGCTGTAAGTATTAGTTAATCCAGCTAATATCTCAGTCCATACAGTGGCGCGATGGCTTGGCGCACTGTACGAGCTGATGATCGAGACTCTCTTTTGCATCCGTGGTTCGAACCCCGGTGGTGACGTCTTTTACAGCAAGTGCCTACACGAGGAACTGTAAGTATTAGTTAATCCAGCTAATATCTCAGTCCATACAGTGGCGCGATGTCTTGGCGCACTGTACGAGCTGATGATCGAAACTCTCTTTTGCATCCGTGGTTCGAACCCCGGTGGTGACGTCTTTTACAGCAAGTGCCTACACGGGGAGCTGTAAGTATTAGTTAATCCAGCTAATATCTCAGTCCATACAGTGGCGCGATGGCTTGGCGCACTGTACGAGCTGATGATCGAGACTCTCTTTTGCATCCGTGGTTCGAACCCCGGTGATGACGTCTTTTGCATCCGATCTTTTACAGCAAGTGCCTACACGGGGAGCTGTAAGTATTAGTTAATCCACCTAATATCTCAGTCCATACAGTGGCGCGATGGCTTGGCGCACTGTACGAGCTGATGATCGAGACTCTCTTTTGCATCCGTGGTTCGAACCCCGGTGATGACGTCTTTTGCCGATCTTTTACAGCAAGTGCCTACACGGGGAGCTGTAAGTATTAGTTAATCCAGCTAATATCTCAGTCCATACAGTGGCGCGATGGCTTGGCGCACTGTACGAGCTGATGATCGAGACTCTCTTTTGCATCCGTGGTTCAAAACCCCGGTGATGACGTCTTTTGCCGATCTTTTACAGCAAGTGCCTACACGGGGAGCTGTAAATATTAGTTAATCCACCTAATATCTCAGTCCATACAGTGGCGCGATGGCTTGGCGCACTGTACGAGCTGATGATCGAGACTCTCTCTTGCATCCGTGGTTCGAAACCCCGGTGATGACGTCTTTTGCCGATCTTTTACAGCAAGTGCCTACACGGGGAGCTGTAAGTATTAGTTAATCCACCTAATATCTCAGTCCATACAGTGGCGCGATGGCTTGGCGCACTGTACGAGCTGATGATCGAGACCCTCTTTTGCATCCGTGGTTCGAAACCCTGGTGGTGACGTCTTTTGCATCCGATCTTTTACAGCAAGTGCCTACACGGGGAGCTGTAAGTATTAGTTAATCCAGCTAATATCTCAGTCCATACAGTGGCGCGATGGCTTGGCGCACTGTACGAGCTGATGATCGAGACTCTCTTTTGCATCCGTGGTTCGAACCCCGGTGATGACGTCTTTTGCATCCGATCTTTTACAGCAAGTGCCTACACGGGGAGCTGTAAGTATTAGTTAATCCAGCTAATATCTCAGTCCATACAGTGGCGCGATGGCTTGGCGCACTGTACGAGCTGATGATCGAGACTCTCTTTTGCATCCGTGGTTCGAACCCCGGTGATGACGTCTTTTGCCGATCTTTTACAGCAAGTGCCTACACGGGGAGCTGTAAGTATTAGTTAATCCAGCTAATATCTCAGTCCATACAGTGGCGCGATGGCTTGGCGCACTGTACGAGCTGATGATCGAGACTCTCTTTTGCATCCGTGGTTCGAAACCCCGGTGATGACGTCTTTTGCCGATCTATTACAGCAAGTGCCTACACGGGGAGCTGTAAATATTAGTTAATCCACCTAATACCTCAGTCCATACAGTGGCGCGATGGCTTGGCGCACTGTACGAGCTGATGATCGAGACTCTCTCTTGCATCCGTGGTTCGAAACCCCGGTGATGACGTCTTTTGCCGATCTTTTACAGCAAGTGCCTACACGGGGAGCTGTAAGTATTAGTTAATCCAGCTAATATCTCAGTCCATACAGTGGCGCGATGGCTTGGCGCACTGTACGAGCTGATGATCGAGACCCTCTTTTGCATCCGTGGTTCGAAACCCCGGTGGTGACGTCTTTTGCCGATCTTTTACAGCAAGTGCCTACACGGGGAGCTGTAAGTATTAGTTAATCCAGCTAATATCTCAGTCCATACAGTGGCGCGATGGCTTGGCGCACTGTACGAGCTGATGATCGAGACTCTCTTTTGCATACGTGGTTCGAACCCCGGTGATGACGTCTTTTGCCGATCTTTTACAGCAAGTGCCTACACGGGGAGCTGTAAGTATTAGTTAATCCACCTAATATCTCAGTCCATACAGTGGCGCGATGGCTTGGCGCACTGTACGAGCTGATGATCGAGACTCTCTTTTGCATCCGTGGTTCGAAACCCCGGTGATGACGTCTTTTACAGCAAGTGCCTACACGGGGAGCTGTAAGTATTAGTTAATCCAGCTAATATCTCAGTCCATACAGTGGCGCGATGGCTTGGCGCACTGTACGAGCTGATGATCGAGACTCTCTTTTGCATCCGTGGTTCGAACCCCGGTGATGACGTCTTTTACAGCAAGTGCCTACACGGGGAGCTGTAAGTATTAGTTAATCCAGCTAATATCTCAGTCCATACAGTGGCGCGATGGCTTGGCGCACTGTACGAGCTGATGATCGAGACTCTCTTTTGCATCCGTGGTTCGGAAACCCATGGTGACGTCTTTTGCCGACCTTTTACAGCAAGTGCCTACACGGGGAGCTGTAAGTATTAGTTAATCCACCTAATATCTCAGTCCATACAGTGGCGCGATGGCTTGGCGCACTGTACGAGCTGATGATCGAGACTCTCTTTTGCATCCGTGGTTCGAACCCCGGTGATGACGTCTTTTGCCGATCTTTTACAGCAAGTGCCTACACGGGGAGCTGTAAGTATTAGTTAATCCACCTAATATCTCAGTCCATACAGTGGCGCGATGGCTTGGCGCACTGTACGAGCTGATGATCGAGACTCTCTTTTGCATCCGTGGTTCGAACCCCGGTGATGACGTCTTTTGCCGATCTTTTACAGCAAGTGCCTAAAAGGGGAGCTGTAAGTATTAGTTAATCCACCTAATATCTCAGTCCATACAGTGGCGCGATGGCTTGGCGCACTGTACGAGTTGATGATCGAGACTCTCTTTTGCATCCGTGGTTCGAACCCTGGTGGTGACGTCTTTTACAGCAAGTGCCTACACGGGGAGCTGTAAGTATTAGTTAATCCACCTAATATCTCAGTCCATACAGTGGCGCGATGGCTTGGCGCACTGTACGAGCTGATGATCGAGACTCTCTTTTGCATCCGTGGTTCGAAAACCGGTGATGACATCTTTTACAGCAAGTGCCTACACGGGGAGCTGTAAGTATTAGTTAATCCACCTAATATCTCAGTCCATACAGTGGCGCGATGGCTTGGCGCACTGTACGAGCTGATGATCGAGACCCTCTTTTGCATCCGTGGTTCGAAACCCCGGTGGTGACGTCTTTTGCCGATCTTTTACAGCAAGTGCCTACACGGGGAGCTGTAAGTATTAGTTAATCCACCTAATATCTCAGTCCATACAGTGGCGCGATGGCTTGGCGCACTGTACGAGCTGATGATCGAGACTCTCTTTTGCATCCGTGGTTCGCAACCCCGGTGATGACGTCTTTTACAGCAAGTGCCTACACGGGGAGCTGTAAGTATTAGTTAATCCACCTAATATCTCAGTCCATACAGTGGCGCGATGGCTTGGCGCACTGTACGAGCTGATGATCGAGACTCTCTTTTGCATCCGTGGTTCGAACCCCGGTGATGACGTCTTTTACAGCAAGTGCCTACACGGGGAGCTGTAAGTATTAGTTAATCCAGCTAATATCTCAGTCCATACAGTGGCGCGATGGCTTGGCGCACTGTACGAGCTGATGATCGAGACTCTCTTTTGCATCCGTGGTTCGGAAACCCATGGTGACGTCTTTTGCCGACCTTTTACAGCAAGTGCCTACACGGGGAGCTGTAAGTATTAGTTAATCCAGCTAATATCTCAGTCCATACAGTGGCGCGATGGCTTGGCGCACTGTACGAGCTGATGATCGAGACTCTCTTTTGCATCCGTGGTTCGAACCCCGGTGATGACGTCTTTTGCCGACCTTTTACAGCAAGTGCCTACACGGGGAGCTGTAAGTATTAGTTAATCCAGCTAATATCTCAGTCCATACAGTGGCGCGATGGCTTGGCGCACTGTACGAGCTGATGATCGAGACTCTCTTTTGCATCCGTGGTTCGAACCCCGGTGATGACGTCTTTTGCCGATCTTTTACAGCAAGTGCCTACACGGGGAGCTGTAAGTATTAGTTAATCCACCTAATATCTCAGTCCATACAGTGGCGCGATGGCTTGGCGCACTGTACGAGCTGATGATCGAGACTCTCTTTTGCATCCGTGGTTCGAACCCCGGTGATGACGTCTTTTGCCGATCTTTTACAGCAAGTGCCTACACGGGGAGTTGTAAGTATTAGTTAATCCAGCTAATATCTCAGTCCATACAGTGGCGCGATGGCTTGGCGCACTGTACGAGCTGATGATCGAGACTCTCTTTTGCATCCGTGGTTCGAAACCCCGGTGGTGACGTCTTTTGCCGATCTTTTACAGCAAGTGCCTACACGGGGAGCTGTAAGTATTAGTTAATCCAGCTAATATCTCAGTCCATACAGTGGCGCGATGGCTTGGCGCACTGTACGAGCTGATGATCGAGACTCTCTTTTGCATCCGTGGTTCGAACCCCGGTGATGACGTCTTTTGCCGATCTTTTACAGCAAGTGCCTACACGGGGAGCTGTAAGTATTAGTTAATCCAGCTAATATCTCAGTCCATACAGTGGCGCGATGGCTTGGCGCACTGTACGAGCTGATGATCGAGACTCTCTTTTGCATCCGTGGTTCGAAACCCCATGGTGACGTCTTTTGCCGATCTTTTACAGCAAGTGCCTACACGGGGAGCTGTAAGTATTAGTTAATCCACCTAATATCTCAGTCCATACAGTGGCGCGATGGCTTGGCGCACTGTACGAGCTGATGATCGAGACTCTCTTTTGCATCCGTGGTTCGAACCCCGGTGATGACGTCTTTTGCCGATCTTTTACAGCAAGTGCCTACACGGGGAGCTGTAAGTATTAGTTAATCCACCTAATATCTCAGTCCATACAGTGGCGCGATGGCTTGGCGCACTGTACGAGCTGATGATCGAGACTCTCTCTTGCATCCGTGGTTCGAAACCCCGGTGATGACGTCTTTTGCCGATCTTTTACAGCAAGTGCCTACACGGGGAGCTGTAAGTATTAGTTAATCCAGCTAATATCTCAGTCCATACAGTGGCGCGATGGCTTGGCGCACTGTACGAGCTGATGATCGAGACTCTCTTTTGCATCCGTGGTTCGGAAACCCATGGTGACGTCTTTTGCCGACCTTTTACAGCAAGTGCCTACACGGGGAGCTGTAAGTATTAGTTAATCCACCTAATATCTCAGTCCATACAGTGGCGCGATGGCTTGGCGCACTGTACGAGCTGATGATCGAGACTCTCTTTTGCATCCGTGGTTCGAACCCCGGTGATGACGTCTTTTGGCGATCTTTTACAGCAAGTGCCTACACGGGGAGCTGTAAGTATTAGTTAATCCACCTAATATCTCAGTCCATACAGTGGCGCGATGGCTTGGCGCACTGTACGAGCTGATGATCGAGACTCTCTTTTGCATCCGTGGTTCGAACCCCGGTGATGACGTCTTTTGCCGATCTTTTACAGCAAGTGCCTACACGGGGAGCTGTAAGTATTAGTTAATCCACCTAATATCTCAGTCCATACAGTGGCGCGATGGCTTGGCGCACTGTACGAACTGATGATCGAGACTCTCTTTTGCATCCGTGGTTCGAAACCCCGGTGGTGACGTCTTTTGCCGATCTTTTACAGCAAGTGCCTACACGGGGAGCTGTAAGTATTAGTTAATCCAGCTAATATCTCAGTCCATACAGTGGCGCGATGGCTTGGCGCACTGTACGAGCTGATGATCGAGACTCTCTTTTGCATCCGTGGTTCGAACCCCGGTGATGACGTCTTTTGCCGATCTTTTACAGCAAGTGCCTACACGGGGAGCTGTAAGTATTAGTTAATCCAGCAAATATCTCAGTCCATACAGTGGCGCGATGGCTTGGCGCACTGTACGAGCTGATGATCGAGACCCTCTTTGGCATCCGTGGTTCGAAACCCCATGGTGACGTCTTTTGCCGATCTTTTACAGCAAGTGCCTACACGGGGAGCTGTAAGTATTAGTTAATCCACCTAATATCTCAGTCCATACAGTGGCGCGATGGCTTGGCGCACTGTACGAGCTGATGATCGAGACTCTCTTTTGCATCCGTGGTTCGAACCCCGGTGATGACGTCTTTTGCCGATCTTTTACAGCAAGTTCCTTCACGGGGAGCTGTAAGTATTAGTTAATCCAGCTAATATCTCAGTCCATACAGTGGCGCGATGGCTTGGCGCACTGTACGAGCTGATGATCGAGACTCTCTTTTGCATCCGTGGTTCGAACCCCCGGTGATGACGTCTTTTGCCGATCTTTTACAGCAAGTGCCTACACGGGGAGCTGTAAGTATTAGTTAATCCAGCTAATATCTCAGTCCATACAGTGGCGCGATGGCTTGGCGCACTGTACGAGCTGATGATCGAGACTCTCTTTTGCATCCGTGGTTCGAAACCCCGGTGATGACGTCTTTTGCCGATCTTTTACAGCAAGTGCCTACACGGGGAGCTGTAAGTATTAGTTAATCCAGCTAATATCTCAGTCCATACAGTGGCGCGATGGCTTGGCGCACTGTACGAGCTGATGATCGAGACTCTCTTTTGCATCCGTGGTTCGGAAACCCATGGTGACGTCTTTTGCCGACCTTTTACAGCAAGTGCCTACACGGGGAGCTGTAAGTATTAGTTAATCCACCTAATATCTCAGTCCATACAGTGGCGCGATGGCTTGGCGCACTGTACGAGCTGATGATCGAGACTCTCTTTTGCATCCGTGGTTCGAACCCCGGTGATGACGTCTTTTGCCGATCTTTTACAGCAAGTGCCTACACGGGGAGCTGTAAGTATTAGTTAATCCACCTAATATCTCAGTCCATACAGTGGCGCGATGGCTTGGCGCACTGTACGAGCTGATGATCGAGACTCTCTTTTGCATCCGTGGTTCGAACCCCAGTGATGACGTCTTTTGCCGATCTTTTACAGCAAGTGCCTACACGGGGAGCTGTAAGTATTAGTTAATCCACCTAATATCTCAGTCCATACAGTGGCGCGATGGCTTGGCGCACTGTACGAACTGATGATCGAGACTCTCTTTTGCATCCGTGGTTCGAAACCCCGGTGGTGACGTCTTTTGCCGATCTTTTACAGCAAGTGCCTACACGGGGAGCTGTAAGTATTAGTTAATCCACCTAATATCTCAGTCCATACAGTGGCGCGATGGCTTGGCGCACTGTACGAGCTGATGATCGAGACTCTCTTTTGCATCCGTGGTTCGAACCCCGGTGATGACGTCTTTTGCCGATCTTTTACAGCAAGTGCCTACACGGGGAGCTGTAAGTATTAGTTAATCCAGCTAATATCTCAGTCCATACAGTGGCGCGATGGCTTGGCGCACTGTACGAGCTGATGATCGAGACTCTCTTTGGCATCCGTGGTTCGAAACCCCATGGTGACGTCTTTTGCCGATCTTTTACAGCAAGTGCCTACACGGGGAGCTGTAAGTATTAGTTAATCCACCTAATATCTCAGTCCATACAGTGGCGCGATGGCTTGGCGCACTGTACGAGCTGATGATCGAGACTCTCTTTTGCATCCGTGGTTCGAACCCCGGTGATGACGTCTTTTGCCGATCTTTTACAGCAAGTTCCTTCACGGGGAGCTGTAAGTATTAGTTAATCCACCTAATATCTCAGTCCATACAGTGGCGCGATGGCTTGGCGCACTGTACGAGCTGATGATCGAGACCCTCTTTTGCATCCGTGGTTCGAACCCCCGGTGATGACGTCTTTTGCCGATCTTTTACAGCAAGTGCCTACACGGGGAGCTGTAAGTATTAGTTAATCCAGCTAATATCTCAGTCCATACAGTGGCGCGATGGCTTGGCGCACTGTACGAGCTGATGATCGAGACTCTCTTTTGCATCCGTGGTTCGAAACCCCGGTGATGACGTCTTTTGCCGATCTTTTACAGCAAGTGCCTACACGGGGAGCTGTAAGTATTAGTTAATCCAGCTAATATCTCAGTCCATACAGTGGCGCGATGGCTTGGCGCACTGTACGAGCTGATGATCGAGACTCTCTTTTGCATCCGTGGTTCGGAAACCCATGGTGACGTCTTTTGCCGATCTTTTACAGCAAGTGCCTACACGGGGAGCTGTAAGTATTAGTTAATCCAGCTAATATCTCAGTCCATACAGTGGCGCGATGGCTTGGCGCACTGTACGAGCTGATGATCGAGACTCTCTTTTGCATCCGTGGTTCGAACCCCGGTGATGACGTCTTTTGCCGATCTTTTACAGCAAGTGCCTACACGGGGAGCTGTAAGTATTAGTTAATCCAGCTAATATCTCAGTCCATACAGTGGCGCGATGGCTTGGCGCACTGTACGAGCTGATGATCGAGACTCTCTTTTGCATCCGTGGTTCGAAACCCCATGGTGACGTCTTTTGCCGATCTTTTACAGCAAGTGCCTACACGGGGAGCTGTAAGTATTAGTTAATCCAGCTAATATCTCAGTCCATACAGTGGCGCGATGGCTTGGCGCACTGTACGAGCTGATGATCGAGACTCTCTTTTGCATCCGTGGTTCGAACCCCGGTGATGACGTCTTTTGCCGATCTTTTACAGCAAGTTCCTTCACGGGGAGCTGTAATTATTAGTTAATCCACCTAATATCTCAGTCCATACAGTGGCGCGATGGCTTGGCGCACTGTACGAGCTGATGATCGAGACTCTCTTTTGCATCCGTGGTTCGAAACCCCGGTGATGACGTCTTTTACAGCAAGTGCCTACACGGGGAGCTGTAAGTATTAGTTAATCCAGCTAATATCTCAGTCCATACAGTGGCGCGATGGCTTGGCGCACTGTACGAGCTGATGATCGAGACTCTCTTTTGCATCCGTGGTTCGAAACCCCGGTGATGACGTCTTTTACAGCAAGTGCCTACACGGGGAGCTGTAAGTATTAGTTAATCCACCTAATATCTCAGTCCATACAGTGGCGCGATGGCTTGGCGCACTGTACGAGCTGATGATCGAGACTCTCTTTTGCATCCGTGGTTCGAAACCCCATGGTGACGTCTTTTGCCGATCTTTTACAGCAAGTGCCTACACGGGGAGCTGTAAGTATTAGTTAATCCAGCTAATATCTCAGTCCATACAGTGGCGCGATGTCTTGGCGCACTGTACGAGTTGATGATCGAGACTCTCTTTTGCATCCGTGGTTCGAACCCCGGTGGTGACGTCTTTTACAGCAAGTGCCTACACGGGGAGCTGTAAGTATTAGTTAATCCAGCTAATATCTCAGTCCATACAGTGGCGCGATGTCTTGGCGCACTGTACGAGTTGATGATCGAGACTCTCTTTTGCATCCGTGGTTCGAACCCCGGTGGTGACGTCTTTTACAGCAAGTGCCTACACGGGGAGCTGTAAGTATTAGTTAATCCACCTAATATCTCAGTCCATACAGTGGCGCGATGGCTTGGCGCACTGTACGAGCTGATGATCGAGACTCTCTTTTGCATCCGTGGTTCGAAACCCCGGTGATGACGTCTTTTACAGCAAGTGCCTACACGGGGAGCTGTAAGTATTAGTTAATCCACCTAATAACTCAGTCCATACAGTGGCGCGATGGCTTGGCGCACTGTACGAGCTGATGATCGAGACTCTCTTTTGCATCCGTGGTTCGAACCCCGGTGATGACGTCTTTTGCCGATCTTTTACAGCAAGTGCCTACACGGGGAGCTGTAAGTATTAGTTAATCCAGCTAATATCTCAGTCCATACAGTGGCGCGATGGCTTGGCGCACTGTACGAGCTGATGATCGAGACTCTCTTTTGCATCCGTGGTTCGAACCCCGGTGATGACGTCTTTTGCCGATCTTTTACAGCAAGTGCCTACACGGGGAGCTGTAAGTATTAGTTAATCCAGCTAATATCTCAGTCCATACAGTGGCGCGATGGCTTGGCGCACTGTACGAGCTGATGATCGAGACTCTCTTTTGCATCCGTGGTTCGAAACCCCGGTGATGACGTCTTTTGCCGATCTTTTACAGCAAGTGCCTACACGGGGAGCTGTAAGTATTAGTTAATCCACCTAATATCTCAGTCCATACAGTGGCGCGATGGCTTGGCGCACTGTACGAGCTGATGATCGAGACTCTCTCTTGCATCCGTGGTTCGAAACCCCGGTGATGACGTCTTTTGCCGATCTTTTACAGCAAGTGCCTACACGGGGAGCTGTAAGTATTAGTTAATCCAGCTAATATCTCAGTCCATACAGTGGCGCGATGGCTTGGCGCACTGTACGAGCTGATGATCGAGACTCTCTTTTGCATCCGTGGTTCGAAACCCCGGTGATGACGTCTTTTACAGCAAGTGCCTACACGGGGAGCTGTAAGTATTAGTTAATCCAGCTAATATCTCAGTCCATACAGTGGCGCGATGGCTTGGCGCACTGTACGAGCTGATGATCGAGACTCTCTTTTGCATCCGTGGTTCGAAACCCCATGGTGACGTCTTTTGCCGATCTTTTACAGCAAGTGCCTACACGGGGAGCTGTAAGTATTAGTTAATCCAGCTAATATCTCAGTCCATACAGTGGCGCGATGGCTTGGCGCACTGTACGAGCTGATGATCGAGACTCTCTTTTGCATCCGTGGTTCGAACCCCGGTGGTGACGTCTTTTACAGCAAGTGCCTACACGGGGAGCTGTAAGTATTAGTTAATCCACCTAATATCTCAGTCCATACAGTGGCGCGATGTCTTGGCGCACTGTACGAGCTGATGATCGAGACTCTCTTTTGCATCCGTGGTTCGAACCCCGGTGGTGACGTCTTTTACAGCAAGTGCCTACACGGGGAGCTGTAAGTATTAGTTAATCCAGCTAATATCTCAGTCCATACAGTGGCGCGATGGCTTGGCGCACTGTACGAGCTGATGATCGAGACTCTCTTTTGCATCCGTGGTTCGAACCCCGGTGGTGACGTCTTTTACAGCAAGTGCCTACACGGGGAGCTGTAAGTATTAGTTAATCCACCTAATATCTCAGTCCATACAGTGGCGCGATGGCTTGGCGAACTGTACGAACTGATGATCGAGACTCTCTTTTGCATCCGTGGTTCGAAACCCCGGTGGTGACGTCTTTTGCCGATCTTTTACAGCAAGTGCCTACACGGGGAGCTGTAAGTATTAGTTAATCCACCTAATATCTCAGTCCATACAGTGGCGCGATGGCTTGGCGCACTGTACGAGCTGATGATCGAGACTCTCTTTTGCATCCGTGGTTCGAACCCCGGTGATGACGTCTTTTGCCGATCTTTTACAGCAAGTGCCTACACGGGGAGCTGTAAGTATTAGTTAATCCAGCTAATATCTCAGTCCATACAGTGGCGCGATGGCTTGGCGCACTGTACGAGCTGATGATCGAGACTCTCTTTTGCATCCGTGGTTCGAACCCCGGTGATGACGTCTTTTGCCGATCTTTTACAGCAAGTGCCTACACGGGGAGCTGTAAGTATTAGTTAATCCAGCTAATATCTCAGTCCATACAGTGGCGCGATGGCTTGGCGCACTGTACGAGCTGATGATCGAGACTCTCTTTTGCATCCGTGGTTCGAAACCCCGGTGATGACGTCTTTTGCCGATCTTTTACAGCAAGTGCCTACACGGGGAGCTGTAAGTATTAGTTAATCCAGCTAATATCTCAGTCCATACAGTGGCGCGATGGCTTGGCGCACTGTACGAGCTGATGATCGAGACTCTCTTTTGCATCCGTGGTTCGAAACCCCGGTGATGACGTCTTTTGCCGATCTTTTACAGCAAGTGCCTACACGGGGAGCTGTAAGTATTTATTAATCCAGCTAATATCTCTGTCCATACAGTGGCGCGATGTCTTGGCGCACTGTACGAGCTGATGATCGAGACTCTCTTTTGCATCCGTGGTTCGAACCCCGGTGGTGACGTCTTTTACAGCAAGTGCCTACACGGGGAGCTGTAAGTATTAGTTAATCCACCTAATATCTCAGTCCATACAGTGGCGCGATGGCTTGGCGCACTGTACGAACTGATGATCGAGACTCTTTTTTGCATCCGTGGTTCGAAACCCCGGTGGTGACGTCTTTTGCCGATCTTTTACAGCAAGTGCCTACACGGGGAGCTGTAAGTATTAGTTAATCCACCTAATATCTCAGTCCATACAGTGGCGCGATGGCTTGGCGCACTGTACGAGCTGATGATCGAGACTCTCTTTTGCATCCGTGGTTCGAACCCCGGTGATGACGTCTTTTGCCGATCTTTTACAGCAAGTGCCTACACGGGGAGCTGTAAGTATTAGTTAATCCAGCTAATATCTCAGTCCATACAGTGGCGCGATGGCTTGGCGCACTGTACGAGCTGATGATCGAGACTCTCTTTTGCATCCGTGGTTCGAACCCCGGTGATGACGTCTTTTGCCGATCTTTTACAGCAAGTGCCTACACGGGGAGCTGTAAGTATTAGTTAATCCAGCTAATATCTCAGTCCATACAGTGGCGCGATGGCTTGGCGCACTGTACGAGCTGATGATCGAGACTCTCTTTTGCATCCGTGGTTCGAAACCCTGGTGGTGATGTCTTTTACAGCAAGTGCCTACACGGGGAGCTGTAAGTATTAGTTAATCCAGCTAATATCTCAGTCCATACAGTGGCGCGATGGCTTGGCGCACTGTACGAGCTGATGATCGAGACTCTCTTTTGCATCCGTGGTTCGAAACCCCGGTGATGACGTCTTTTGCCGATCTTTTACAGCAAGTGCCTACACGGGGAGCTGTAAGTATTAGTTAATCCAGCTAATATCTCAGTCCATACAGTGGCGCGATGGCTTGGCGCACTGTACGAGCTGATGATCGAGACTCTCTTTTGCATCCGTGGTTCAAACCCCGGTGATGACGTCTTTTGCCGATCTTTTACAGCAAGTGCCTACACGGGGAGCTGTAAGTATTAGTTAATCCAGCTAATATCTCAGTCCATACAGTGGCGCGATGGCTTGGCGCACTGTACGAGCTGATGATCGAGACTCTCTTTTGCATCCGTGGTTCAAACCCCGGTGATGACGTCTTTTGCCGATCTTTTACAGCAAGTGCCTACACGGGGAGCTGTAAGTATTAGTTAATCCACCTAATATCTCAGTCCATACAGTGGCGCGATGGCTTGGCGCACTGTACGAGCTGATGATCGAGACTCTCTTTTGCATCCGTGGTTCAAACCCCGGTGATGACGTCTTTTGCCGATCTTTTACAGCAAGTGCCTACACGGGGAGCTGTAAGTATTAGTTAATCCAGCTAATATCTCAGTCCATACAGTGGCGCGATGGCTTGGCGCACTGTACGAGCTAATGATCGAGACTCTCTTTTGCATTGGTGGTTCGAGACCCCATGGTGACGTCTTTTGCCGATCTTTTACAGCAAGTGCCTACACGGGGAGCTGTAAGTATTAGTTAATCCAGCTAATATCTCAGTCGATACAGTGGCGCGATGGCTTGGCGCACTGTACGAGCTGATGATCGAGACTCTCTTTTGCATCCGTGGTTCGAACCCCGGTGATGACGTCTTTTGCCGATCTTTAACAGCAAGTTCCTACACGGGGAGCTCTAAGTATTAGTTAATCCAGCTAATATCTCAGTCCATACAGTGGCGCGATGGCTTGGCGCACTGTACGAGCTGATGATCGAGACTCTCTTTTGCATCCGTGGTTCGAACCCCGGTGATGACGTCTTTTGCCGATCTTTTACAGCAAGTGCCTACACGGGGAGCTGTAAGTATTAGTTAATCCAGCTAATATCTCAGTCTATACAGTGGCGCGATGGCTAGGCGCACTGTACGAGCTGATGATCGAGACTCTCTTTTGCATCCGTGGTTCGAACCCCGGTCATCTTTTACATCAAAGACGTTATATCCAGTTATTAATAAGTCATACATTCATTTGCAAATTATTATCGTAAATATTATCACCATATATAGTATTCATTGATTGTCGAATTATTCTATTTTGTATTGTTATGTAAATACTTTTCTTCTTTCCTTTATACAGGGAGTCTTCTACTTTGTTAAGCTGTTGTACGCTTTTTGGAAGACTTCCTTCACACTGTAAATTTACACGTGAAAAACAAATAAATAAATCAAATCAAAATCAAATCAAAGTGCCTACACGGGGAGCTGTAAGTATTAGTTAATCCACTTAATATCTCAGTCCATACAGTGGCGCGATGGCTTGGCGCACTGTACGAGCTGATGATCGAGACTCTCTTTTGCATCCGTGGTTCGAAACCCCGGTGATGACGTCTTTTGCCGATCTTTTACAGCAAGTGCCTACACGGGGAGCTGTAAGTATTAGTTAATCCAGCTAATATCTCAGTCCATACAGTGGCGCGATGGCTTGGCGCACTGTACGAGCTGATGATCGAGACTCTCTTTTGCATCCGTGGTTCGAAACCCCGGTGATGACGTCTTTTACAGCAAGTGCCTACACGGGGAGCTGTAAGTATTAGTTAATCCAGCTAATATCTCAGTCCATACAGTGGCGCGATGGCTTGGCGCACTGTACGAGCTGATGATCGAGACTCTCTTTTGCATCCGTGGTTCGAAAACCCATGGTGACGTCTTTTTCCGATCTTTTACAGCAAGTGCCTACACGGGGAGATGTAAGTATTAGTTAATCCACCTAATATCTCAGTCCATACAGTGGCGCGATGGCTTGGCGCACTGTACGAGCTGATGATCGAGACTCTCTTTTGCATCCGTGGTTCGAACCCCGGTGATGACGTCTTTTGCCGATCTTTTACAGCAAGTGCCTACACGGCGAGCTGTAAGTATTAGTTAATCCACCTAATATCTCAGTCCATACAGTGGCGCGATGGCTTGGCGCACTGTACGAGCTGATGATCGAGACTCTCTTTTGCATCCGTGGTTCGAACCCCGGTGATGACGTCTTTTGCCGATCTTTTACAGCAAGTGCCTACACGGGGAGCTGTAAGTATTAGTTAATCCACTTAATATCTCAGTCCATACAGTGGCGCGATGGCTTGGCGCACTGTACGAGCTGATGATCGAGACTCTCTTTTGCATCCGTGGTTCGAAACCCGGTGATGACGTCTTTTGCCGATCTTTTACAGCAAGTGCCTACACGGGGAGCTGTAAGTATTAGTTAATCCACCTAATATCTCAGTCCATACAGTGGCGCGATGGCTTGGCGCACTGTACGAGCTGATGATCGAGACTCTCTTTTGCATCCGTGGTTCGAACCCCGGTGGTGACGTCTTTTACAGCAAGTGCCTACACGGGGAGCTGTAAGTATTAGTTAATCCAGCTAATATCTCAGTCCATACAGTGGCGCGATGGCTTGGCGCACTGTACGAGCTGATGATCGAGAATCTCTTTTGCATCCGTGGTTCGAACCCCGGTGATGACGTCTTTTGCCGATCTTTTTACAGCAAGTGCCTACACGGGGAGCTGTAAGTATTAGTTAATCCAGCTAATATCTCAGTCCATACAGTGGCGCGATGGCTTGGCGCACTGTACGAGCTGATGATCGAGACTCTCTTTTGCATCCGTGGTTCGAACCCCGGTGATGACGTCTTTTGCCGATCTTTTACAGCAAGTGCCTACACGGGGAGCTGTAAGTATTAGTTAATCCAGCTAATATCTCAGTCCATACAGTGGCGCGATGGCTTGGCGCACTGTACGAGCTGATGATCGAGACTCTCTTTTGCATCCGTGGTTCGAACCCCGGTGATGACGTCTTTTGCCGATCTTTTACAGCAAGTGCCTACACGGGGAGCTGTAAGTATTAGTTAATCCAGCTAATATCTCAGTCCATACAGTGGCGCGATGGCTTGGCGCACTGTACGAGCTGATGATCGAGACTCTCTTTTGCATCCGTGGTTCGAACCCTGGTGGTGACGTCTTTTACAGCAAGTGCCTACACGGGGAGCTGTAAGTATTAGTTAATCCAGCTAATATCTCAGTCCATACAGTGGCGCGATGGCTTGGCGCACTGTACGAGCTGATGATCGAGACTCTCTTTTGCATCCGTGGTTCGAACCCCGGTGATGACGTCTTTTGCCGATCTTTTACAGCAAGTGCCTACACGGGGAGCTGTAAGTATTAGTTAATCCAGCTAATATCTCAGTCCATACAGTGGCGCGATGGCTTGGCGCACTGTACGAGCTGATGATCGAGACTCTCTTTTGCATCCGTGGTTCGAACCCCGGTGATGACGTCTTTTGCCGATCTTTTACAGCAAGTGCCTACACGGGGAGCTGTAAGTATTAGTTAATCCAGCTAATATCTCAGTCCATACAGTGGCGCGATGGCTTGGCGCACTGTACGAGCTGATGATCGAGACTCTCTTTTGCATCCGTGGTTCGAAACCCCGGTGATGACGTCTTTTACAGCAAGTGCCTACACGGGGAGCTGTAAGTATTAGTTAATCCAGCTAATATCTCAGTCCATACAGTGGCGCGATGGCTTGGCGCACTGTACGAGCTGATGATCGAGACTCTCTTTTGCATCCGTGGTTCGAAAACCCATGGTGACGTCTTTTGCCGATCTTTTACAGCAAGTGCCTACACGGGGAGCTGTAAGTATTAGTTAATCCAGCTAATATCTCAGTCCATACAGTGGCGCGATGGCTTGGCGCACTGTACGAGCTGATGATCGAGACTCTCTTTTGCATCCGTGGTTCGAACCCCGGTGATGACGTCTTTTGCCGATCTTTTACAGCAAGTGCCTACACGGGGAGCTGTAAGTATTAGTTAATCCAGCTAATATCTCAGTCCATACAGTGGCGCGATGGCTTGGCGCACTGTACGAGCTGATGATCGAGACTCTCTTTTGCATCCGTGGTTCGAACCCCGGTGATGACGTCTTTTGCCGATCTTTTACAGCAAGTGCCTACACGGGGAGCTGTAAGTATTAGTTAATCCACTTAATATCTCAGTCCATACAGTGGCGCGATGGCTTGGCGCACTGTACGAGCTGATGATCGAGACTCTCTTTTGCATCCGTGGTTCGAAACCCCGGTGATGACGTCTTTTGCCGATCTTTTACAGCAAGTGCCTACACGGGGAGCTGTAAGTATTAGTTAATCCAGCTAATATCTCAGTCCATACAGTGGCGCGATGGCTTGGCGCACTGTACGAGCTGATGATCGAGACTCTCTTTTGCATCCGTGGTTCGAAACCCCGGTGATGACGTCTTTTACAGCAAGTGCCTACACGGGGAGCTGTAAGTATTAGTTAATCCAGCTAATATCTCAGTCCATACAGTGGCGCGATGGCTTGGCGCACTGTACGAGCTGATGATCGAGACTTTCTTTTGCATCCGTGGTTCGAACCCCGGTGGTGACGTCTTTAACAGCAAGTGCCTACACGGGGAGCTGTAAGTATTACTTAATCCAGCTAATATCTCAGTCCATACAGTGGCGCGATGGCTTGGCGCACTGTACGAGCTGATGATCGAGACTCTCTTTTGCATCCGTGGTTCGAACCCCGGTGATGACGTCTTTTGCCGATCTTTTACAGCAAGTGCCTACACGGGGAGCTGTAAGTATTAGTTAATCCAGCTAATATCTCAGTCCATACAGTGGCGCGATAACTTGGCGCACTGTACGAGCTGATGATCGAGACTCTCTTTTGCATCCGTGGTTCGAACCCCGGTGATGACGTCTTTTGCCGATCTTTTACAGCAAGTGCCTACACGGGGAGCTGTAAGTATTAGTTAATCCAGCTAATATCTCAGTCCATACAGTGGCGCGATGGCTTGGCGCACTGTACGAGCTGATGATCGAGACTCTCTTTTGCATCCGTGGTTCGAACCCCGGTGATGACGTCTTTTGCCGATCTTTTACAGCAAGTGCCTACACGGGGAGCTGTAAGTATTAGTTAATCCAGCTAATATCTCAGTCCATACAGTGGCGCGATGGCTTGGCGCACTGTACGAGCTGATGATCGAGACTCTCTTTTGCATCCGTGGTTCGAACCCCGGTGATGACGTCTTTTGCCGATCTTTTACAGCAAGTGCCTACACGGGGAGCTGTAAGTATTAGTTAATCCAGCTAATATCTCAGTCCATACAGTGGCGCGATGGCTTGGCGCACTGTACGAGCTGATGATCGAGACTCTCTTTTGCATCCGTGGTTCGAAACCCCGGTGATGACGTCTTTTACAGCAAGTGCCTACACGGGGAGCTGTAAGTATTAGTTAATCCAGCTAATATCTCAGTCCATACAGTGGCGCGATGGCTTGGCGCACTGTACGAGCTGATGATCGAGACTCTCTTTTGCATCCGTGGTTCGAAAACCCATGGTGACGTCTTTTGCCGATCTTTTACAGCAAGTGCCTACACGGGGAGCTGTAAGTATTAGTTAATCCAGCTAATATCTCAGTCCATACAGTGGCGCGATGGCTTGGCGCACTGTACGAGCTGATGATCGAGACTCTCTTTTGCATCCGTGGTTCGAACCCCGGTGATGACGTCTTTTGCCGATCTTTTACAGCAAGTGCCTACACGGGGAGCTGTAAGTATTAGTTAATCCAGCTAATATCTCAGTCCATACAGTGGCGCGATGGCTTGGCGCACTGTACGAGCTGATGATCGAGACTCTCTTTTGCATCCGTGGTTCGAACCCCGGTGATGACGTCTTTTGCCGATCTTTTACAGCAAGTGCCTACACGGGGAGCTGTAAGTATTAGTTAATCCACTTAATATCTCAGTCCATACAGTGGCGCGATGGCTTGGCGCACTGTACGAGCTGATGATCGAGACTCTCTTTTGCATCCGTGGTTCGAAACCCCGGTGATGACGTCTTTTGCCGATCTTTTACAGCAAGTGCCTACACGGGGAGCTGTAAGTATTAGTTAATCCAGCTAATATCTCAGTCCATACAGTGGCGCGATGGCTTGGCGCACTGTACGAGCTGATGATCGAGACTCTCTTTTGCATCCGTGGTTCGAAACCCCGGTGATGACGTCTTTTACAGCAAGTGCCTACACGGGGAGCTGTAAGTATTAGTTAATCCAGCTAATATCTCAGTCCATACAGTGGCGCGATGGCTTGGCGCACTGTACGAGCTGATGATCGAGACTTTCTTTTGCATCCGTGGTTCGAACCCCGGTGGTGACGTCTTTAACAGCAAGTGCCTACACGGGGAGCTGTAAGTATTACTTAATCCAGCTAATATCTCAGTCCATACAGTGGCGCGATGGCTTGGCGCACTGTACGAGCTGATGATCGAGACTCTCTTTTGCATCCGTGGTTCGAACCCCGGTGATGACGTCTTTTGCCGATCTTTTACAGCAAGTGCCTACACGGGGAGCTGTAAGTATTAGTTAATCCAGCTAATATCTCAGTCCATACAGTGGCGCGATAACTTGGCGCACTGTACGAGCTGATGATCGAGACTCTCTTTTGCATCCGTGGTTCGAACCCCGGTGATGACGTCTTTTGCCGATCTTTTACAGCAAGTGCCTACACGGGGAGCTGTAAGTATTAGTTAATCCAGCTAATATCTCAGTCCATACAGTGGCGCGATGGCTTGGCGCACTGTACGAGCTGATGATCGAGACTCTCTTTTGCATCCGTGGTTCGAAAACCGGTGATGACGTCTTTTACAGCAAGTGCCTACACGGGGAGCTGTAAGTATTAGTTAATCCAGCTAATATCTCAGTCCATACAGTGGCGCGATGGCTTGGCGCACTGTACGAGCTGATGATCGAGACTCTCTTTTGCATCCGTGGTTCGAACCCCGGTGATGACGTCTTTTGCCGATCTTTTACAGCAAGTGCCTACACGGGGAGCTGTAAGTATTAGTTAATCCAGCTAATATCTCAGTCCATACAGTGGCGCGATGGCTTGGCGCACTGTACGAGCTGATGATCGAGACTCTCTTTTGCATCCGTGGTTCGAAAACCGGTGATGACGTCTTTTACAGCAAGTGCCTACACGGGGAGCTGTAAGTATTAGTTAATCCAGCTAATATCTCAGTCCATACAGTGGCGCGATGGCTTGGCGCACTGTACGAGCTGATGATCGAGACTCTCTTTTGCATCCGTGGTTCGAAAACCGGTGATGACGTCTTTTACAGCAAGTGCCTACACGGGGAGCTGTAAGTATTAGTTAATCCAGCTAATATCTCAGTCCATACAGTGGCGCGATGGCTTGGCGCACTGTACGAGCTGATGATCGAGACTCTCTTTTGCATCCGTGGTTCGAACCCCGGTGATGACGTCTTTTGCCGATCTTTTACAGCAAGTGCCTACACGGGGAGCTGTAAGTATTAGTTAATCCAGCTAATATCTCAGTCCATACAGTGGCGCGATGGCTTGGCGCACTGTACGAGCTGATGATCGAGACTCTCTTTTGCATCCGTGGTTCGAAAACCGGTGATGACGTCTTTTACAGCAAGTGCCTACACGGGGAGCTGTAAGTACTAGTTAATCCACCTAATATCTCAGTCCATACAGTTTCGCGATGGCTTGGCGCACTGTACGAGCTGATGATCGAGACTCTCCTTTGCATCCGTGGTGCGAAACCCCGGTGGTGACGTCTTTTGCCGATCTTTTACAGCAAGTGCCTACACGGGGAGCTGTAAGTATTAGCTAATCCAGCTAATATCTCAGTTCATACAGTGGCGCGATGGCTTGGCGCACTGTACGAGCTGATGATCGAGACTCTCTTTTGCATCCGTGGTTCGAACCCCGGTGATGACGTCTTTTGTCGATCTTTTACAGCAAGTGCCTACACGGGGAGCTGTAAGTATTAGTTAATCCACCTAATATCTCAGTCCATACAGTGGCGCGATGGCTTGGCGCACTGTACGAGCTGATGATCGAGACTCTCTTTTGCATCCGTGGTTCGAACCCCGGTGGTGACGTCTTTTACAGCAAGTGCCTACACGGGGAGCTGTAAGTATTAGTTAATCCACCTAATATCTCAGTCCATACAGTGGCGCGATGGCTTGGCGCACTGTACGAGCTGATGATCGAGAATCTCTTTTGCATCCGTGGTTCGAACCCCGGTGATGACGTCTTTTGCCGATCTTTTTACAGCAAGTGCCTACACGGGGAGCTGTAAGTATTAGTTAATCCAGCTAATATCTCAGTCCATACAGTGGCGCGATGGCTTGGCGCACTGTACGAGCTGATGATCGAGACTCTCTTTTGCATCCGTGGTTCGAACCCCGGTGATGACGTCTTTTGCCGATCTTTTACAGCAAGTGCCTACACGGGGAGCTGTAAGTATTAGTTAATCCAGCTAATATCTCAGTCCATACAGTGGCGCGATGGCTTGGCGCACTGTACGAGCTGATGATCGAGACTCTCTTTTGCATCCGTGGTTCGAACCCCGGTGATGACGTCTTTTGCCGATCTTTTACAGCAAGTGCCTACACGGGGAGCTGTAAGTATTAGTTAATCCAGCTAATATCTCAGTCCATACAGTGGCGCGATGGCTTGGCGCACTGTACGAGCTGATGATCGAGACTCTCTTTTGCATCCGTGGTTCGAACCCTGGTGGTGACGTCTTTTACAGCAAGTGCCTACACGGGGAGCTGTAAGTATTAGTTAATCCAGCTAATATCTCAGTCCATACAGTGGCGCGATGGCTTGGCGCACTGTACGAGCTGATGATCGAGACTCTCTTTTGCATCCGTGGTTCGAACCCCGGTGATGACGTCTTTTGCCGATCTTTTACAGCAAGTGCCTACACGGGGAGCTGTAAGTATTAGTTAATCCAGCTAATATCTCAGTCCATACAGTGGCGCGATGGCTTGGCGCACTGTACGAGCTGATGATCGAGACTCTCTTTTGCATCCGTGGTTCGAACCCCGGTGATGACGTCTTTTGCCGATCTTTTACAGCAAGTGCCTACACGGGGAGCTGTAAGTATTAGTTAATCCAGCTAATATCTCAGTCCATACAGTGGCGCGATGGCTTGGCGCACTGTACGAGCTGATGATCGAGACTCTCTTTTGCATCCGTGGTTCGAAACCCCGGTGATGACGTCTTTTACAGCAAGTGCCTACACGGGGAGCTGTAAGTATTAGTTAATCCAGCTAATATCTCAGTCCATACAGTGGCGCGATGGCTTGGCGCACTGTACGAGCTGATGATCGAGACTCTCTTTTGCATCCGTGGTTCGAAAACCCATGGTGACGTCTTTTGCCGATCTTTTACAGCAAGTGCCTACACGGGGAGCTGTAAGTATTAGTTAATCCAGCTAATATCTCAGTCCATACAGTGGCGCGATGGCTTGGCGCACTGTACGAGCTGATGATCGAGACTCTCTTTTGCATCCGTGGTTCGAACCCCGGTGATGACGTCTTTTGCCGATCTTTTACAGCAAGTGCCTACACGGGGAGCTGTAAGTATTAGTTAATCCAGCTAATATCTCAGTCCATACAGTGGCGCGATGGCTTGGCGCACTGTACGAGCTGATGATCGAGACTCTCTTTTGCATCCGTGGTTCGAACCCCGGTGATGACGTCTTTTGCCGATCTTTTACAGCAAGTGCCTACACGGGGAGCTGTAAGTATTAGTTAATCCACTTAATATCTCAGTCCATACAGTGGCGCGATGGCTTGGCGCACTGTACGAGCTGATGATCGAGACTCTCTTTTGCATCCGTGGTTCGAAACCCCGGTGATGACGTCTTTTGCCGATCTTTTACAGCAAGTGCCTACACGGGGAGCTGTAAGTATTAGTTAATCCAGCTAATATCTCAGTCCATACAGTGGCGCGATGGCTTGGCGCACTGTACGAGCTGATGATCGAGACTCTCTTTTGCATCCGTGGTTCGAAACCCCGGTGATGACGTCTTTTACAGCAAGTGCCTACACGGGGAGCTGTAAGTATTAGTTAATCCAGCTAATATCTCAGTCCATACAGTGGCGCGATGGCTTGGCGCACTGTACGAGCTGATGATCGAGACTTTCTTTTGCATCCGTGGTTCGAACCCCGGTGGTGACGTCTTTAACAGCAAGTGCCTACACGGGGAGCTGTAAGTATTACTTAATCCAGCTAATATCTCAGTCCATACAGTGGCGCGATGGCTTGGCGCACTGTACGAGCTGATGATCGAGACTCTCTTTTGCATCCGTGGTTCGAACCCCGGTGATGACGTCTTTTGCCGATCTTTTACAGCAAGTGCCTACACGGGGAGCTGTAAGTATTAGTTAATCCAGCTAATATCTCAGTCCATACAGTGGCGCGATAACTTGGCGCACTGTACGAGCTGATGATCGAGACTCTCTTTTGCATCCGTGGTTCGAACCCCGGTGATGACGTCTTTTGCCGATCTTTTACAGCAAGTGCCTACACGGGGAGCTGTAAGTATTAGTTAATCCAGCTAATATCTCAGTCCATACAGTGGCGCGATGGCTTGGCGCACTCTACGAGCTGATGATCGAGACTCTCTTTTGCATCCGTGGTTCGAAAACCGGTGATGACGTCTTTTACAGCAAGTGCCTACACGGGGAGCTGTAAGTATTAGTTAATCCAGCTAATATCTCAGTCCATACAGTGGCGCGATGGCTTGGCGCACTGTACGAGCTGATGATCGAGACTCTCTTTTGCATCCGTGGTTCGAACCCCGGTGATGACGTCTTTTGCCGATCTTTTACAGCAAGTGCCTACACGGGGAGCTGTAAGTATTAGTTAATCCAGCTAATATCTCAGTCCATACAGTGGCGCGATGGCTTGGCGCACTGTACGAGCTGATGATCGAGACTCTCTTTTGCATCCGTGGTTCGAAAACCGGTGATGACGTCTTTTACAGCAAGTGCCTACACGGGGAGCTGTAAGTATTAGTTAATCCAGCTAATATCTCAGTCCATACAGTGGCGCGATGGCTTGGCGCACTGTACGAGCTGATGATCGAGACTCTCTTTTGCATCCGTGGTTCGAAAACCGGTGATGACGTCTTTTACAGCAAGTGCCTACACGGGGAGCTGTAAGTATTAGTTAATCCAGCTAATATCTCAGTCCATACAGTGGCGCGATGGCTTGGCGCACTGTACGAGCTGATGATCGAGACTCTCTTTTGCATCCGTGGTTCGAACCCCGGTGATGACGTCTTTTGCCGATCTTTTACAGCAAGTGCCTACACGGGGAGCTGTAAGTATTAGTTAATCCAGCTAATATCTCAGTCCATACAGTGGCGCGATGGCTTGGCGCACTGTACGAGCTGATGATCGAGACTCTCTTTTGCATCCGTGGTTCGAAAACCGGTGATGACGTCTTTTACAGCAAGTGCCTACACGGGGAGCTGTAAGTACTAGTTAATCCACCTAATATCTCAGTCCATACAGTTTCGCGATGGCTTGGCGCACTGTACGAGCTGATGATCGAGACTCTCCTTTGCATCCGTGGTGCGAAACCCCGGTGGTGACGTCTTTTGCCGATCTTTTACAGCAAGTGCCTACACGGGGAGCTGTAAGTATTAGCTAATCCAGCTAATATCTCAGTTCATACAGTGGCGCGATGGCTTGGCGCACTGTACGAGCTGATGATCGAGACTCTCTTTTGCATCCGTGGTTCGAACCCCGGTGATGACGTCTTTTGTCGATCTTTTACAGCAAGTGCCTACACGGGGAGCTGTAAGTATTAGTTAATCCACCTAATATCTCAGTCCATACAGTGGCGCGATGGCTTGGCGCACTGTACGAGCTGATGATCGAGACTCTCTTTTGCATCCGTGGTTCGAACCCCGGTGGTGACGACTTTTACAGCAAGTGCCTACACGGGGAGCTGTAAGTATTAGTTAATCCAGCTAATATCTCAGTCCATACAGTGGCGCGATGGCTTGGCGCACTGTACGAGCTGATGATCGAGACTCTCTTTTGCATCCGTGGTTCGAAACCCCGGTGATGACGTCTTTTGCCGATCTTTTACAGCAAGTGCCTACACGGGGAGCTGTAAGTATTAGTTAATCCAGCTAATATCTCAGTCCATACAGTGGCGCGATGGCTTGGCGCACTGTACGAGCTGATGATCGAGACTCTCTTTTCCATCCGTGGTTCGAACCCCGGTGATGACGTCTTTTGCCGATCTTTTACAGCAAGTGCCTACACGGGGAGCTGTAAGTATTAGTTAATCCAGCTAATATCTCAGTCCATACAGTGGCGCGATGGCTTGGCGCACTGTACGAGCTGATGATCGAGACTCTCGTTTGCATCCGTGGTTCGAACCCCGGTGATGACGTCTTTTGCCGATCTTTTACAGGAAGTCACTACACGGGGAGCTGTAAGTATTAGTTAATCCAACAAATATCTCAGTCCATACAGTGGCGCGATGGCTTGGCGCACTGTACGAGCTGATGATCGAGACTCTCTTTTGCATCCGTGGTTCGAACCCCGGTGGTGACGTCTTTTACAGCAAGTGCCTACACGGGGAGCTGTAAGTATTAGTTAATCCAGCTAATATCTCAGTCCATACAGTGGCGCGATGGCTTGGCGCACTGTACGAGCTGATGATCGAGACTCTCTTTTGCATCCGTGGTTCGAAACCCCGGTGGTGACGTCTTTTGCCGATCTTTTACAGCAAGTGCCTACACGGGGAGCTGTAAGTATTAGTTAATCCACCTAATATCTCAGTCCATACAGTGGCGCGATGGCTTGGCGCACTGTACGAGCTGATGATCGAGACTCTCTTTTGCATCCGTGGTTCGAAAACCGGTGATGACGTCTTTTGCCGATCTTTTACAGCAAGTGCCTACACGGGGAGCTGTAAGTATTAGTTAATCCAGCTAATATCTCAGTCCATACAGTGGCGCGATGGCTTGGCGCACTGTACGAGCTGATGATCGAGACTCTCTTTTGCATCCGTGGTTCGAACCCCGGTGGTGACGTCTTTTACAGCAAGTGCCTACACGGGGAGCTGTAAGTATTAGTTAATCCAGCTAATATCTCAGTCCATACAGTGGCGCGATGGCTTGGCGCACTGTACGAGCTGATGATCGAGACTCTCCTTTGCATCCGTGGTTCGAAACCCCGGTGGTGACGTCTTTTGCCGATCTTTTACAGCAAGTGCCTACACGGGGAGCTGTAAGTATTAGTTAATCCACCTAATATCTCAGTCCATACAGTGGCGCGATGGCTTGGCGCACTGTACGAGCTGATGATCGAGACTCTCTTTTGCATCCGTGGTTCGAACCCCGGTGATGACGTCTTTTGCCGATCTTTTACAGCAAGTGCCTACACGGGGAGCTGTAAGTATTAGTTAATCCACCTAATATCTCAGTCCATACAGTGGCGCGATGGCTTGGCGCACTGTACGAGCTGATGATCGAGACTCTCTTTTGCATCCGTGGTTCGAACCCCGGTGATGACGTCTTTTGCCGATCTTTTACAGCAAGTGCCTACACGGGGAGCTGTAAGTATTAGTTAATCCACCTAATATCTCAGTCCATACAGTGGCGCGATGGCTTGGCGCACTGTACGAGCTGATGATCGAGACTCTCTTTTGCATTCGTGGTTCGAACCCCGGTGGTGACGTCTTTTACAGCAAGTGCCTACACGGGGAGCTGTACGTATTAGTTAATCCACCTAATATCTCAGTCCATACATTGGCGCGATGGCTTGGCGCACTGTACGAGCTGATGATCGAGACTCTCTTTTGCATTCGTGGTTCGAACCCCGGTGGTGACGTCGTTTACAGCAAGTGCCTACATGGGGAGCTGTAAGTATTAGTTAATCCACCTAATATCTCAGTCCATACAGTGGCGCGATGGCTTGGCGCACTGTACGAGCTGATGATCGAGACTCTCTTTTGCATCCGTGGTTCGAAACCCCGGTGGTGACGTCTTTTGCCGATCTTTTACAGCAAGTGCCTACACGGGGAGCTGTAAGTATTAGTTAATCCAGCTAATATCTCAGTCCATACAGTGGCGCGATGGCTTGGCGCACTGTACGAGCTGATGATCGAGACTCTCTTTTGCATCAGTGGTTCGAACCCCGGTGATGACGTCTTTTGCCGATCTTTTACAGCAAGTGCCTACACGGTTATCTGTAAGTATTAGTTAATCCAGCTAATATCTCAGTCCATACAGTGGCGCGATGGCTTGGCGCACTGTACGAGCTGATGATCGAGACTCTCTTTTGCATTCGTGGTTCGAACCCCGGTGGTGACGTCTTTTACAGCAAGTGCCTACATGGGGAGCTGTAAGTATTAGTTAATCCACCTAATATCTCAGTCCATACAGTGGCGCGATGGCTTGGCGCACTGTACGAGCTGATGATCGAGACTCTCCTTTGCATCCGTGGTTCGAACCCCGGTGATGACGTCTTTTGCCGATCTTTTACAGCAAGTGCCTACACGGGGAGCTGTAAGTATTAGTTAATCCACCTAATATCTCAGTCCATACAGTGGCGCGATGGCTTGGCGCACTGTACGAGCTGATGATCGAGACTCTCTTTTGCATCCGTGGTTCGAACCCCGGTGATGACGTCTTTTGCCGATCTTTTACAGCAAGTGCCTACACGGGGAGCTGTAAGTATTAGTTAATCCAGCTAATATCTCAGTCCATACAGTGGCGCGATGGCTTGGCGCACTGTACGAGCTGATGATCTAGACTCTCTTTTGCATCCGTGGTTCGAACCCCGGTGGTGACGTCTTTTACAGCAAGTGCCTACACGGGGAGCTGTAAGTATTAGTTAATCCACCTAATATCTCAGTCCATACAGTGGCGCGATGGCTTGGCGCACTGTACGAGCTGATGATCGAGACTCTCTTTTGCATCCGTGGTTCGAAACCCCGGTGGTGACGTCTTTTGCCGATCTTTTACAGCAAGTGCCTACACGGGGAGCTGTAAGTATTAGTTAATCCACCTAATATCTCAGTCCATACAGTGGCGCGATGGCTTGGCGCACTGTACGAGCTGATGATCGAGACTCTCTTTTGCATCCGTGGTTCGAACCCCGGTGATGACGTCTTTTGCCGATCTTTTACAGCAAGTGCCTACACGGGGAGCTGTAAGTATTAGTTAATCCAGCAAAAATCTCAGTCCATACAGTGGCGCGATGGCTTGGCGCACTGTACGAGCTGTTGATCGAGACTCTCTTTTGCATCCGTGGTTCGAACCCCGGTGATGACGTCTTTTGCCGATCTTTTACAGCAAGTGCCTACACGGGGAGCTGTAAGTATTAGTTAATCCAGCTAATATCTCAGTCCATACAGTGGCGCGATGGCTTGGCGCACTGTACGAGCTGATGATCGAGACTCTCTTTTGCATCCGTGGTTCGAACCCCGGTGATGACGTCTTTTGCCGATCTTTTACAGCAAGTGCCTACACGGGGAGCTGTAAGTATTAGTTAATCCAGCTAATATCTCAGTCCATACAGTGGCGCGATGGCTTGGCGCACTGTACGAGCTGATGATCGAGACTCTCTTTTGCATCCGTGGTTCGAACCCCGGTGATGACGTCTTTTGCCGATCTTTTACAGCAAGTGCCTACACGGGGAGCTGTAAGTATTAGTTAATCCAGCTAATATCTCAGTCCATACAGTGGCGCGATGGCTTGGCGCACTGTACGAGCTGATGATCGAGACTCTCTTTTGCATCCGTGGTTCGAACCCCGGTGATGACGTCTTTTGCCGATCTTTTACAGCAAGTGCCTACACGGGGAGCTGTAAGTATTAGTTAATCCACCAAAAATCTCAGTCCATACAGTTGCGCGATGGCTTGGCGCACTGTACAAGCTGTTGATCGAGACTCTCTTTTGCATCCGTGGTTCGAACCCCGGTGATGACGTCTTTTGCCGATCTTTAACAGCAAGTGCCTACACGGGGAGCTGTAAGTATTAGTTAATCCAGCTAATATCTCAGTCCATACAGTGGCGCGATGGCTTGGCGCACTGTACGAGCTGATGATCGAGACTCTCGTTTGCATCCGTGGTTCGAACCCCGGTGATGACGTCTTTTGCCGATCTTTTACAGCAAGTGCCTACACGGGGAGCTGTAAGTATTAGTTAATCCACCAAAAATCTCAGTCCATACAGTGGCGCGATGGCTTGGCGCACTGTACGAGCTGTTGATCGAGACTCTCTTTTGCATCCGTGGTTCGAACCCCGGTGATGACGTCTTTTGCCGATCTTTTACAGCAAGTGCCTACACGGGGAGCTGTAAGTATTAGTTAATCCAGCTAATATCTCAGTCCATACAGTGGCGCGATGGCTTGGCGCACTGTACGAGCTGATGATCGAGACTCTCTTTTGCATCCGTGGTTCGAACCCCGGTGATGACGTCTTTTGCCGATCTTTTACAGCAAGTGCCTACACGGTTATCTGTAAGTATTAGTTAATCCAGCTAATATCTCAGTCCATACAGTGGCGCGATGGCTTGGCGCACTGTACGAGCTGATGATCGAGACTCTCTTTGGCATTCGTGGTTCGAACCCCGGTGGTGACGTCTTTTACAGCAAGTGCCTACACGGGGAGCTGTAAGTATTAGTTAATCCACCTAATATCTCAGTCCATACATTGGCGCGATGGCTTGGCGCACTGTACGAGCTGATGATCGAGACTCTCTTTTGCATTCGTGGTTCGAACCCCGGTGGTGACGTCTTTTACAGCAAGTGCCTACATGGGGAGCTGTAAGTATTAGTTAATCCAGCTAATATCTCAGTCCATACAGTGGCGCGATGGCTTGGCGCACTGTACGACCTGATGATCGAGACTCTCCTTTGCATCCGTGGTTCGAACCCCGGTGATGACGTCTTTTGCCGATCTTTTACAGCAAGTGCCTACACGGGGAGCTGTAAGTATTAGTTAATCCACCTAATATCTCAGTCCATACAGTGGCGCGATGGCTTGGCGCACTGTACGAGCTGATGATCGAGACTCTCTTTTGCATCCGTGGTTCGAACCCCGGTGATGACGTCTTTTGCCGATCTTTTAGAGCAAGTGCCTACACGGGGAGCTGTAAGTATTAGTTAATCCAGCTAATATCTCAGTCCATACAGTGGCGCGATGGCTTGGCGCACTGTACGAGCTGATGATCGAGACTCTCTTTTGCATCCGTGGTTCGAACCCCGGTGGTGACGTCTTTTACAGCAAGTGCCTACACGGGGAGCTGTAAGTATTAGTTAATCCAGCTAATATCTCAGTCCATACAGTGGCGCGATGGCTTGGCGCACTGTACGAGCTGATGATCGAGACTCTCTTTTGCATCCGTGGTTCGAAACCCCGGTGGTGACGTCTTTTGCCGATCTTTTACAGCAAGTGCCTACACGGGGAGCTGTAAGTATTAGTTAATCCACCTAATATCTCAGTCCATACAGTGGCGCGATGGCTTGGCGCACTGTACGAGCTGATGATCGAGACTCTCTTTTGCATCCGTGGTTCGAACCCCGGTGATGACGTCTTTTGCCGATCTTTTACAGCAAGTGCCTACACGGGGAGCTGTAAGTATTAGTTAATCCAGCAAAAATCTCAGTCCATACAGTGGCGCGATGGCTTGGCGCACTGTACGAGCTGTTGATCGAGACTCTCTTTTGCATCCGTGGTTCGAACCCCGGTGATGACGTCTTTTGCCGATCTTTTACAGCAAGTGCCTACACGGGGAGCTGTAAGTATTAGTTAATCCACCTAATATCTCAGTCCATACAGTGGCGCGATGGCTTGGCGCACTGTACGAGCTGATGATCGAGACTCTCTTTTGCATCCGTGGTTCGAACCCCGGTGATGACGTCTTTTGCCGATCTTTTACAGCAAGTGCCTACACGGGGAGCTGTAAGTATTAGTTAATCCAGCTAATATCTCAGTCCATACAGTGGCGCGATGGCTTGGCGCACTGTACGAGCTGATGATCGAGACTCTCTTTTGCATCCGTGGTTCGAACCCCGGTGATGACGTCTTTTGCCGATCTTTTACAGCAAGTGCCTACACGGGGAGCTGTAAGTATTAGTTAATCCAGCTAATATCTCAGTCCATACAGTGGCGCGATGGCTTGGCGCACTCTACGAGCTGATGATCGAGACTCTCTTTTGCATCCGTGGTTCGAACCCCGGTGATGACGTCTTTTGCCGATCTTTTACAGCAAGTGCCTACACGGGGAGCTGTAAGTATTAGTTAATCCACCAAAAATCTCAGTCCATACAGTGGCGCGATGGCTTGGCGCACTGTACGAGCTGATGATCGAGACTCTCTTTTGCATCCGTGGTTCGAACCCCGGTGATGACGTCTTTTGCCGATCTTTTACAGCAAGTGCCTACACGGGGAGCTGTAAGTATTAGTTAATCCAGCTAATATCTCAGTCCATACAGTGGCGCGATGGCTTGGCGCACTGTACGAGCTGATGATCGAGACTCTCTTTTGCATCCGTGGTTCGAACCCCGGTGATGACGTCTTTTGCCGATCTTTTACAGCAAGTGCCTACACGGGGAGCTGTAAGTATTAGTTAATCCACCAAAAATCTCAGTCCATACAGTGGCGCGATGGCTTGGCGCACTGTACGAGCTGTTGATCGAGACTCTCTTTTGCATCCGTGGTTCGAACCCCGGTGATGACGTCTTTTGCCGATCTTTTACAGCAAGTGCCTACACGGGGAGCTGTAAGTATTAGTTAATCCAGCTAATATCTCAGTCCATACAGTGGCGCGATGGCTTGGCGCACTGTACGAGCTGATGATCGAGACTCTCTTTTGCATCCGTGGTTCGAACCCCGGTGATGACGTCTTTTGCCGATCTTTTACAGCAAGTGCCTACACGGGGAGCTGTAAGTATTAGTTAATCCACCTAATATCTCAGTCCATACAGTGGCGCGATGGCTTGGCGCACTGTACGAGCTGATGATCGAGACTCTCTTTTGCATCCGTGGTTCGAACCCCGGTGATGACGTCTTTTGCCGATCTTTTACAGCAAGTGCCTACACGGGGAGCTGTAAGTATTAGTTAATCCAGCTAATATCTCAGTCCATACAGTGGCGCGATGGCTTGGCGCACTGTACGAGCTGATGATCGAGACTCTCTTTTGCATTCGTGGTTCGAACCCCGGTGGTGACGTCTTTTACAGCAAGTGCCTACACGGGGAGCTGTAAGTATTAGTTAATCCAGCTAATATCTCAGTCCATATAGTGGCGCGATGGCTTGGCGCACTGTACGAGCTGATGATCGAGACTCTCTTTTGCATCCGTTGTTCGAACCCCGGTGATGACGTCTTTTGCCGATCTTTTACAGCAAGTGCCTACACGGGGAGCTGTAAGTATTAGTTAATCCACCTAATATCTCAGTCCATACAGTTACGAGATGGCTTGGCGCACTGTACGAGCTGATGATCGAGGCTCTCTTTTGCATCCGTGGTTCGAAACCCCGGTGGTGACGTCTTTTGCCGATCTTTTAGAGCAAGTGCCTACACGGGGAGCTGTAAGTATTAGTTAATCCACCTAATATCTCAGTCCATACAGTGGCGCGATGGCTTGGCGCACTGTACGAGCTGATGATCGAGACTCTCTTTTGCATCCGTTGTTCGAACCCCGGTGATGACGTCTTTTACAGCAAGTGCCTACACGGGGAGCTGTAAGTATTAGTTAATCCAGCTAATATCTCAGTCCATACAGTGACGCGATGGCTTGGCGCACTGTACGAGCTGATGATCGAGACTCTCTTTTGCATCCGTGGTTCGAAACCCCGGTGGTGACGTCTTTTGCCGATCTTTTACAGCAAGTGCCTACACGGGGAGCTGTAAGTATTAGTTAATCCAGCTAATATCTCAGTCCATACAGTGGCGCGATGGCTTGGCGCACTGTACGAGCTGATGATCGAGACTCTCTTTTGCATCCGTGGTTCGAACCCCGGTGGTGACGTCTTTTACAGCAAGTGCCTACACGGGGAGCTGTAACTATTAGTTAATCCAGCTAATATCTCAGTTCATACAGTGGCGCGATGGCTTGGCGCACTGTACGAGCTGATGATCGAGACTCTCTTTTGCATCCGTGGTTCGAAACCCCGGTGGTGACGTCTTTTGCCGATCTTTTACAGCAAGTGCCTACACGGGGAGCTGTAAGTATTAGTTAATCCACCTAATATCTCAGTCCATACAGTGGCGCGATGGCTTGGCGCACTGTACGAGCTGATGATCAAGACTCTCTTTTGCATCCGTGTTTTGACCCCCGGTGGTGACGTCTTTTACAGCAAGTGCCTACACGGGGAACTGTAACTATTAGTTAATCCAGCTAATATCTCAGTCCATACAGTGGCGCGATGGCTTGGCGCACTGTACGAGCTGATGATCGAGACTCTCTTTTGCATCCGTGGTTCGAAACCCCGGTGGTGACGTCTTTTGCCGATCTTTTACAGCAAGTGCCTACACGGTTATCTGTAAGTATTAGTTAATCCAGCTAATATCTCAGTCCATACAGTGGCGCGATGGCTTGGCGCACTGTACGAGCTGATGATCGAGACTCTCTTTTGCATCCGTGGTTCCAACCCCGGTGATGACGTCTTTTGCCGATCTTTTACAGCAAGCGCCTACACGGGGAGCTGTAAGTATAAGTTAATCCACCTAATATCTCAGTCCATACAGTGGCGCGATGGCTTGGCGCACTGTACGAGCTGATGATCGAGACTCTCTTTTGCATCCGTGGTTCGAACCCCGGTGGTGACGTCTTTTACAGCAAGTGCCTACACGGGGAGCTGTAACTATTAGTTAATCCAGCTAATATCTCAGTCCATACAGTGGCGCGATGGCTTGGCGCACTGTACAAGCTGATGATCGAGACTCTCTTTTGCATCCGTGGTTCGAAACCCCGGTGGTGACGTCTTTTGCCGATCTTTTACAGCAAGTGCCTACACGGGGAGCTGTAAGTATTAGTTAATCCACCTAATATCTCAGTCCATACAGTGGCGCGATGGCTTGGCGCACTGTACGAGCTGATGATCGAGACTCTCTTTTGCATCCGTGGTTCGAACCCCGGTGATGACGTCTTTTGCCGATCTTTTACAGCAAGTGCCTACACGGGGAGCTGTAAGTATAAGTTAATCCAGCTAATATCTCAGTCCATACAGTGGCGCGATGGCTTGGCGCACTGTACGAGCTGATGATCGAGACTCTCTTTTGCATCCGTGGTTCGAACCCCGGTGATGACGTCTTTTGCCGATCTTTTACAGCAAGTGCCTACACGGGGAGCTGTAAGTATTAGTTAATCCAGCTAATATCTCAGTCCATACAGTGGCGCGATGGCTTGGCGCACTGTACGAGCTGATGATCGAGACTCTCTTTTGCATCCGTGGTTCGAAACCCCATGGTGACGTCTTTTGCCGATCTTTTACAGCAAGTGCCTACACGGGGAGCTGTAAGTATTAGTTAATCCAGCTAATATCTCAGTCCATACAGTGGCGCGATGGCTTGGCGCACTGTACGAGCTGATGATCGAGACTCTCGTTTGCATCCGTGGTTCGAACCCCGGTGGTGACGTCTTTTACAGCAAGTGCCTACACGGGGAGCTGTAAGTATTAGTTAATCCACCTAATATCTCAGTCCATACAGTGGCGCGATGGCTTGGCGCACTGTACGAGCTGATGATCGAGACTCTCTTTTGCATCCGTGGTTCGAAACCCCGGTGATGACGTCTTTTGCCGATCTTTTACAGCAAGTGCCTACACGGGGAGCTGTAAGTATTAGTTAATCCACCTAATATCTCAGTCCATACAGTGGCGCGATGGCTTGGCGCACTGTACGAGCTGATGATCGAGACTCTCTTTTGCATCCGTGGTTCGAAACCCCGGTGATGACGTCTTTTGCCGATCTTTTACAGCAAGTGCCTACACGGGGAGCTGTAAGTATTAGTTAATCCAGCTAATATCTCAGTCCATACAGTGGCGCGATGGCTTGGCGCACTGTACGAGCTGATGATCGAGACTCTCTTTTGCATCCGTGGTTCGAACCCCGGTGGTGACGTCTTTTGCCGATCTTTTACAGCAAGTGCCTACACGGGGAGCTGTAAGTATTAGTTAATCCAGCTAATATCTCAGTCCATACAGTGGCGCGATGGCTTGGCGCACTGTACGAGCTGATGATCGAGACTCTCTTTTGCATCCGTGGTTCGAACCCCGGTGATGACGTCTTTTGCCGATCTTTTACAGCAAGTGCCTACACGGGGAGCTGTAAGTATTAGTTAATCCACCTAATATCTCAGTCCATACAGTGGCGCGATGGCTTGGCGCACTGTACGAGCTGATGATCGAGACTCTCTTTTGCATCCGTGGTTCGAACCCCGGTGATGACGTCTTTTGCCGATCTTTTACAGCAAGTGCCTACACGGGGAGCTGTAAGTATTAGTTAATCCACCTAATATCTCAGTCCATACAGTGGCGCGATGGCTTGGCGCACTGTACGAGCTGATGATCGAGACTCTCTTTTGCATCCGTGGTTCGAACCCCGGTGGTGACGTCTTTTACAGCAAGTGCCTACACGGGGAGCTGTAAGTATTAGTTAATCCACCTAATATCTCAGTCCATACAGTGGCGCGATGGCTTGGCGCACTGTACGAGCTGATGATCGAGACTCTCTTTTGCATCCGTGGTTCGAAACCCCGGTGGTGACGTCTTTTGCCGATCTTTTACAGCAAGTGCCTACACGGGGAGCTGTAAGTATTAGTTAATCCAGCTAATATCTCAGTCCATACAGTGGCGCGATGGCTTGGCGCACTGTACGAGCTGATGATCGAGACTCTCTTTTGCATCCGTGGTTCGAAAACCGGTGATGACGTCTTTTACAGCAAGTGCCTACACGGGGAGCTGTAAGTATTAGTCAATCCACCTAATATCTCAGTCCATACAGTGGCGCGATGGCTTGGCGCACTGTACGAGCTGATGATCGAGACTCTCTTTTGCATCCGTGGTTCGAAACCCCGGTGGTGACGTCTTTTGCCGATCTTTTAGAGCAAGTGCCTACACGGGGAGCTGTAAGTATTAGTTAATCCACCTAATATCTCAGTCCATACAGTGGCGCGATGGCTTGGCGCACTGTACGAGGTGATGATCGAGACTCTCTTTTGCATCCGTGGTTCGAACCCCGGTGGTGACGTCTTTTGCCGATCTTTTACAGCAAGTGCCTACACGGGGAGCTGTAAGTATTAGTTAATCCAGCTAATATCTCAGTCCATACAGTGGCGCGATGGCTTGGCGCACTGTACGAGCTGATGATCGAGACTCTCTTTTGCATCCGTGGTTCGAACCCCGGTGATGACGTCTTTTGCCGATCTTTTACAGCAAGTGCCTACACGGGGAGCTGTAAGTATTAGTTAATCCACCTAATATCTCAGTCCATACAGTGGCGCGATGGCTTGGCGCACTGTACGAGCTGATGATCGAGACTCTCTTTTGCATCCGTGGTTCGAACCCCGGTGATGACGTCTTTTGCCGATCTTTTACAGCAAGTGCCTACACGGGGAGCTGTAAGTATTAGTTAATCCAGCTAATATCTCAGTCCATACAGTGGCGCGATGGCTTGGCGCACTGTACGAGCTGATGATCGAGACTCTCTTTTGCATCCGTGGTTCGAACCCCGGTGGTGACGTCTTTTACAGCAAGTGCCTACACGGGGAGCTGTAAGTATTAGTTAATCCACCTAATATCTCAGTCCATACAGTGGCGCGATGGCTTGATCGAGACTCTCTTTTGCATCCGTGGTTCGAAACCCCGGTGGTGACGTCTTTTGCCGATCTTTTACAGCAAGTGCCTACACGGGTAGCTGTAAGTATTAGTTAATCCACCTAATATCTCAGTGCATACAGTGGCGCGATGGCTTGGCGCACTGTACGAGCTGATGATCGAGACTCTCTTTTGCATCCGTGGTTCGAAACCCCGGTGGTGACGTCTTTTGCCGATCTTTTACAGCAAGTGCCTACACGGGGAGCTGTAAGTATTAGTTAATCCAGCTAATATCTCAGTCCATACAGTGGCGCGATGGCTTGGCGCACTGTACGAGCTGATGATCGAGACTCTCTTTTGCATCCGTGGTTCGAAAACCGGTGATGACGTCTTTTACAGCAAGTGCCTACACGGGGAGCTGTAAGTATTAGTTAATCCACCTAATATCTCAGTCCATACAGTGGCGCGATGGCTTGGCGCACTGTACGAGCTGATGATCGAGACTCTCTTTTGCATCCGTGGTTCGAAACCCCGGTGGTGACGTCTTTTGCCGATCTTTTAGAGCAAGTGCCTACACGGGGAGCTGTAAGTATTAGTTAATCCACCTAATATCTCAGTCCATACAGTGGCGCGATGGCTTGGCGCACTGTACGAGGTGATGATCGAGACTCTCTTTTGCATCCGTGGTTCGAAACCCCGGTGGTGACGTCTTTTACAGCAAGTGCCTACACGGGGAGCTGTAAGTATTAGTTAATCCAGCTAATATCTCAGTCCATACAGTGGCGCGATGGCTTGGCGCACTGTACGAGCTGATGATCGAGACTCTCTTTTGCATCCGTGGTTCGAACCCCGGTGATGACGTCTTTTGCCGATCTTTTACAGCAAGTGCCTACACGGGGAGCTGTAAGTATTAGTTAATCCACCTAATATCTCAGTCCATACAGTGGCGCGATGGCTTGGCGCACTGTACGAGCTGATGATCGAGACTCTCTTTTGCATCCGTGGTTCGAAACCCCGGTGATGACGTCTTTTGCCGATCTTTTACAGCAAGTGCCTACACGGGGAGCTGTAAGTATTAGTTAATCCACCTAATATCTCAGTCCATACAGTGGCGCGATGGCTTGGCGCACTGTACGAGCTGATGATCGAGACTCTCTTTTGCATCCGTGGTTCGAAACCCCGGTGATGACGTCTTTTGCCGATCTTTTACAGCAAGTGCCTACACGGGGAGCTGTAAGTATTAGTTAATCCAGCTAATATCTCAGTCCATACAGTGGCGCGATGGCTTGGCGCACTGTACGAGCTGATGATCGAGACTCTCTTTTGCATCCGTGGTTCGAACCCCGGTGGTGACGTCTTTTGCCGATCTTTTACAGCAAGTGCCTACACGGGGAGCTGTAAGTATTAGTTAATCCAGCTAATATCTCAGTCCATACAGTGGCGCGATGGCTTGGCGCACTGTACGAGCTGATGATCGAGACTCTCTTTTGCATCCGTGGTTCGAACCCCGGTGATGACGTCTTTTGCCGATCTTTTACAGCAAGTGCCTACACGGGGAGCTGTAAGTATTAGTTAATCCACCTAATATCTCAGTCCATACAGTGGCGCGATGGCTTGGCGCACTGTACGAGCTGATGATCGAGACTCTCTTTTGCATCCGTGGTTCGAACCCCGGTGATGACGTCTTTTGCCGATCTTTTACAGCAAGTGCCTACACGGTTATCTGTAAGTATTAGTTAATCCAGCTAATATCTCAGTCCATACAGTGGCGCGATGGCTTGGCGCACTGTACGAGCTGATGATCGAGACTCTCTTTTGCATCCGTGGTTCGAACCCCGGTGGTGACGTCTTTTACAGCAAGTGCCTACACGGGGAGCTGTAAGTATTAGTTAATCCACCTAATATCTCAGTCCATACAGTGGCGCGATGGCTTGATCGAGACTCTCTTTTGCATCCGTGGTTCGAAACCCCGGTGGTGACGTCTTTTGCCGATCTTTTACAGCAAGTGCCTACACGGGTAGCTGTAAGTATTAGTTAATCCACCTAATATCTCAGTGCATACAGTGGCGCGATGGCTTGGCGCACTGTACGAGCTGATGATCGAGACTCTCTTTTGCATCCGTGGTTCGAAACCCCGGTGGTGACGTCTTTTGCCGATCTTTTACAGCAAGTGCCTACACGGGGAGCTGTAAGTATTAGTTAATCCAGCTAATATCTCAGTCCATACAGTGGCGCGATGGCTTGGCGCACTGTACGAGCTGATGATCGAGACTCTCTTTTGCATCCGTGGTTCGAAAACCGGTGATGACGTCTTTTACAGCAAGTGCCTACACGGGGAGCTGTAAGTATTAGTTAATCCACCTAATATCTCAGTCCATACAGTGGCGCGATGGCTTGGCGCACTGTACGAGCTGATGATCGAGACTCTCTTTTGCATCCGTGGTTCGAAACCCCGGTGGTGACGTCTTTTGCCGATCTTTTAGAGCAAGTGCCTACACGGGGAGCTGTAAGTATTAGTTAATCCACCTAATATCTCAGTCCATACAGTGGCGCGATGGCTTGGCGCACTGTACGAGGTGATGATCGAGACTCTCTTTTGCATCCGTGGTTCGAACCCCGGTGGTGACGTCTTTTGCCGATCTTTTACAGCAAGTGCCTACACGGGGAGCTGTAAGTATTAGTTAATCCAGCTAATATCTCAGTCCATACAGTGGCGCGATGGCTTGGCGCACTGTACGAGCTGATGATCGAGACTCTCTTTTGCATCCGTGGTTCGAACCCCGGTGATGACGTCTTTTGCCGATCTTTTACAGCAAGTGCCTACACGGGGAGCTGTAAGTATTAGTTAATCCACCTAATATCTCAGTCCATACAGTGGCGCGATGGCTTGGCGCACTGTACGAGCTGATGATCGAGACTCTCTTTTGCATCCGTGGTTCGAACCCCGGTGATGACGTCTTTTGCCGATCTTTTACAGCAAGTGCCTACACGGGGAGCTGTAAGTATTAGTTAATCCAGCTAATATCTCAGTCCATACAGTGGCGCGATGGCTTGGCGCACTGTACGAGCTGATGATCGAGACTCTCTTTTGCATCCGTGGTTCGAACCCCGGTGGTGACGTCTTTTACAGCAAGTGCCTACACGGGGAGCTGTAAGTATTAGTTAATCCACCTAATATCTCAGTCCATACAGTGGCGCGATGGCTTGGCGCACTGTACGAGCTGATGATCGAGACTCTCTTTTGCATCCGTGGTTCGAAACCCCGGTGGTGACGTCTTTTGCCGATCTTTTACAGCAAGTGCCTACACGGGGAGCTGTAAGTATTAGTTAATCCAGCTAATATCTCAGTCCATACAGTGGCGCGATGGCTTGGCGCACTGTACGAGCTGATGATCGAGACTCTCTTTTGCATCCGTGGTTCGAAAACCGGTGATGACGTCTTTTACAGCAAGTGCCTACACGGGGAGCTGTAAGTATTAGTTAATCCACCTAATATCTCAGTCCATACAGTGGCGCGATGGCTTGGCGCACTGTACGAGCTGATGATCGAGACTCTCTTTTGCATCCGTGGTTCGAAACCCCGGTGGTGACGTCTTTTGCCGATCTTTTAGAGCAAGTGCCTACACGGGGAGCTGTAAGTATTAGTTAATCCACCTAATATCTCAGTCCATACAGTGGCGCGATGGCTTGGCGCACTGTACGAGGTGATGATCGAGACTCTCTTTTGCATCCGTGGTTCGAAACCCCGGTGGTGACGTCTTTTACAGCAAGTGCCTACACGGGGAGCTGTAAGTATTAGTTAATCCAGCTAATATCTCAGTCCATACAGTGGCGCGATGGCTTGGCGCACTGTACGAGCTGATGATCGAGACTCTCTTTTGCATCCGTGGTTCGAACCCCGGTGATGACGTCTTTTGCCGATCTTTTACAGCAAGTGCCTACACGGGGAGCTGTAAGTATTAGTTAATCCACCTAATATCTCAGTCCATACAGTGGCGCGATGGCTTGGCGCACTGTACGAGCTGATGATCGAGACTCTCTTTTGCATCCGTGGTTCGAACCCCGGTGATGACGTCTTTTGCCGATCTTTTACAGCAAGTGTCTACACGGGGAGCTGTAAGTATTAGTTAATCCACCTAATATCTCAGTCCATACAGTGGCGCGATGGCTTGGCGCACTGTACGAGCTGATGATCGAGACTCTCTTTTGCATCCGTGGTTCGAACCCCGGTGGTGACGTCTTTTACAGCAAGTGCCTACACGGGGAGCTGTAAGTATTAGTTAATCCACCTAATATCTCAGTCCATACAGTGGCGCGATGGCTTGGCGCACTGTACGAGCTGATGATCGAGACTCTCTTTTGCATCCGTGGTTCGAACCCCGGTGATGACGTCTTTTGCCGATCTTTTACAGCAAGTGCCTACACGGGGAGCTGTAAGTATTAGTTAATCCAGCTAATATCTCAGTCCATACAGTTGCGCGATGGCTTGGCGCACTGTACGAGCTGATGATCGAGACTCTCTTTTGCATCCGTGGTTCGAACCCCGGTGATGACGTCTTTTGCCGATCTTTTACAGCAAGTGCCTACACGGGGATCTGTAAGTATTAGTTAATCCACCTAATATCTCAGTCCATACAGTGGCGCGATGGCTTGGCGCACTGTGCGAGCTGATGATCGAGACTCTCGTTTGCATCCGTGGTTCGAACCCCGGTGGTGACGTCTTTTACAGCAAGTGCCTACACGGGGAGCTGTAAGTATTAGTTAATCCAGCTAATATCTCAGTCCATACAGTGGCGCGATGGCTTGGCGCACTGTACGAGCTGATGATCGAGACTCTCTTTTGCATCCGTGGTTCGAAACCCCGGTGATGACGTCTTTTGCCGATCTTTTACAGCAAGTGCCTACACGGGGAGCTGTAAGTATTAGTTAATCCAGCTAATATCTCAGTCCATACAGTGGCGCGATGGCTTGGCGCACTGTACGAGCTGATGATCGAGACTCTCTTTTGCATCCGTGGTTCGAACCCCGGTGATGACGTCTTTTGCCGATCTTTTACAGCAAGTGCCTACACGGGGAGCTGTAAGTATTAGTTAATCCAGCTAATATCTCAGTCCATACAGTGGCGCGATGGCTTGGCGCACTGTACGAGCTGATGATCGAGACTCTCTTTTGCATCCGTGGTTCGAACCCCGGTGATGACGTCTTTTGCCGATCTTTTACAGCAAGTGCCTACACGGGGAGCTGTAAGTATTAGTTAATCCACCTAATATCTCAGTCCATACAGTGGCGCGATGGCTTGGCGCACTGTACGAGCTGATGATCGAGACTCTCTTTTGCATCCGTGGTTCGAACCCCGGTGGTGACGTCTTTTACAGCAAGTGCCTACACGGGGAGCTGTAAGTATTAGTTAATCCACCTAATATCTCAGTCCATACAGTGGCGCGATGGCTTGATCGAGACTCTCTTTTGCATCCGTGGTTCGAAACCCCGGTGGTGACGTCTTTTGCCGATCTTTTACAGCAAGTGCCTACACGGGGAGCTGTAAGTATTAGTTAATCCACCTAATATCTCAGTCCATACAGTGGCGCGATGGCTTGGCGCACTGTACGAGCTGATGATCGAGACTCTCTTTTGCATCCGTGGTTCGAACCCCGGTGATGACGTCTTTTGCCGATCTTTTACAGCAAGTGCCTACACGGGGAGCTGTAAGTATTAGTTAATCCAGCTAATATCTCAGTCCATACAGTGGCGCGATGGCTTGGCGCACTGTACGAGCTGATGATCGAGACTCTCTTTTGCATCCGTGGTTCGAACCCCGGTGATGACGTCTTTTGCCGATCTTTTACAGCAAGTGCCTACACGGGGAGCTGTAAGTATTAGTTAATCCAGCTAATATCTCAGTCCATACAGTGGCGCGATGGCTTGGCGCACTGTACGAGCTGATGATCGAGACTCTCTTTTGCATCCGTGGTTCGAACCCCGGTGATGACGTCTTTTGCCGATCTTTTACAGCAAGTGCCTACACGGGGAGCTGTAAGTATTAGTTAATCCACCAAAAATCTCAGTCCATACAGTGGCGCGATGGCTTGGCGCACTGTACGAGCTGATGATCGAGACTCTCTTTTGCATCCGTGGTTCGAACCCCGGTGATGACGTCTTTTGCCGATCTTTTACAGCAAGTGCCTACACGGGGAGCTGTAAGTATTAGTTAATCCAGCTAATATCTCAGTCCATACAGTGGCGCGATGGCTTGGCGCACTGTACGAGCTGATGATCGAGACTCTCTTTTGCATCCGTGGTTCGAACCCCGGTGATGACGTCTTTTGCCGATCTTTTACAGCAAGTGCCTACACGGGGAGCTGTAAGTATTAGTTAATCCACCAAAAATCTCAGTCCATACAGTGGCGCGATGGCTTGGCGCACTGTACGAGCTGTTGATCGAGACTCTCTTTTGCATCCGTGGTTCGAACCCCGGTGATGACGTCTTTTGCCGATCTTTTACAGCAAGTGCCTACACGGGGAGCTGTAAGTATTAGTTAATCCAGCTAATATCTCAGTCCATACAGTGGCGCGATGGCTTGGCGCACTGTACGAGCTGATGATCGAGACTCTCTTTTGCATCCGTGGTTCGAACCCCGGTGATGACGTCTTTTGCCGATCTTTTACAGCAAGTGCCTACACGGGGAGCTGTAAGTATTAGTTAATCCACCTAATATCTCAGTCCATACAGTGGCGCGATGGCTTGGCGCACTGTACGAGCTGATGATCGAGACTCTCTTTTGCATCCGTGGTTCGAACCCCGGTGATGACGTCTTTTGCCGATCTTTTACAGCAAGTGCCTACACGGGGAGCTGTAAGTATTAGTTAATCCAGCTAATATCTCAGTCCATACAGTGGCGCGATGGCTTGGCGCACTGTACGAGCTGATGATCGAGACTCTCTTTTGCATTCGTGGTTCGAACCCCGGTGGTGACGTCTTTTACAGCAAGTGCCTACACGGGGAGCTGTAAGTATTAGTTAATCCACCTAATATCTCAGTCCATATAGTGGCGCGATGGCTTGGCGCACTGTACGAGCTGATGATCGAGACTCTCTTTTGCATCCGTTGTTCGAACCCCGGTGATGACGTCTTTTGCCGATCTTTTACAGCAAGTGCCTACACGGGGAGCTGTAAGTATTAGTTAATCCACCTAATATCTCAGTCCATACAGTTACGAGATGGCTTGGCGCACTGTACGAGCTGATGATCGAGGCTCTCTTTTGCATCCGTGGTTCGAAACCCCGGTGGTGACGTCTTTTGCCGATCTTTTAGAGCAAGTGCCTACACGGGGAGCTGTAAGTATTAGTTAATCCACCTAATATCTCAGTCCATACAGTGGCGCGATGGCTTGGCGCACTGTACGAGCTGATGATCGAGACTCTCTTTTGCATCCGTGGTTCGAACCCCGGTGATGACGTCTTTTACAGCAAGTGCCTACACGGGGAGCTGTAAGTATTAGTTAATCCAGCTAATATCTCAGTCCATACAGTGGCGCGATGGTTTGGCGCACTGTACGAGCTGATGATCGAGACTCTCTTTTGCATCCGTTGTTCGAACCCCGGTGATGACGTCTTTTACAGCAAGTGCCTACACGGGGAGCTGTAAGTATTAGTTAATCCAGCTAATATCTCAGTCCATAGAGTGACGCGATGGCTTGGCGCACTGTACGAGCTGATGATCGAGACTCTCTTTTGCATCCGTGGTTCGAAACCCCGGTGGTGACGTCTTTTGCCGATCTTTTACAGCAAGTGCCTACACGGGGAGCTGTAAGTATTAGTTAATCCAGCTAATATCTCAGTCCATACAGTGGCGCGATGGCTTGGCGCACTGTACGAGCTGATGATCGAGACTCTCTTTTGCATCCGTGGTTCGAACCCCGGTGGTGACGTCTTTTACAGCAAGTGCCTACACGGGGAGCTGTAACTATTAGTTAATCCAGCTAATATCTCAGTTCATACAGTGGCGCGATGGCTTGGCGCACTGTACGAGCTGATGATCGAGACTCTCTTTTGCATCCGTGGTTCGAAACCCCGGTGGTGACGTCTTTTGCCGATCTTTTACAGCAAGTGCCTACACGGGGAGCTGTAAGTATTAGTTAATCCACCTAATATCTCAGTCCATACAGTGGCGCGATGGCTTGGCGCACTGTACGAGCTGATGATCAAGACTCTCTTTTGCATCCGTGTTTCGACCCCCGGTGGTGACGTCTTTTACAGCAAGTGCCTACACGGGGAGCTGTAACTATTAGTTAATCCAGCTAATATCTCAGTCCATACAGTGGCGCGATGGCTTGGCGCACTGTACGAGCTGATGATCGAGACTCTCTTTTGCATCCGTGGTTCGAAACCCCGGTGGTGACGTCTTTTGCCGATCTTTTACAGCAAGTGCCTACACGGGGAGCTGTAAGTATTAGTTAATCCACCTAATATCTCAGTCCATACAGTGGCGCGATGGCTTGGCGCACTGTACGAGCTGATGATCGAGACTCTCTTTTGCATCCGTGGTTCAAACCCCGGTGATGACGTCTTTTGCCGATCTTTTACAGCAAGCGCCTACACGGGGAGCTGTAAGTATAAGTTAATCCACCTAATATCTCAGTCCATACAGTGGCGCGATGGCTTGGCGCACTGTACGAGCTGATGATCGAGACTCTCTTTTGCATCCGTGGTTCGAACCCCGGTGGTGACGTCTTTTACAGCAAGTGCCTACACGGGGAGCTGTAACTATTAGTTAATCCAGCTAATATCTCAGTCCATACAGTGGCGCGATGGCTTGGCGCACTGTACGAGCTGATGATCGAGACTCTCTTTTGCATCCGTGGTTCGAAACCCCGGTGGTGACGTCTTTTGCCGATCTTTTACAGCAAGTGCCTACACGGGGAGCTGTAAGTATTAGTTAATCCACCTAATATCTCAGTCCATACAGTGGCGCGATGGCTTGGCGCACTGTACGAGCTGATGATCGAGACTCTCTTTTGCATCCGTGGTTCGAACCCCGGTGATGACGTCTTTTGCCGATCTTTTACAGCAAGTGCCTACACGGGGAGCTGTAAGTATAAGTTAATCCAGCTAATATCTCAGTCCATACAGTGGCGCGATGGCTTGGCGCACTGTACGAGCTGATGATCGAGACTCTCTTTTGCATCCGTGGTTCGAACCCCGGTGATGACGTCTTTTGCCGATCTTTTACAGCAAGTGCCTACACGGGGAGCTGTAAGTATTAGTTAATCCACCTAATATCTCAGTCCATACAGTGGCGCGATGGCTTGGCGCACTGTACGAGCTGATGATCGAGACTCTCTTTTGCATCCGTGGTTCGAACCCCGGTGGTGACGTCTTTTACAGCAAGTGCCTACACGGGGAGCTGTAAGTATTAGTTAATCCACCTAATATCTCAGTCCATACAGTGGCGCGATGGCTTGGCGCACTGTACGAGCTGATGATCGAGACTCTCTTTTGCATCCGTGGTTCGAAACCCCGGTGATGACGTCTTTTGCCGATCTTTTACAGCAAGTGCCTACACGGGGAGCTGTAAGTATTAGTTAATCCACCTAATATCTCAGTCCATACAGTGGCGCGATGGCTTGGCGCACTGTACGAGCTGATGATCGAGACTCTCTTTTGCATCCGTGGTTCGAAACCCCGGTGATGACGTCTTTTGCCGATCTTTTACAGCAAGTGCCTACACGGGGAGCTGTAAGTATTAGTTAATCCAGCTAATATCTCAGTCCATACAGTGGCGCGATGGCTTGGCGCACTGTACGAGCTGATGATCGAGACTCTCTTTTGCATCCGTGGTTCGAACCCCGGTGGTGACGTCTTTTGCCGATCTTTTACAGCAAGTGCCTACACGGGGAGCTGTAAGTATTAGTTAATCCAGCTAATATCTCAGTCCATACAGTGGCGCGATGGCTTGGCGCACTGTACGAGCTGATGATCGAGACTCTCTTTTGCATCCGTGGTTCGAACCCCGGTGATGACGTCTTTTGCCGATCTTTTACAGCAAGTGCCTACACGGGGAGCTGTAAGTATTAGTTAATCCAGCTAATATCTCAGTCCATACAGTGGCGCGATGGCTTGGCGCACTGTACGAGCTGATGATCGAGACTCTCTTTTGCATCCGTGGTTCGAACCCCGGTGATGACGTCTTTTGCCGATCTTTTACAGCAAGTGCCTACACGGGGAGCTGTAAGTATTAGTTAATCCACCTAATATCTCAGTCCATACAGTGGCGCGATGGCTTGGCGCACTGTACGAGCTGATGATCGAGACTCTCTTTTGCATCCGTGGTTCGAACCCCGGTGGTGACGTCTTTTACAGCAAGTGCCTACACGGGGAGCTGTAAGTATTAGTTAATCCAGCTAATATCTCAGTCCATACAGTGGCGCGATGGCTTGATCGAGACTCTCTTTTGCATCCGTGGTTCGAAACCCCGGTGGTGACGTCTTTTGCCGATCTTTTACAGCAAGTGCCTACACGGGGAGCTGTAAGTATTAGTTAATCCACCTAATATCTCAGTGCATACAGTGGCGCGATGGCTTGGCGCACTGTACGAGCTGATGATCGAGACTCTCTTTTGCATCCGTGGTTCGAAACCCCGGTGGTGACGTCTTTTGCCGATCTTTTACAGCAAGTGCCTACACGGGGAGCTGTAAGTATTAGTTAATCCAGCTAATATCTCAGTCCATACAGTGGCGCGATGGCTTGGCGCACTGTACGAGCTGATGATCGAGACTCTCTTTTGCATCCGTGGTTCGAAAACCGGTGATGACGTCTTTCACAGCAAGTGCCTACACGGGGAGCTGTAAGTATTAGTTAATCCACCTAATATCTCAGTCCATACAGTGGCGCGATGGCTTGGCGCACTGTACGAGCTGATGATCGAGACTCTCTTTTGCATCCGTGGTTCGAAACCCCGGTGGTGACGTCTTTTGCCGATCTTTTAGAGCAAGTGCCTACACGGGGAGCTGTAAGTATTAGTTAATCCACCTAATATCTCAGTCCATACAGTGGCGCGATGGCTTGGCGCACTGTACGAGGTGATGATCGAGACTCTCTTTTGCATCCGTGGTTCGAAACCCCGGTGGTGACGTCTTTTACAGCAAGTGCCTACACGGGGAGCTGTAAGTATTAGTTAATCCAGCTAATATCTCAGTCCATACAGTGGCGCGATGGCTTGGCGCACTGTACGAGCTGATGATCGAGACTCTCTTTTGCATCCGTGGTTCGAACCCCGGTGATGACGTCTTTTGCCGATCTTTTACAGCAAGTGCCTACACGGGGAGCTGTAAGTATTAGTTAATCCACCTAATATCTCAGTCCATACAGTGGCGCGATGGCTTGGCGCACTGTACGAGCTGATGATCGAGACTCTCTTTTGCATCCGTGGTTCGAACCCCGGTGATGACGTCTTTTGCCGATCTTTTACAGCAAGTGTCTACACGGGGAGCTGTAAGTATTAGTTAATCCACCTAATATCTCAGTCCATACAGTGGCGCGATGGCTTGGCGCACTGTACGAGCTGATGATCGAGACTCTCTTTTGCATCCGTGGTTCGAACCCCGGTGGTGACGTCTTTTGCCGATCTTTTACAGCAAGTGCCTACACGGGGAGCTGTAAGTATTAGTTAATCCAGCTAATATCTCAGTCCATACAGTGGCGCGATGGCTTGGCGCACTGTACGAGCTGATGATCGAGACTCTCTTTTGCATCCGTGGTTCGAACCCCGGTGATGACGTCTTTTGCCGATCTTTTACAGCAAGTGCCTACACGGGGAGCTGTAAGTATTAGTTAATCCACCTAATATCTCAGTCCATACAGTGGCGCGATGGCTTGGCGCACTGTACGAGCTGATGATCGAGACTCTCTTTTGCATCCGTGGTTCGAACCCCGGTGATGACGTCTTTTGCCGATCTTTTACAGCAAGTGCCTACACGGGGAGCTGTAAGTATTAGTTAATCCACCTAATATCTCAGTCCATACAGTGGCGCGATGGCTTGGCGCACTGTACGAGCTGATGATCGAGACTCTCTTTTGCATCCGTGGTTCGAACCCCGGTGGTGACGTCTTTTACAGCAAGTGCCTACACGGGGAGCTGTAAGTATTAGTTAATCCAGCTAATATCTCAGTCCATACAGTGGCGCGATGGCTTGATCGAGACTCTCTTTTGCATCCGTGGTTCGAAACCCCGGTGGTGACGTCTTTTGCCGATCTTTTACAGCAAGTGCCTACACGGGGAGCTGTAAGTATTAGTTAATCCACCTAATATCTCAGTGCATACAGTGGCGCGATGGCTTGGCGCACTGTACGAGCTGATGATCGAGACTCTCTTTTGCATCCGTGGTTCGAAACCCCGGTGGTGACGTCTTTTGCCGATCTTTTACAGCAAGTGCCTACACGGGGAGCTGTAAGTATTAGTTAATCCAGCTAATATCTCAGTCCATACAGTGGCGCGATGGCTTGGCGCACTGTACGAGCTGATGATCGAGACTCTCTTTTGCATCCGTGGTTCGAAAACCGGTGATGACGTCTTTCACAGCAAGTGCCTACACGGGGAGCTGTAAGTATTAGTTAATCCACCTAATATCTCAGTCCATACAGTGGCGCGATGGCTTGGCGCACTGTACGAGCTGATGATCGAGACTCTCTTTTGCATCCGTGGTTCGAAACCCCGGTGGTGACGTCTTTTGCCGATCTTTTAGAGCAAGTGCCTACACGGGGAGCTGTAAGTATTAGTTAATCCACCTAATATCTCAGTCCATACAGTGGCGCGATGGCTTGGCGCACTGTACGAGGTGATGATCGAGACTCTCTTTTGCATCCGTGGTTCGAAACCCCGGTGGTGACGTCTTTTACAGCAAGTGCCTACACGGGGAGCTGTAAGTATTAGTTAATCCAGCTAATATCTCAGTCCATACAGTGGCGCGATGGCTTGGCGCACTGTACGAGCTGATGATCGAGACTCTCTTTTGCATCCGTGGTTCGAACCCCGGTGATGACGTCTTTTGCCGATCTTTTACAGCAAGTGCCTACACGGGGAGCTGTAAGTATTAGTTAATCCACCTAATATCTCAGTCCATACAGTGGCGCGATGGCTTGGCGCACTGTACGAGCTGATGATCGAGACTCTCTTTTGCATCCGTGGTTCGAACCCCGGTGATGACGTCTTTTGCCGATCTTTTACAGCAAGTGTCTACACGGGGAGCTGTAAGTATTAGTTAATCCACCTAATATCTCAGTCCATACAGTGGCGCGATGGCTTGGCGCACTGTACGAGCTGATGATCGAGACTCTCTTTTGCATCCGTGGTTCGAACCCCGGTGGTGACGTCTTTTACAGCAAGTGCCTACACGGGGAGCTGTAAGTATTAGTTAATCCACCTAATATCTCAGTCCATACAGTGGCGCGATGGCTTGGCGCACTGTACGAGCTGATGATCGAGACTCTCTTTTGCATCCGTGGTTCGAACCCCGGTGATGACGTCTTTTGCCGATCTTTTACAGCAAGTGCCTACACGGGGAGCTGTAAGTATTAGTTAATCCAGCTAATATCTCAGTCCATACAGTTGCGCGATGGCTTGGCGCACTGTACGAGCTGATGATCGAGACTCTCTTTTGCATCCGTGGTTCGAACCCCGGTGATGACGTCTTTTGCCGATCTTTTACAGCAAGTGCCTACACGGGGATCTGTAAGTATTAGTTAATCCACCTAATATCTCAGTCCATACTGTAATATTGTGTCGAGCCCGGCTCCTCCGATAGTAAAACTATATCGGGACTCGCGATAGAAAGGTACTGGGATATCTTGATGCCGTATTTATGCTTCTTCAGGAGATGTCAGAACGGGCGAAAACAATGAGTTCACAGAAAAACAATTTGACAAGATCGGATTTGATTAATGATTCGGTATAATTTCTTCTCTGTCGATTCTCTTACAAATAAAACTAAATTACAATGATTTGACTTGACTTGACTCCGTCAATTAAACAATTAAAAGGAGTGATGAAATAGTAACGAAGCAATGACGAAGCAACGAACTGATCACGGAGCGCTGACGGAGTGATAAATTTGCTGATCAAGTGATAAATTTGCTGACGGAGTGCTCAAACTTTCGGCCTCCTTTTACTTTTAAACCTTACTTCCATAAAATCTCACTGCGCATAATCAGTAGGCAGCCAATGACCTGACCATCCTGTATTAACTTACTGATATAAAAATAAGTGCGCTGGCACTGATCTGCCCTGATTGGTTGGGAGTTTGGAAGTCCATCCCCTTTCTATGGAAACTTCCATACCACGTGAGAGAACCTTCTCGAATGTTCCACAGACATAATGGAATCTATTTTGGGAAAAGGCCCTGTACCAAGATTCAATAAGATAGTTAAAAACTTCTCGTGGGAAAACTGAATCCATGACCTAGATAAATACATAAGAGGCCTGTAATTAAGGTATCTCGATGGAGTTTTTCGGTAACATCAAAGAGATGGTATCACTATTTCATAACATCCCCCTCAATCTTTTAAAATTTTTGGATACTCCAAAATTTTAACATCATACTGCTTTAACTTATCATTATCTCAAGAAGGTAGAGTACTGTAAGCACATTCACTAATATTCATTGACTTCAATAAATGGCCTTCATATATCTCAAAGGTTAACATCTAGGTTACGAATTATTAAAATGATCATATGGTATATACATTGACACTATCTCCATGAAAAATTTTTGTGTACCTCTTCAATATTGATGACATCATATGATGTAATCAAAAAAAAGTATCACTAAGGTATCTCAAAGTTACTTGACACAGCAAAATATGCAGTATCTCTTACAAAATACATTTATGCATTTCATACATCAATAATACATTTATATCAAAAGTGAAATCATGCCGTGATTGGGGAGAGATCAGAGAAAACTAGACTTAGTTATCTTTTAACTGAACAGAACACCTCAGCGTTCCATAAAAAATTCGTATATTAAAAAAGAAACCTTAAAATATTACAAACTCATTTACAAAAGCTCCTCTTTAATGAAGGCATACAGTAGTTTCAAAACTGTTTTGAAACCTTGTGAATCATATACATCCACTTCAAGAAAATCAAGAAAATGTGACTCGATAGCATGGTGACCCTAGGTATGCACTCCGAAATGATCTAGTAAAGTACCAAAGTACTAGATATTCGATACCATAAAAGAGACCTCATAGACTATGACATCAACAAATCTTTCTTCAAATTACATAATACTTAACATCTTGTCTTTTAAACTTCATGATGAAATTTACTTTTGCATGAATAATTGAGGAAAAGAAAATATATACATAAGTTCCTCAAAACATCTATACTTTCATTTGCTTCGATAACTGTTGCTGTAAGCAAAAGTTGCACATCTTCAATGCTGTCTCTGAATAGCCTTCAATATAACATCAATGATGCAATGTAAATATCCTTAAAATATTTTCTCAATATATGAAAACCCATGTTGCTAATATTCCGGATATGTTCTAATTGCCGGGTAAACGTTTGAACGAATTCATAAGGAGAAATAAGGTATACTCCTTACACATTTGCTATAAAAGATGAAACTAGGTCACTTGGTGGTGGTTTTAACAATAAAGCTTATATTGTTACACCATACAGTACAATGACTTCCACTTAATAGGTATGCAGGTAATTGCCATGACACATTCCATTCATACAATCGTGGGTAAAACACCTGTTCATCTGAACTTAAGGTAATATGCAGTTTTACATACTAACCATATAATGTTTGCAACATCCTGCCTGGATTGCCTGTAATGTTCAATCCCTTTTCATGGAGAAAATTCATTATTTCCCCTGTGTTGGAATATTTTCCTACATTCCACCAAAAATCATGACTCTTAAAGCCTGTTGGAAAACATGGTGTCTGATAGGTGACCAGAACCTGTAATTCACCCAATTTGTATCGAGCACGTTGGACTTTCATGTCTCCTTGTGGAGCATTTGCAAAAACTTTCTTTTGCCTTAATATGCTATCTTTCATGGAAGGATATGGAAGTGCTAATCCTTCATTATGTGCTCTATTCTCTAGAAAGGATGCAACATTCATTGGCTTAGTGGTCATAAGACACATGATGTGATCTGAAGTTACCCCTGGCAAAATGTTACCAAACTCATCATGAAACTCAATATGTGCATCTTGCATGACATTAACATTTTCTGCATTAGAAGTGTTACTACTCAAAACATTTCTCATTCGAGCAAGCTTTTCACTTGATGGACCTTTTGTTTTCAAGACCTGACGCAATTTCTGAATGTTGGTGATATTCTTAGTCTCAGAAGATGCTCTTACAAAACATGGTTTAAGCCTGTTATAATTGAATACATCACTAAGAATTTCTCCTTTGAGAGTGGCCAACAAATAATGAGTCCTATCCAAAACTTGATGGATTGCTAATGGTCCACACCATTCTGCAGCAATTTTGCGAGAGTGCGCAGTCAAGGAAGAAGACGTTGGCTTATACAGATACACTAATTGACCCGTTGAATAAATTGCACCTTTGTCTAGTTTTGCACTTATCTTAACATTTTGAGCATCTTGTTGCTTCTTTTGTAAGACCAACATTACCCTTGACAAATGATCAAATCGTTTCTTTAACAATGCAGCATATTCTCCATGAGATTGTGATAATCCTGCCATTGGATTGAACGATAAATTTGTAAGATTTGGCGGCTTACGTCCAAATGCAAGTTCAAATGGGCTATAGCTACCTAACTGAGGAGAGGAAAATGTGTTATATGCATAGGCTGATGTTGGGACAAATCGTACCCAATCCGTACCAAACTGATTTAAGTTCACTTTGAGGAAATTTGAAAGAGTCTGAATGTGTCTTTCAACCTGTAAGCTTCCATGATTGCTTACACTGATGAACTTTTGTTCAATGCCTAAAGCTTTACTTAAGAGCTCCACTAATTTTCCTGTAAGAGAAGCTGCCGCATCACTTATAATACAAGACGGTGGACCAAAAGTTGTGACTACCCTCTGCAATAATGCTTCACATATTGTTTCAGCATCAAGAGTCTTAAGAGAAACACATACAACAAATCTAGTGATCTCATCACAAACAACCATCAAATGTTTAAATCCTGTAGCCGTTGTGGGCATAGTCTTGAAATCCAGACTAAGTCTGTCAAAAGGACGATAAGAATCAGGAATGCGAGCATGATATTGTCTCAATTTGTCCGGTTTCTTACGGAATTCTTGACAACGGAGACATGCCTGAATATAATTACTGATGCGTTGAAACATATTGCGCAGATAGAAATGCTGTCTAATAGTCAAATATGTACGCATTACACCCTGATGATTACTTAACAAGTCATCATGATATCGAGATATTATCTGTTCTACCATAGTCTCAGGTACGACTAACTGAAGAGTCATCTTAGCATCATTAGTCTCATGCAAAAATATCCTGAATAACAAACTATTACATAACAAATAATCCTCTGCTTGAGAACGAACAGTTCTAGCATGCTTAACATTACTTGGAATAATGTCATGTGCAAGAAAATCATAAATTGGTTTGTAGTAAGGACAAGTTTGTTGTTGAATTTGCAACTCCTTTACATCAAATGGCAGATCATAGTTTTTGATCAGCTTTCCTTGAATTGCCTTCATGACTTTATTCAATTCCTTTTGTTTTGGAATGTGCCCTGTAACCAAATGATCAATGTTTGTTATGACTGGCTTTGGCTGAACGAATAATTCTGGTGGTGGTTCTCTGATTACCTCTTGCACTCTATGTCTATTCTGATCCACTAATCTTGGCTCTGAAGGTTGAGAAACACTTGTAAAATTTGGCACAACTAATACATCAGGACTAAATGTATGTCTATTTTCAATCGGCATAGTAATAGTAGGCCTTTGAATATTTGTTTCTCTCTTGTCAGTAGAAATTACTGGTGTAGTCGTCTTTTGTGACTCAGATTGTGGTCTCTGTGTAACATGATCATTAGAATGTGTTGCCTTAGGAACGGATGTCCTTTCAACTCTATTTGTTGATACTTTGGCTGGGGAATCCTGCTTGGACTCCTTTGTGACTTTATTCGGAAATAAATCTGGAACTTTGACTCCCATTGACCTTGCCATCGACCTTGTCATGATTGGATTAAATGTCTCCTTAGGTAGAGTTGAAAAATCCTCATAAGAATTGACCTCTTGAGCAACCTGATCTATTTCAGAGTGAAATTCCTGTGGTGCTCTAGACAAATAATCTGCCAAAACCAATTCTGAGCCTTTCTTATAACCAACCTGAAATGTATATTCTGACAATTTGAACAGAAGCTTACGTAAGCGTGAAGTTGCTGGTTCTTGTTTTGACTTAAACAATTCAACAATGGCAGAGTGATCAACATATGCCTCAAATTCTACATTTTGCAATAAATGTTTGAATGCTGTCACATTAATAAATAGACCCATCATTTCTAATTCAGTTACACTATACCTCTGACAAGCTGGTGGTAATATCTTAGAGTAATATGCAATAATATTCTCTTTGCCATTAACTCTTTGTGTCAGGTACGATCCTGTTGCTACTCGTGATGTGTCGCTATATAATACAAAACGACCATATTTCTGTGGCATATGCAATATAGGTGGATTACACAACAACTCTTTAATACTTTGAAATGCACACTGATGTTCCTCTGTCCATTTAAATACCTTTCTCTTACGACTCAAATGATGTAATGGTCTCAATAGTGCTTGAATATTTGGGAAAAATGAAGCCACATAATTAACTGCACCTACAAATCGTCTTACTGACTTAACATTGTGTGGTTTCGGTGTGTTCCTGATCGCTGCACATCTATCATGCAAAGGTTGGATACAAGCCTCACCTTCTGTGGTTATTGAGAGCAAATGTCCCATATATCGGACTGAATTTTGAAAAATGCTACACTTTTTCGGAGAGATTTTCAATCCGTTGTCCATTAAAACCTTAAAAATTGCCTGTAGGTGTTGTTTGTGAGATCGTTTGTCTGCACTGTACACAATAATATCATCATGATGAGCAATACAGAACTTATTTGAATTTGGGATCGTTGCCAAAATATCATTAATTTGCGACTGAAAGATCGCTGGAGATAAATTCAATCCCTGTGGTAAGCGTTTATAATAATAATGCTTTCCTCCATGAAATGATGCAATACCTGTATATTGTTGTGCATGAACACTGAGTGGCAGACAGAAGAATGCAGACTTTAAGTCAAGAACACCCAAAATTTTGGCTCCAGAGTACCCTATGGTACGGATAGTCTCATTCAGTAATGGAAATGGGTGATTCAGACGTTTTATTCTACTGTTCAAGTAGCGAAAATCTGTGACAACCCTTTTGTCTTTTGTTCCCTTCTTTGGAATGAGGAAAACCGGTGAGGTATAAGACTGATGTCCTACCGCTAAGATTCCTAATCGCACTAATTTGTCAAGCTCACTGGCGACAATGACTTTGTCCTCATCTGAAAGTCTATAGGGACGTATGTAAAATGGCTCATCATTAGTAAGAGTAATATCAGCCTCATAATTTGGACAGTGAGATAATTCACCATAAAGAGAAAATGCATCTCTATGTGAGTCTAGAAATTCATAAATGCTTTCTGTTTCTGAAGCATTCAGAATACTTTGTTCCAAATTAATGTTTTCTCTCATGATCTCCTGTTCCGATTTGGAAACCAGGGGATCATCGGCTGTCAAATGTGGATAACGATGTAAATTATATCGTGTAATTTCATCACGATTCTCTTTAGAGTTTGAATTGGTTTGAAAAAGAGACGGTTTTTCGATGTCTCTCATGACATTTAGAAAATCTAGAGATTCAGTAGGTATGTCTTCTGTGACCGTAATGATATCTCCTAAATTTAAATGAGCCACTGTGCGAGAAGGATGCAGACAAAATTTCTGATTACCCATGTTCCTTAGTAGAATCTTTGTTCTACCTTTATGCATTTTTACTAACATTCGTGAAGGACACATACGAGATATTAAAGGAAACGGTTTAATAACCACATCTGCATTTCGTGCATATAATGGAAGGCGTCCCTGTACAGTAATGTATCTTTGCTGACCTGAGTAAATAACAAATCTCTGCACTGGCCTAAGGAAAACTTTGGCTCGTTTTATTCTAAAACAATTTGTGGTAAAGTCCAAAGATCCATTCAATTCCTTCAGAGTTTGACTACCTAATATTAAGTCAATACCTGTCAGGTTTGCAGCAATTAAAGCAGAAAGCTGAAATTCATGACCCTGAATTTTGACCTGAAATGTTATCGTGCTATACGCATGAATAAACTGACCATTACCCAACTTTAGGTTTACTACATCAACTGAGACTGGTTGTATAGAGGATAAATACTTTGAATTTTGCACTGTAGAAGAAGAAATGATAGAGCGTGTCGCTCCACTATCAAACAACAATGAAATTCCTTTACCATCATGTAAAGTACCTCTTACAAAATTACGTGTGTCCAGTTGAATATCCACATTACGGTCGTTCCCTGTATATCTAGAACTAGGAATATTACTATTCTTCCAAATATTATTTGCTTTACGTTTCGATCTTCCCTTACTTGGTACTTTGTCTGGAGTCACTGTATGATGAGTGCTATCACAAGTGCTCCCTACTGAAAATTCTGTGTTGGTACTCTCTTTACATTAGCCTCCATTTCATGGCTTAGGCGAATTTGACAATATTGTGCAAAATGACCTCGATTTTGGCAGTAGTAACATGTGATTGAAGGATTAAAATATGGTAACCTTCTCCTGTTATTATTCTGACCTGTCCTAGGACCACGAGAATCACGAGAACTATATCTTTGCCTTGTATCTTTTGGATTGTCTTGCGATTCTGACCTACGTGACTGATCAAACTTGGTCTCTAATTCCTGAATTTTGGTACACAACTCGTGTATCTCAGAAGATGCAGAAATAGAAGTCTGAACAGAAGATGCTTTGTCGTGCATTGCCATAAATGGTTCGGAAGAAGCTGTGGGTTGACTTTGGATTTGTAAGTCAAAATAGCATTGAACTTTCATGACCAAATCTGCAATTGTTGCTTGTGGTGATGCAGACATTAACACTGCTGAGCGGCATTGCAAAGGCAGGGTCGAGATGAATTTATCTCTAATTTGGTCCTCGCCATAACTTAATTGTGCTGCAGCTTTGGAAATTTTGGCCAAATGAGCTTGAGCTGTATCACCTGGCGTATAGCTTAATGCATGAAATGCCTGTGATTTTGCATAGGAAGAAGTGCCTGGACTGAAACGAGCAAGGAATTGCTTGCGCAGATCAGCAACAGTTGAAAAACTTTTGTTTTCAATCCAGAGTCTGGCTTGGCCTTTAAGTGTTCGCTTAAATATGCGACATATTTCATTAAATTCTTCCGCTACAGCCTCAGGGGTGGTTTGGGACGGCAATTTATGCACCTCTAAATAATCTTCAAATCCCAAATAATGAGCTTCGGCTAAATCTGCATCAATTACATCGCCCTGAAATAGTGATGGCAAAAAATCAGTGGGCCTATGTTTCTGCATAACATTAACAGAGGTCGAAGTTTCCTGTTCACTGACGGACATTATGCTGAATACAATTAGGCTAGTTATGAGTTTACAACAGGAGCCTTTACTTAATTGAACACACTATCGACCGTTATTAAATACAAATAACAAATATGCAATACATGGACACGATTAAAATAACTTATCGTTACACTCTGATCTCAAATAGGGGTTGGGATACAAATTGGCATGATTTCACTCACCCTTAAGTTTAACTAAGAACTGGTAGTGGTACTGCAAACGATGAAGTCCCTCGGTTAGCAGTAGTAGTTGCGGCAGGTAGTAGCAGTAGCAGGTGGGCCTACATCTCGTATGCTGCAGATTCGTTCGCCGTTAACATCGGGTCGAGTCTAGGCTTAGATCGCGAAAATGTTCAGTTCTGATGTTTAGAGCTGTAGTATAACTAACTACGTACTAGTTGCGCGAATGTTCAAACGCGAACTGCATGCTGGGTTGATCATCGTTAGTGTACAGATCAGTGGTTCCGGCATCCGGTGTACAGGCTTAGGCTAGTATAGGCCGTCTTCCCTCGTAGAGTGTTTCAGTTAGGCTAGGTCGTGAACATACGTTGTGTCCCTCGTTAGGTCTTCGGGCCAAAAAAAAAAATCACCTGTTCGTTATTGATCGTAACGAACGAAGTTGTGAAAAGTTCCGTTTCCGTTGTGTTCCTGAAGAAAGCAACCGATCTCCACCATGTAATATTGTGTCGAGCCCGGCTCCTCCGATAGTAAAACTATATCGGGACTCGCGATAGAAAGGTACTGGGATATCTTGATGCCGTATTTATGCTTCTTCAGGAGATGTCAGAACGGGCGAAAACAATGAGTTCACAGAAAAACAATTTGACAAGATCGGATTTGATTAATGATTCGGTATAATTTCTTCTCTGTCGATTCTCTTACAAATAAAACTAAATTACAATGATTTGACTTGACTTGACTTGACTTGACTCCGTCAATTAAACAATTAAAAGGAGTGATGAAATAGTAACGAAGCAATGACGAAGCAACGAACTGATCACGGAGCGCTGACGGAGTGATAAATTTGCTGATCAAGTGATAAATTTGCTGACGGAGTGCTCAAACTTTCGGCCTCCTTTTACTTTTAAACCTTACTTCCATAAAATCTCACTGCGCATAATCAGTAGGCAGCCAATGACCTGACCATCCTGTATTAACTTACTGATATAAAAATAAGTGCGCTGGCACTGATCTGCCCTGATTGGTTGGGAGTTTGGAAGTCCATCCCCTTTCTATGGAAACTTCCATACCACGTGAGAGAACCTTCTCGAATGTTCCACAGACATAATGGAATCTATTTTGGGAAAAGGCCCTGTACCAAGATTCAATAAGATAGTTAAAAACTTCTCGTGGGAAAACTGAATCCATGACCTAGATAAATACATAAGAGGCCTGTAATTAAGGTATCTCGATGGAGTTTTTCGGTAACATCAAAGAGATGGTATCACTATTTCATAACAATACAGTGGCGCGATGGCTTGGCGCACTGTGCGAGCTGATGATCGAGACTCTCGTTTGCATCCGTGGTTCGAACCCCGGTGGTGACGTCTTTTACAGCAAGTGCCTACACGGGGAGCTGTAAGTATTAGTTAATCCAGCTAATATCTCAGTCCATACAGTGGCGCGATGGCTTGGCGCACTGTACGAGCTGATGATCGAGACTCTCTTTTGCATCCGTGGTTCGAAACCCCGGTGATGACGTCTTTTGCCGATCTTTTACAGCAAGTGCCTACACGGGGAGCTGTAAGTATTAGTTAATCCACCTAATATCTCAGTCCATACAGTGGCGCGATGGCTTGGCGCACTGTACGAGCTGATGATCGAGACTCTCTTTTGCATCCGTGGTTCGAACCCCGGTGATGACGTCTTTTGCCGATCTTTTACAGCAAGTGCCTACACGGGGAGCTGTAAGTATTAGTTAATCCACCTAATATCTCAGTCCATACAGTGGCGCGATGGCTTGGCGCACTGTACGAGCTGATGATCGAGACTCTCTTTTGCATCCGTGGTTCGAACCCCGGTGATGACGTCTTTTGCCGATCTTTTACAGCAAGTGCCTACACGGGGAGCTGTAAGTATTAGTTAATCCACCTAATATCTCAGTCCATACAGTGGCGCGATGGCTTGATCGAGACTCTCTTTTGCATCCGTGGTTCGAAACCCCGGTGGTGACGTCTTTTGCCGATCTTTTACAGCAAGTGCCTACACGGGCAGCTGTAAGTATTAGTTAATCCAGCTAATATCTCAGTCCATACAGTGGCGCGATGGCTTGGCGCACTGTACGAGCTGATGATCGAGACTCTCTTTTGCATCCGTGGTTCGAACCCCGGTGATGACGTCTTTTGCCGATCTTTTACAGCAAGTGCCTACACGGGGAGCTGTAAGTATTAGTTAATCCACCTAATATCTCAGTCCATACAGTTGCGCGATGGCTTGGCGCACTGTACGAGCTGATGATCGAGACTCTCTTTTGCATCCGTGGTTCGAACCCCGGTGATGACGTCTTTTGCCGATCTTTTACATCAAGTGCCTACACGGGGAGCTGTAAGTATTAGTTAATCCACCTAATATCTCAGTCTATACAGTTGCGCGATGGCTTGGCGCACTGTACGAGCTGATGATCGAGACTCTCTTTTGCATCCGTGGTTCGAACCCCGGTGATGACGTCTTTTGCCGATCTTTTACAGCAAGTGCCTACACGGGGAGCTGTAAGTATTAGTTAATCCACCTAATATCTCAGTCCATACAGTGGCGCGATGGCTTGATCGAGACTCTCTTTTGCATCCGTGATTCGAAACCCCGGTGGTGACGTCTTTTGCCGATCTTTTACAGCAAGTGCCTACACGGGGAGCTGTAAGTATTAGTTAATCCAGCTAATATCTCAGTCCATACAGTGGCGCGATGGCTTGGCGCACTGTACGAGCTGATGATCGAGACTCTCTTTTGCATCCGTGGTTCGAACCCCGGTGATGACGTCTTTTGCCGATCTTTTACAGCAAGTGCCTACACGGGGAGCTGTAAGTATTAGTTAATCCACCTAATAACTCAGTCCATACAGTTGCGCGATGGCTTGGCGCACTGTACGAGCTGATGATCGAGACTCTCTTTTGCATCCGTGGTTCGAACCCCGGTGATGACGTCTTTTGCCGATCTTTTACAGCAAGTGCCTACACGGGGAGCTGTAAGTATTAGTTAATCCACCTAATATCTCAGTCCATACAGTGGCGCGATGGCTTGGCGCACTGTACGAGCTGATGATCAAGACTCTCTTTTGCATCCGTGGTTCGAAACCCCGGTGATGACGTCTTTTGCCGATCTTTTACAGCAAGTGCCTACACGGGGAGCTGTAAGTATTAGTTAATCCAGCTAATATCTCAGTCCATACAGTGGCGCGATGGCTTGGCGCACTGTACGAGCTGATGATCGAGACTCTCTTTTGCATCCGTGGTTCGAACCCCGGTGATGACGTCTTTTGCCGATCTTTTACAGCAAGTGCCTACACGGGGAGCTGTAAGTATTAGTTAATCCACCTAATATCTCAGTCCATACAGTGGCGCGATGGCTTGGCGCACTGTACGAGCTGATGATCGAGACTCTCTTTTGCATCCGTGGTTCGAACCCCGGTGATGACGTCTTTTGCCGATCTTTTACAGCAAGTGCCTACACGGGGAGCTGTAAGTATTAGTTAATCCAGCTAATATCTCAGTCCATACAGTGGCGCGATGGCTTGGCACACTGTACGAGCTGATGATCGAGATTCTCTTTTGCATCCGTGGTTCGAACCCCGGTGGTGACGTCTTTTACAGCAAGTGCCTACACGGGGAGCTGTAAGTATTAGTTAATCCACCTAATATCTCAGTCCATACAGTGGCGCGATGGCTTGATCGAGACTCTCTTTTGCATCCGTGGTTCGAAACCCCGGTGGTGACGTCTTTTGTCGATCTTTTACAGCAAGTGCCTACACGGGGAGCTGTAAGTATTAGTTAATCCAGCTAATATCTCAGTCCATACAGTGGCGCGATGGCTTGGCGCACTGTACGAGCTGATGATCGAGACTCTCTTTTGCATCCGTGGTTCGAACCCGGGTGATGACGTCTTTTGCCGATCTTTTACAGCAAGTGCCTACACGGGGAGCTGTAAGTATTAGTTAATCCACCTAATATCTCAGTCCATACAGTTGCGCGATGGCTTGGCGCACTGTACGAGCTGATGATCGAGACTCTCTTTTGCATCCGTGGTTCGAACCCCGGTGATGACGTCTTTTGCCGATCTTTTACAGCAAGTGCCTACACGGGGAGCTGTAAGTATTAGTTAATCCAGCTAATATCTCAGTCCATACAGTGGCGCGATGGCTTGGCGCACTGTGCGAGCTGATGATCGAGACTCTCGTTTGCATCCGTGGTTCGAACCCCGGTGATGACGTCTTTTACAGCAAGTGCCTACACGGGGAGCTGTAAGTATTAGTTAATCCAGCTAATATCTCAGTCCATACAGTGGCGCGATGGCTTGGCGCACTGTACGAGCTGATGATCGAGACTCTCTTTTGCATCCGTGGTTCGAACCCCGGTGATGACGTCTTTTGCCGATCTTTTACAGCAAGTGCCTACACGGGGAGCTGTAAGTATTAGTTAATCCACCTAATATCTCAGTCCATACAGTGGCGCGATGGCTTGGCGCACTGTACGAGCTGATGATCGAGACTCTCTTTTGCATCCGTGGTTCGAACCCCGGTGATGACGTCTTTTGCCGATCTTTTACAGCAAGTGCCTACACGGGGAGCTGTAAGTATTAGTTAATCCAGCTAATATCTCAGTCCATACAGTGGCGCGATGGCTTGGCGCACTGTACGAGCTGATGATCGAGACTCTCTTTTGCATCCGTGGTTCGAACCCCGGTGATGACGTCTTTTGCCGATCTTTTACAGCAAGTGCCTACACGGGGAGCTGTAAGTATTAGTTAATCCACCTAATATCTCAGTCCATACAGTGGCGCGATGGCTTGGCGCACTGTACGAGCTGATGATCGAGACTCTCTTTTGCATCCGTGGTTCGAAACCCCGGTGGTGACGTCTTTTGCCGATCTTTTACAGCAAGTGCCTACACGGGGAGCTGTAAGTATTAGTTAATCCACCTAATAGCTCAGTCCATACAGTGGCGCGATGGCTTGGCGCACTGTACGAGCTGATGATCGAGACTCTCTTTTGCATCCGTGGTTCGAACCCCGGTGATGACGTCTTTTGCCGATCTTTTACAGCAAGTGCCTACACGGGGAGCTGTAAGTATTAGTTAATCCACCTAATATCTCAGTCCATACAGTGGCGCGATGGCTTGGCGCACTGTACAAGCTGATTATCGAGACTCTCTTTTGCATCCGTGGTTCGAACCCCGGTGATGACGTCTTTTGCCGATCTTTTACAGCAAGTGCCTACACGGGGAGCTGTAAGTATTAGTTAATCCAGCTAATATCTCAGTCCATACAGTGGCGCGATGGCTTGGCGCACTGTACGAGCTGATGATCGAGACTCTCTTTTGCATCCGTGGTTCGAACCCCGGTGGTGACGTCTTTTACAGCAAGTGCCTACACGGGGAGCTGTAAGTATTAGTTAATCCACCTAATATCTCAGTCCATACAGTGGCTCGATGGCTTGGCGCACTGTACGAGCTGATGATCGAGACTCTCTTTTGCATCCGTGGTTCGAAACCCCTTTGATGACGTCTTTTGCCGATCTTTTACAGCAAGTGCCTACACGGGGAGCTGTAAGTATTAGTTAATCCACCTAATATCTCAGTCCATACAGTGGCGCGATGGCTTGGCGCACTGTACGAGCTGATGATCGAGACTCTCTTTTGCATCCGTGGTTCGAAACCCCGGTGATGACGTCTTTTGCCGATCTTTTACAGCAAGTGCCTACACGGGGAGCTGTAAGTATTAGTTAATCCACCTAATATCTCAGTCCATACAGTGGCGCGATGGCTTGGCGCACTGTACGAGCTGATGATCGAGACTCTCTTTTGCATCCGTGGTTCGAACCCCGGTGATGACGTCTTTTGCCGATCTTTTACAGCCAGTGCCTACACGGGGAGCTGTAAGTATTAGTTAATCCACCTAATATCTCAGTCCATACAGTGGCGCGATGGCTTGGCGCACTGTACGAGCTGATGATCGAGACTCTCTTTTGCATCCGTGGTTCGAACCCCGGTGGTAACGTCTTTTACAGCAAGTGCCTACACGGGGAGCTGTAAGTATTAGTTAATCCACCTAATATCTCAGTCCATACAGTGGCGCGATGGCTTGGCGCACTGTACGAGCTGATGATCGACACTCCCTATTGCATCCGTGGTTCGAAACCCCGGTGATGACGTCTTTTGCCGATCTTTTACAGCAAGTGCCTACACGGGGAGCTGTAAGTATTAGTTAATCCACCTAATATCTCAGTCCATACAGTGGCGCGATGGCTTGGCGCACTGAACGAGCTGATGATCGAAACTCTCTTTTGCATCCGTGGTTCGAAACCCCGGTGATGACGTCTTTTGCCGATCTTTTACAGCAAGTGCCTACACGGGGAGCTGTAAGTATTAGTTAATCCAGCTAATATCTCAGTCCATACAGTGGCGCGATGGCTTGGCGCACTGTACGAGCTGATGATCGAGACTCTCTTTTGCATCCGTGGTTCGAAACCCCGGTGGTGACGTCTTTTGCCGATCTTTTACAGCAAGTGCCTACACGGGGAGCTGTAAGTATTAGTTAATCCACCTAATATCTCAGTCCATACAGTGGCGCGATGGCTTGGCGCACTGTACGAGCTGATGATCGAGACTCTCTTTTGCATCCGTGGTTCGAACCCCGGTGATGACGTCTTTTGCCGATCTTTTACAGCAAGTGCCTACACGGGGAGCTGTAAGTATTAGTTAATCCACCTAATATCTCAGTCCATACAGTGGCGCGATGGCTTGGCGCACTGTACGAGCTGATGATCGAGACTCTCTTTTGCATCCGTGGTTCGAACCCCGGTGGTGACGTCTTTTACAGCAAGTGCCTACACGGGGAGCTGTAAGTATTAGTTAATCCACCTAATATCTCAGTCCATACAGTGGCGCGATGGCTTGGCGCACTGTACGAGCTGATGATCGAGACTCTCTTTTGCATCCGTGGTTCGAAACCCCGGTGATGACGTCTTTTGCCGATCTTTTACAGCAAGTGCCTACACGGGGAGCTGTAAGTATTAGTTAATCCACCTAATATCTCAGTCCATACAGTGGCGCGATGGCTTGGCGCACTGTACGAGCTGATGATCGAGACTCTCTTTTGCATCCGTGGTTCGAACCCCGGTGATGACGTCTTTTGCCGATCTTTTACAGCAAGTGCCTACACGGGGAGCTGTAAGTATTAGTTAATCCAGCTAATATCTCAGTCCATACAGTGGCGCGATGGCTTGGCGCACTGTACGAGCTGATGATCGAGACTCTCTTTTGCATCCGTGGTTCGAACCCCGGTGGTGACGTCTTTTACAGCAAGTGCCTACACGGGGAGCTGTAAGTATTAGTTAATCCACCTAATATCTCAGTCCATACAGTGGCGCGATGGCTTGGCGCACTGTACGAGCTGATGATCGAGACTCTCTTTTGCATCCGTGGTTCGAAACCCCGGTGATGACGTCTTTTGCCGATCTTTTACAGCAAGTGCCTACACGGGGAGCTGTAAGTATTAGTTAATCCACCTAATATCTCAGTCCATACAGTGGCGCGATGGCTTGGCGCACTGAACGAGCTTATGATCGAAACTCTCTTTTGCATCCGTGGTTCGAAACCCCGGTGATGACGTCTTTTGCCGATCTTTTACAGCAAGTGCCTACACGGGGAGCTGTAAGTATTAGTTAATCCAGCTAATATCTCAGTCCATACAGTGGCGCGATGGCTTGGCGCACTGTACGAGCTGATGATCGAGACTCTCTTTTGCATCCGTGGTTCGAACCCCGATGATGACGTCTTTTGCCGATCTTTTACAGCAAGTGCCTACACGGGGAGCTGTAAGTATTAGTTAATCCAGCTAATATCTCAGTCCATACAGTGGCGCGATGGCTTGGCGCACTGTACGAGCTGATGATCGAGACTCTCTTTTGCATCCGTGGTTCGAAACCCCGGTGGTGACGTCTTTTGCCGATCTTTTACAGCAAGTGCCTACACGGGGAGCTGTAAGTATTAGTTAATCCAGCTAATATCTCAGTCCATACAGTGGCGCGATGGCTTGGCGCACTGTACGAGCTGATGATCGAGACTCTCTTTTGCATCCGTGGTTCGAACCCCGGTGATGACGTCTTTTGCCGATCTTTTACAGCAAGTGCCTACACGGGGAGCTGTAAGTATTAGTTAATCCACCTAATATCTCAGTCCATACAGTGGCGCGATGGCTTGGCGCACTGTACGAGCTGATGATCGAGACTCTCTTTTGCATCCGTGGTTCGAACCCCGGTGGTGACGTCTTTTACAGCAAGTGCCTACACGGGGAGCTGTAAGTATTAGTTAATCCAGCTAATATCTCAGTCCATACAGTGGCGCGATGGCTTGGCGCACTGTACGAGCTGATGATCGAGACTCTCTTTTGCATCCGTGGTTCGAAACCCCGGTGATGACGTCTTTTGCCGATCTTTTACAGCAAGTGCCTACACGGGGAGCTGTAAGTATTAGTTAATCCACCTAATATCTCAGTCCATACAGTGGCGCGATGGCTTGGCGCACTGTACGAGCTGATGATCGAGACTCTCTTTTGCATCCGTGGTTCGAACCCCGGTGATGACGTCTTTTGCCGATCTTTTACAGCAAGTGCCTTCACGGGGAGCTGTAAGTATTAGTTAATCCACCTAATATCTCAGTCCATACAGTGGCGCGATGGCTTGGCGCACTGTACGAGCTGATGATCGAGACTCTCTTTTGCATCCGTGGTTCGAACCCCGGTGGTGACGTCTTTTACAGCAAGTGCCTACACGGGGAGCTGTAAGTATTAGTTAATCCACCTAATATCTCAGTCCATACAGTGGCGCGATGGCTTGGCGCACTGTACGAGCTGATGATCGAGACTCTCTTTTGCATCCGTGGTTCGAAACCCCGGTGATGACGTCTTTTGCCGATCTTTTACAGCAAGTGCCTACACGGGGAGCTGTAAGTATTAGTTAATCCACCTAAGATCTCAGTCCATACAATGGCGCGATGGCTTGGCGCACTGTACGAGCTGATGATCGAGACTCTCTTTTGCATCCGTGGTTCGAAACCCCGGTGGTGACGTCTTTTGCCGATCTTTTACAGCAAGTGCCTACACGGGGAGCTGTAAGTATTAGTTAATCCAGCTAATATCTCAGTCCATACAGTGGCGCGATGGCTTGGCGCACTGTACGAGCTGATGATCGAGACTCTCTTTTGCATCCGTGGTTCGAACCCCGGTGATGACGTCTTTTGCCGATCTTTTACAGCAAGTGCCTACACGGGGAGCTGTAAGTATTAGTTAATCCAGCTAATATCTCAGTCCATACAGTGGCGCGATGGCTTGGCGCACTGTACGAGCTGATGATCGAGACTCTCTTTTGCATCCGTGGTTCGAACCCCGGTGGTGACGTCTTTTACAGCAAGTGCCTACACGGGGAGCTGTAAGTATTAGTTAATCCACCTAATATCTCAGTCCATACAGTGGCGCGATGGCTTGGCGCACTGTACGAGCTGATGATCGAGAATCTCTTTTGCATCCGTGGTTCGAAACCCCGGTGATGACGTCTTTTACAGCAAGTGCCTACACGGGGAGCTGTAAGTATCAGTTAATCCACCTAATATCTCAGTCCATACAGTGGCGCGATGGCTTGGCGCACTGTACGAGCTGATGATCGAGACTCTTTTTTGCATCCGTGGTTCGAAAGCCCGGTGGTGACGTCTTTTGCCGATCTTTTACAGCAAGTGCCTACACGGGGAGCTGTAAGTATTAGTTAATCCACCTAATATCTCAGTCCATACAGTGGCGCGATGGCTTGGCGCACTGTACGAGTTGATGATCGAGACTCTCTTTTGCATCCGTGGTTCGAAACCCCGGTGGTGACGTCTTTTGCCGATCTTTTCCAGCAAGTGCCTACACGGGGAGCTGTAAGTATTAGTTAATCCAGCTAATATCTCAGTCCATACAGTGGCGCGATTGCTTGGCGCACTGTACGAGCTGATGATCGAGACTCTCGTTTGCATCCGTTGTTCGAACCCCGGTGGTGACGTCTTTTACAGCAAGTGCCTACACGGGGAGCTGTAAGTATTAGTTAATCCACCTAATATCTCAGTCCATACAGTGGCGCGATGGCTTGGCGCACTGTACGAGCTGATGATCGAGACTCTCTTTTGCATCCGTGGTTCGAAACCCCGGTGATGACGTCTTTTGCCGATCTTTTACAGCAAGTGCCTACACGGGGAGCTGTAAGTATTAGTTAATCCAGCTAATATCTCAGTCCATACAGTGGCGCGATGGCTTGGCGCACTGTACGAGCTGATGATCGAGACTCTCTTTTGCATCCGTGGTTCGAAACCCCGGTGATGACGTCTTTTGCCGATCTTTTACAGCAAGTGCCTACACGGGGAGCTGTAAGTATTAGTTAATCCACCTAATATCTCAGTCCATACAGTGGCGCGATGGCTTGGCGCACTGTACGAGCTGATGATCGAGACTCTCTTTTCCATCCGTGGTTCGAACCCCGGTGATGACGTCTTTTGCCGATCTTTTACAGCAAGTGCCTACACGGGGAGCTGTAAGTATTAGTTAATCCACCTAATATCTCAGTCCATACAGTGGCGCGATGGCTTGGCGCACTGTACGAGCTGATGATCGAGACTCTCTTTTGCATCCGTGGTTCGAAACCCCATGGTGACGTCTTTTGCCGATCTTTTACAGCAAGTGCCTACACGGGGAGCTGTAAGTATTAGTTAATCCACCTAATATATCAGTCCATACAGTGGCGCGATGGCTTGGCGCACTGTACGAGCTGATGATCGAGACTCTCTTTTGCATCCGTGGTTCGAAACCCCGGTGGTGACGTCTTTTGCCGATCTTTTACAGCAAGTGCCTACACGGGGAGCTGTAAGTATTAGTTAATCCACCTAATATCTCAGTCCATACAGTGGCGCGATGGCTTGGCGCACTGTACGAGCTGATGATCGAGACTCTCTTTCGCATCCGTGGTTCGAACCCCGGTGATGACGTCTTTTGCCGATCTTTTACAGCAAGTGCCTACACGGGGAGCTGTAAGTATTAGTTAATCCAGCTAATATCTCAGTCCATACAGAGGCGCGATGGCTTGGCGCACTGTACGAGCTGATGATCGAGACTCTCTTTTGCATCCGTGGTTCGAAACCCGGTGATGACGTCTTTTACAGCAAGTGCCTACACGGGGAGCTGTAAGTATTAGTTAATCCACCTAATATCTCAGTCCATACAGTGGCGCGATGGCTTGGCGCACTGTACGAGCTGATGATCGAGACTCTCTTTTGCATCCGTGGTTCGAAACCCCGGTGATGACGTCTTTTGCCGATCTTTTACAGCAAGTGCCTACACGGGGAGCTGTAAGTACTAGTTAATCCACCTAATATCTCAGTCCATACAGTGGCGCGATGGCTTGGCGCACTGTACGAGCTGATGATCGAGACTCTCTTTTGCATCCGTGGTTCGAAACCCCGGTGATGACGTCTTTTGCCGATCTTTTACAGCAAGTGCCTACACGGGGAGTTGTAAGTATTAGTTAATCCACCTAATATCTCAGTCCATACAGTGGCGCGATGGCTTGGCGCACTGTACGAGCTGATGATCGAGACTCTCTTTTGCATCCGTGGTTCGAACCCCGGTGATGACGTCTTTTGCCGATCTTTTACAGCAAGTGCCTACACGGGGAGCTGTAAGTATTAGTTAATCCAGCTAATATCTCAGTCCATACAGTGGCGCGATGGCTTGGCGCACTGTACGAGCTGATGATCGAGACTCTCGTTTGCATCCGTGGTTCGAACCCCGGTGGTGACGTCTTTTACAGCAAGTGCCTACACGGGGAGCTGTAAGTATTAGTTAATCCACCTAATATCTCAGTCCATACAGTGGCGCGATGGCTTGGCGCACTGTACGAGCAGATGATCGAGACTCTCTTTTGCATCCGTGGTTCGAAACCCCGGTGGTGACGTCTTTTGCCGATCTTTTACAGCAAGTGCCTACACGTGGAGCTGTAAGTATTAGTTAATCCAGCTAATATCTCAGTCCATACAGTGGCGCGATGGCTTGGCGCACTGTACGAGCTGATGATCGAGACTCTCTTTTGCATCCGTGGTTCGAACCCCGGTGATGAAGTCTTTTGCCGATCTTTTACAGCAAGTGCCTACACGGGGAGCTGTAAGTATTAGTTAATCCACCTAATATCTCAGTCCATACAGTGGCGCGATGGCTTGGCGCACTGTACGAGCTGATGATCGAGACTCTCTTTTGCATCCGTGGTTCGAAACCCGATGATGACGTCTTTTGCCGATCTTTCACAGCAAGTGCCTACACGGGGAGCTGTAAGTATTAGTTAATCCACCTAATTTCTCAGTCCATACAGTGGCGCGATGGCTTGGCGCACTGTACGAGCTGATGATCGAGACTCTCTTTTGCATCCGTGGTTCGAACCCCGGTGATGACGTCTTTTGCCGATCTTTTACAGCAAGTGCCTACACGGGGAGCTGTAAGTATTAGTTAATCCACCTAATATCTCAGTCCATACAGTGGCGCGATGGCTTGGCGCACTGTACGAGCTGATGATCGAGACTCTCTTTTGCATCCGTGGTTCGAAACCCCGGTGATGACGTCTTTTGCCGATCTTTTACAGCAAGTGCCTACACGGGGAGCTGTAAGTACTAGTTAATCCACCTAATATCTCAGTCCATACAGTGGCGCGATGGCTTGGCGCACTGTACGAGCTGATGATCGAGACTCTCTTTTGCATCCGTGGTTCGAAACCCCGGTGATGACGTCTTTTGCCGATCTTTTACAGCAAGTGCCTACACGGGGAGTTGTAAGTATTAGTTAATCCACCTAATATCTCAGTCCATACAGTGGCGCGATGGCTTGGCGCACTGTACGAGCTGATGATCGAGACTCTCTTTTGCATCCGTGGTTCGAACCCCGGTGATGACGTCTTTTGCCGATCTTTTACAGCAAGTGCCTACACGGGGAGCTGTAAGTATTAGTTAATCCAGCTAATATCTCAGTCCATACAGTGGCGCGATGGCTTGGCGCACTGTACGAGCTGATGATCGAGACTCTCGTTTGCATCCGTGGTTCGAACCCCGGTGGTGACGTCTTTTACAGCAAGTGCCTACACGGGGAGCTGTAAGTATTAGTTAATCCACCTAATATCTCAGTCCATACAGTGGCGCGATGGCTTGGCGCACTGTACGAGCAGATGATCGAGACTCTCTTTTGCATCCGTGGTTCGAAACCCCGGTGGTGACGTCTTTTGCCGATCTTTTACAGCAAGTGCCTACACGGGGAGCTGTAAGTATTAGTTAATCCAGCTAATATCTCAGTCCATACAGTGGCGCGATGGCTTGGCGCACTGTACGAGCTGATGATCGAGACTCTCGTTTGCATCCGTGGTTCGAACCCCGGTGGTGACGTCTTTTACAGCAAGTGCCTACACGGGGAGCTGTAAGTATTAGTTAATCCACCTAATATCTCAGTCCATACAGTGGCGCGATGGCTTGGCGCACTGTACGAGCTGATGATCGAGACTCTCTTTTGCATCCGTGGTTCGAAACCCCGGTGGTGACGTCTTTTGCCGATCTTTTACAGCAAGTGCCTACACGTGGAGCTGTAAGTATTAGTTAATCCAGCTAATATCTCAGTCCATACAGTGGCGCGATGGCTTGGCGCACTGTACGAGCTGATGATCGAGACTCTCTTTTGCATCCGTGGTTCGAACCCCGGTGATGAAGTCTTTTGCCGATCTTTTACAGCAAGTGCCTACACGGGGAGCTGTAAGTATTAGTTAATCCACCTAATATCTCAGTCCATACAGTGGCGCGATGGCTTGGCGCACTGTACGAGCTGATGATCGAGACTCTCTTTTGCATCCGTGGTTCGAAACCCGATGATGATGTCTTTTGCCGATCTTTCACAGCAAGTGCCTACACGGGGAGCTGTAAGTATTAGTTAATCCACCTAATTTCTCAGTCCATACAGTGGCGCGATGGCTTGGCGCACTGTACGAGCTGATGATCGAGACTCTCTTTTGCATCCGTGGTTCGAAACCCGGTGATGACGTCTTTTGCCGATCTTTTACAGCAAGTGCCTACACGGGGAGCTGTAAGTATTAGTTAATCCACCTAATATCTCAGTCCATACAGTGGCGCGATGGCTTGGCGCACTGTACGAGCTGATGATCGAGACTCTCTTTTGCATCCGTGGTTCGAAACCCCGGTGATGACGTCTTTTGCCGATCTTTTACAGCAAGTGCCTACACGGGGAGCTGTAAGTACTAGTTAATCCACCTAATATCTCAGTCCATACAGTGGCGCGATGGCTTGGCGCACTGTACGAGCTGATGATCGAGACTCTCTTTTGCATCCGTGGTTCGAAACCCCGGTGATGACGTCTTTTGCCGATCTTTTACAGCAAGTGCCTACACGGGGAGTTGTAAGTATTAGTTAATCCACCTAATATCTCAGTCCATACAGTGGCGCGATGGCTTGGCGCACTGTACGAGCTGATGATCGAGACTCTCTTTTGCATCCGTGGTTCGAACCCCGGTGATGACGTCTTTTGCCGATCTTTTACAGCAAGTGCCTACACGGGGAGCTGTAAGTATTAGTTAATCCAGCTAATATCTCAGTCCATACAGTGGCGCGATGGCTTGGCGCACTGTACGAGCTGATGATCGAGACTCTCGTTTGCATCCGTGGTTCGAACCCCGGTGGTGACGTCTTTTACAGCAAGTGCCTACACGGGGAGCTGTAAGTATTAGTTAATCCACCTAATATCTCAGTCCATACAGTGGCGCGATGGCTTGGCGCACTGTACGAGCAGATGATCGAGACTCTCTTTTGCATCCGTGGTTCGAAACCCCGGTGGTGACGTCTTTTGCCGATCTTTTACAGCAAGTGCCTACACGTGGAGCTGTAAGTATTAGTTAATCCAGCTAATATCTCAGTCCATACAGTGGCGCGATGGCTTGGCGCACTGTACGAGCTGATGATCGAGACTCTCTTTTGCATCCGTGGTTCGAACCCCGGTGATGAAGTCTTTTGCCGATCTTTTACAGCAAGTGCCTACACGGGGAGCTGTAAGTATTAGTTAATCCACCTAATATCTCAGTCCATACAGTGGCGCGATGGCTTGGCGCACTGTACGAGCTGATGATCGAGACTCTCTTTTGCATCCGTGGTTCGAAACCCGATGATGACGTCTTTTGCCGATCTTTCACAGCAAGTGCCTACACGGGGAGCTGTAAGTATTAGTTAATCCACCTAATTTCTCAGTCCATACAGTGGCGCGATGGCTTGGCGCACTGTACGAGCTGATGATCGAGACTCTCTTTTGCATCCGTGGTTCGAAACCCGGTGATGACGTCTTTTGCCGATCTTTTACAGCAAGTGCCTACACGGGGAGCTGTAAGTATTAGTTAATCCACCTAATATCTCAGTCCATACAGTGGCGCGATGGCTTGGCGCACTGTACGAGCTGATGATCGAGACTCTCTTTTGCATCCGTGGTTCGAACCCCGGTGATGACGTCTTTTGCCGATCTTTTACAGCAAGTGCCTACACGGGGAGCTGTAAGTATTAGTTAATCCACCTAATATCTCAGTCCATACAGTGGCGCGATGGCTTGGCGCACTGTACGAGCTGATGATCGAGACTCTCTTTTGCATCCGTGGTTCGAACCCCGGTGGTGACGTCTTTTACAGCAAGTGCCTACACGGGGAGCTGTAAGTATTAGTTAATCCAGCTAATATCTCAGTCCATACAGTGGCGCGATGGCTTGGCGCACTGTACGAGCTGATGATCGAGACTCTCTTTTGCATCCGTGGTTCGAAACCCGATGATGACGTCTTTTGCCGATCTTTTACAGCAAGTGCCTACACGGGGAGCTGTAAGTATTAGTTAATCCACCTAATTTCTCAGTCCATACAGTGGCGCGATGGCTTGGCGCACTGTACGAGCTGATGATCGAGACTCTCTTTTGCATCCGTGGTTCGAAACCCCGGTGGTGACGTCTTTTGCCGATCTTTTACAGCAAGTGCCTACACGGGGAGCTGTAAGTATTAGTTAATCCAGCTAATATCTCAGTCCATACAGTGGCGCGATGGCTTGGCGCACTGTACGAGCTGATGATCGAGACTCTCTTTTGCATCCGTGGTTCGAACCCCGGTGATGACGTCTTTTGCCGATCTTTTACAGCAAGTGCCTACACGGGGAGCTGTAAGTATTAGTTAATCCACCTAATATCTCAGTCCATACAGTGGCGCGATGGCTTGGCGCACTGTACGAGCTGATGATCGAGACTCTCTTTTGCATCCGTGGTTCGAACCCCGGTGATGACGTCTTTTGCCGATCTTTTACAGCAAGTGCCTACACAGGGAGCTGTAAGTATTAGTTAATCCACCTAATATCTCAGTCCATACAGTGGCGCGATGGCTTGGCGCACTGTACGAGCTGATGATCGAGACTCTCTTTTGCATCCGTGGTTCGAAACCCCGGTGATGACGTCTTTTGCCGATCTTTTACAGCAAGTGCCTACACGGGGAGCTGTAAGTATTAGTTAATCCACCTAATATCTCAGTCCATACAGTGGCGCGATGGCTTGGCGAACTGTGCGAGCTGATGATCGAGACTCTCTTTTGCATCCGTGGTTCGAAACCCCGGTGATGACGTCTTTTGCCGATCTTTTACAGCAAGTGCCTACACGGGGAGCTGTAAGTATTAGTTAATCCACCTAATATCTCAGTCCATACAGTGGCGCGATGGCTTGGCGCACTGTACGAGCTGATGATCGAGACTCTCTTTTGCATCCGTGGATCGAACCCCGGTGATGACGTCTTTTGCCGATCTTTTACAGCAAGTGCCTACACGGGGAGCTGTAAGTATTAGTTAATCCACCTAATATCTCAGTCCATACAGTGGCGCGATGGCTTGGCGCACTGTACGAGCTGATGATCGAGACTCTCTTTTGCATCCGTGGTTCGAACCCCGGTGGTGATGTCTTTTACAGCAAGTGCCTACACGGGGAGCTGTAAGTATTAGTTAATCCACCTAATATCTCAGTCCATACAGTGGCGCGATGGCTTGGCGCACTGTACGAGCTGATGATCGAGACTCTCTTTTGCATCCGTGGTTCGAAACCCCGGTGATGACGTCTTTTGCCGATCTTTTACAGCAAGTGCCTACACGGGGAGCTGTAAGTACTAGTTAATCCACCTAATATCTCAGTCCATACAGTGGCGCGATGGCTTGGCGCACTGTACGAGCTGATGATCGAGACTCTGTTTTGCATCCGTGGTTCGAAACCCCGGTGATGACGTCTTTTGCCGATCTTTTACAGCAAGTGCCTACACGGGGAGCTGTAAGTATTAGTTAATCCACCTAATATCTCAGTCCATACAGTGGCGCGATGGCTTGGCGCACTGTACGAGCTGATGATCGAGACTCTCTTTTGCATCCGTGGTTCGAACCCCGGTGATGACGTCTTTTGCCGATCTTTTACAGCAAGTGCCTACACGGGGAGCTGTAAGTATTAGTTAATCCACCTAATATCTCAGTCCATACAGTGGCGCGATGGCTTGGCGCACTGTACGAGCTGATGATCGAGACTCTCTTTTGCATCCGTGGTTCGAACCCCGGTGATGACGTCTTTTGCCGATCTTTTACAGCAAGTGCCTACACGGGGAGCTGTAAGTATTAGTTAATCCACCTAATATCTCAGTCCATACAGTGGCGCGATGGCTTGGCGCACTGTACGAGCTGATGATCGAGACTCTCTTTTGCATCCGTGGTTCGAACCCCGGTGATGACGTTTTTTGCCGATCTTTTACAGCAAGTGCCTACACGGGGAGCTGTAAGTATTAGTTAATCCACCTAATATCTCAGTTCATACAGTGGCGCGATGGCTTGGCGCACTGTGCGAGCTGATGATCGAGACTCTCTTTTGCATCCGTTGTTCGAACCCCGGTGGTGACGTCTTTTACAGCAAGTGCCTACACGGGGAGCTGTAAGTATTAGTTCATCCAGCTAATATCTCAGTCCATACAGTGGCGCGATGGCTTGGCGCACTGTACGAGCTGATGATCGAGACTCTCTTTTGCATCCGTGGTTCGAACCCCGGTGATGACGTCTTTTGCCGATCTTTTACAGCAAGTGCCTACACGGGGAGCTGTAAGTATTAGTTAATCCACCTAATATCTCAGTCCATACAGTGGCGCGATGGCTTGGCGCACTGTACGAGCTGATGATCGAGACTCTCTTTTGCATCCGTGGTTCGAACCCCGGTGGTGACGTCTTTTGCCGATCTTTTACAGCAAGTGCCTACACGGGGAGCTGTAAGTATTAGTTAATCCACCTAATATCTCAGTCCATACAGTGGCGCGATGGCTTGGCGCACTGTGCGAGCTGATGATCGAGACTCTCTTTTGCATCCGTGGTTCGAAACCCCGGTGATGACGTCTTTTGCCGATCTTTTACAGCAAGTGCCTACACGGGGAGCTGTAAGTATTAGTTAATCCACCTAATATCTCAGTCCATACAGTGGCGCGATGGCTTGGCGCACTGTGCGAGCTGATGATCGAGACTCTCTTTTGCATCCGTGGTTCGAAACCCCGGTGATGACGTCTTTTGCCGATCTTTTACAGCAAGTGCCTACACGGGGAGCTGTAAGTATTAGTTAATCCACCTAATATCTCAGTCCATACAGTGGCGCGATGGCTTGGCGCACTGTACGAGCTGATGATCGAGACTCTCTTTTGCATCCGTGGTTCGAACCCCGGTGATGACGTCTTTTGCCGATCTTTTACAGCAAGTGCCTACACGGGGAGCTGTAAGTATTAGTTAATCCACCTAATATCTCAGTCCATACAGTGGCGCGATGGCTTGGCGCACTGTACGAGCTGATGATCGAGACTCTCTTTTGCATCCGTGGTTCGAACCCCGGTGGTGACGTCTTTTACAGCAAGTGCCTACACGGGGAGCTGTAAGTATTAGTTAATCCACCTAATATCTCAGTCCATACAGTGGCGCGATGGCTTGGCGCACTGTACGAGCTGATGATCGAGACTCTCTTTTGCATCCGTGGTTCGAAAACCCGGTGATGACGTCTTTTGCCGATCTTTTACAGCAAGTGCCTACACGGGGAGCTGTAAGTATTAGTTAATCCACCTAATATCTCATTCCATACAGTGGCGCGATGGCTTGGCGCACTGTGCGAGCTGATGATCGAGACTCTCTTTTGCATCCGTGGTTCGAACCCCGGTGGTGACGTCTTTTACAGCAAGTGCCTACACGGGGAGCTGTAAGTATTAGTTAATCCACCTAATATCTCAGTCCATACAGTGGCGCGATGGCTTGGCGCACTGTACGAGCTGATGATCGAGACTCTCTTTTGCATCCGTGGTTCGAAACCCCATGGTGACGTCTTTTGCCGATCTTTTACAGCAAGTGCCTACACGGGGAGCTGTAAGTATTAGTTAATCCACCTAATATATCAGTCCATACAGTGGCGCGATGGCTTGGCGCACTGTACGAGCTGATGATCGAGACTCTCTTTTGCATCCGTGGTTCGAAACCCCGGTGGTGACGTCTTTTGCCGATCTTTTACAGCAAGTGCCTACACGGGGAGCTGTAAGTATTAGTTAATCCACCTAATATATCAGTCCATACAGTGGCGCGATGGCTTGGCGCACTGTACGAGCTGATGATCGAGACTCTCTTTTGCATCCGTGGTTCGAAACCCCGATGGTGACGTCTTTTGCCGATCTTTTACAGCAAGTGCCTACACGGGGAGCTGTAAGTATTAGTTAATCCACCTAATATCTCAGTCCATACAGTGGCGCGATGGCTTGGCGCACTGTACGAGCTGATGATCGAGACTCTCTTTTGCATCCGTGGTTCGAACCCCGGTGATGACGTCTTTAGCCGATCTTTTACCGCAAGTGCCTACACGGGGAGCTGCAAGTATTAGTTAATCCACCTAATATCTCAGTCCATACAGTGGCGCGATGGCTTGGCTCACTGTACGAGCTGATGATCGAGACTCTCTTTTGCATCCGTGGTTCGAACCTCGGTGATGACGTCTTTTGCCGATCTTTTACAGCAAGTGCCTACACGGGGAGCTGTAAGTATTAGTTAATCCACCTAATATCTCAGTCCATACAGTGGCGCGATGGCTTGGCGCACTGTACGAGCTGATGATCGAGACTCTCTTTTGCATCCGTGGTTCGAAACCCGGTGATGACGTCTTTTACAGCAAGTGCCTACACGGGGAGCTGTAAGTATTAGTTAATCCACCTAATATCTCAGTCCATACAGTGGCGCGATGGCTTGGCGCACTGTACGAGCTGATGATCGAGACTCTCTTTTGCATCCGTGGTTCGAAACCCCGGTGATGACGTCTTTTGCCGATCTTTTACAGCAAGTGCCTACACGGGGAGCTGTAAGTATTAGTTAATCCACCTAATATCTCAGTCCATACAGTGGCGCGATGGCTTGGCGCACTGTACGAGCTGATGATCGAGACTCTCTTTTGCATCCGTGGTTCGAACCCCGGTGATGACGTCTTTTGCCGATCTTTTACAGTAAGTGCCTACACGGGGAGCTGTAACTATTAGTTAATCCACCTAATATCTCAGTCCATACAGTGGCGCGATGGCTTGGCGCACTGTACGAGCTGATGATCGAGACTCTCTTTTGCATCCGTGGTTCGAACCCCGGTGATGACGTCTTTTACAGCAAGTGCCTACACGGGGAGCTGTAAGTATTAGTTAATCCACCTAATATCTCAGTCCATACAGTGGCGCGATGGCTTGGCGCACTGTACGAGCTGATGATCGAGACTCTCTTTTGCATCCGTGGTTTGAAACCCCGGTGATGACGTCTTTTGCCGATCTTTTACAGCAAGTGCCTACACGGGGAGCTGTAAGTACTAGTTAATCCACCTAATATCTCAGTCCATACAGTGGCGCGATGGCTTGGCGCACTGTACGAGCTGATGATCGAGACTCTGTTTTGCATCCGTGGTTCGAAACCCCGGTGATTACGTCTTTTGCCGATCTTTTACAGCAAGTGCCTACACGGGGAGCTGTAAGTATTAGTTAATCCACCTAATATCTCAGTCCATACAGTGGCGCGATGGCTTGGCGCACTGTACGAGCTGATGATCGAGACTCTCTTTTGCATCCGTGGTTCGAACCCCGGTGATGACGTCTTTTGCCGATCTTTTACAGCAAGTGCCTACACGGGGAGCTGTAAGTATTAGTTAATCCACCTAATATCTCAGTCCATACAGTGGCGCGATGGCTTGGCGCACTGTACGAGCTGATGATCGAGACTCTCTTTTGCATCCGTGGTTCGAACCCCGGTGATGACGTCTTTTGCCGATCTTTTACAGCAAGTGCCTACACGGGGAGCTGTAAGTATTAGTTAATCCACCTAATATCTCAGTCCATACAGTGGCGCGATGGCTTGGCGCACTGTACGAGCTGATGATCGAGACTCTCTTTTGCATCCGTGGTTCGAACCCCGGTGATGACGTCTTTTGCCGATCTTTTACAGCAAGTGCCTACACGGGGAGCTGTAAGTACTAGTTAATCCAGCTAATATCTCATTCCATACAGTGGCGCGATGGCTTGGCGCACTGTGCGAGCTGATGATCGAGACTCTCTTTTGCATCCGTGGTTCGAACCCCGGTGGTGACGTCTTTTACAGCAAGTGCCTACACGGGGAGCTGTAAGTATTAGTTAATCCACCTAATATCTCAGTCCATACAGTGGCGCGATGGCTTGGCGCACTGTACGAGCTGATGATCGAGACTCTCTTTTGCATCCGTGGTTCGAAACCCCATGGTGACGTCTTTTGCCGATCTTTTACAGCAAGTGCCTACTCGGGGAGCTGTAAGTATTAGTTAATCCACCTAATATATCAGTCCATACAGTGGCGCGATGGCTTGGCGCACTGTACGAGCTGATGATCGAGACTCTCTTTTGCATCCGTGGTTCGAAACCCCGGTGGTGACGTCTTTTGCCGATCTTTTACAGCAAGTGCCTACACGGGGAGCTGTAAGTATTAGTTAATCCACCTAATATCTCAGTCCATACAGTGGCGCGATGGCTTGGCGCACTGTGCGAGCTGATGATCGAGACTCTCTTTTGCATCCGTGGTTCGAACCCCGGTGGTGACGTCTTTTACAGCAAGTGCCTACACGGGGAGCTGTAAGTATTAGTTAATCCACCTAATATCTCAGTCCATACAGTGGCGCGATGGCTTGGCGCACTGTACGAGCTGATGATCGAGACTCTCTTTTGCATCCGTGGTTCGAAACCCCATGGTGACGTCTTTTGCCGATCTTTTACAGCAAGTGCCTACTCGGGGAGCTGTAAGTATTAGTTAATCCACCTAATATATCAGTCCATACAGTGGCGCGATGGCTTGGCGCACTGTACGAGCTGATGATCGAGACTCTCTTTTGCATCCGTGGTTCGAAACCCCGGTGGTGACGTCTTTTGCCGATCTTTTACAGCAAGTGCCTACACGGGGAGCTGTAAGTATTAGTTAATCCACCTAATATCTCAGTCCATACAGTGGCGCGATGGCTTGGCGCACTGTACGAGCTGATGATCGAGACTCTCTTTTGCATCCGTGGTTCGAACCCCGGTGATGACGTCTTTAGCCGATCTTTTACCGCAAGTGCCTACACGGGGAGCTGTAAGTATTAGTTAATCCACCTAATATCTCAGTCCATACAGTGGCGCGATGGCTTGGCGCACTGTACGAGCTGATGATCGAGACTCTCTTTTGCATCCGTGGTTCGAACCCCGGTGATGACGTCTTTTGCCGATCTTTTACAGCAAGTGCCTACACGGGGAGCTGTAAGTATTAGTTAATCCACCTAATATCTCAGTCCATACAGTGGCGCGATGGCTTGGCGCACTGTACGAGCTGATGATCGAGACTCTCTTTTGCATCCGTGGTTCGAACCCCGGTGATGACGTCTTTTACAGCAAGTGCCTACACGGGGAGCTGTAAGTATTAGTTAATCCACCTAATATCTCAGTCCATACAGTGGCGCGATGGCTTGGCGCACTGTACGAGCTGATGATCGAGACTCTCTTTTGCATCCGTGGTTCGAAACCCCGGTGATGACGTCTTTTGCCGATCTTTTACAGCAAGTGCCTACACGGGGAGCTGTAAGTACTAGTTAATCCACCTAATATCTCAGTCCATACAGTGGCGCGATGGCTTGGCGCACTGTACGAGCTGATGATCGAGACTCTGTTTTGCATCCGTGGTTCGAAACCCCGGTGATTACGTCTTTTGCCGATCTTTTACAGCAAGTGCCTACACGGGGAGCTGTAAGTATTAGTTAATCCACCTAATATCTCAGTCCATACAGTGGCGCGATGGCTTGGCGCACTGTACGAGCTGATGATCGAGACTCTCTTTTGCATCCGTGGTTCGAACCCCGGTGATGACGTCTTTTGCCGATCTTTTACAGCAAGTGCCTACACGGGGAGCTGTAAGTATTAGTTAATCCACCTAATATCTCAGTCCATACAGTGGCGCGATGGCTTGGCGCACTGTACGAGCTGATGATCGAGACTCTCTTTTGCATCCGTGGTTCGAACCCCGGTGATGACGTCTTTTGCCGATCTTTTACAGCAAGTGCCTACACGGGGAGCTGTAAGTATTAGTTAATCCACCTAATATCTCAGTCCATACAGTGGCGCGATGGCTTGGCGCACTGTACGAGCTGATGATCGAGACTCTCTTTTGCATCCGTGGTTCGAACCCCGGTGATGACGTCTTTTGCCGATCTTTTACAGCAAGTGCCTACACGGGGAGCTGTAAGTATTAGTTAATCCACCTAATATCTCATTCCATACAGTGGCGCGATGGCTTGGCGCACTGTGCGAGCTGATGATCGAGACTCTCTTTTGCATCCGTGGTTCGAACCCCGGTGGTGACGTCTTTTACAGCAAGTGCCTACACGGGGAGCTGTAAGTATTAGTTAATCCACCTAATATCTCAGTCCATACAGTGGCGCGATGGCTTGGCGCACTGTACGAGCTGATGATCGAGACTCTCTTTTGCATCCGTGGTTCGAAACCCCATGGTGACGTCTTTTGCCGATCTTTTACAGCAAGTGCCTACACGGGGAGCTGTAAGTATTAGTTAATCCACCTAATATATCAGTCCATACAGTGGCGCGATGGCTTGGCGCACTGTACGAGCTGATGATCGAGACTCTCTTTTGCATCCGTGGTTCGAAACCCCGGTGGTGACGTCTTTTGCCGATCTTTTACAGCAAGTGCCTACACGGGGAGCTGTAAGTATTAGTTAATCCACCTAATATCTCAGTCCATACAGTGGCGCGATGGCTTGGCGCACTGTACGAGCTGATGATCGAGACTCTCTTTTGCATCCGTGGTTCGAACCCCGGTGATGACGTCTTTAGCCGATCTTTTACCGCAAGTGCCTACACGGGGAGCTGTAAGTATTAGTTAATCCACCTAATATCTCAGTCCATACAGTGGCGCGATGGCTTGGCGCACTGTACGAGCTGATGATCGAGACTCTCTTTTGCATCCGTGGTTCGAACCCCGGTGATGACGTCTTTTGCCGATCTTTTACAGCACGTGCCTACACGGGGAGCTGTAAGTATTAGTTTATCCACCTAATATCTCAGTCCATACAGTGGCGCGATGGCTTGGCGCACTGTACGAGCTGATGATCGAGACTCTCTTTTGCATCCGTGGTTCGAAACCCGGTGATGACGTCTTTTACAGCAAGTGACTACACGGGGAGCTGTAAGTATTAGTTAATACACCTAATATCTCAGTCCATACAGTGGCGCGATGGCTTGGCGCACTGTACGAGCTGATGATCGAGACTCTCTTTTGCATCCGTGGTTCGAAACCCCGGTGATGACGTCTTTTGCCGATCTTTTACAGCAAGTGCCTACACGGGGAGCTGTAAGTACTAGTTAATCCACCTAATATCTCAGTCCATACAGTGGCGCGATGGCTTGGCGCACTGTACGAGCTGATGATCGAGACTCTCTTTTGCATCCGTGGTTCGAACCCCGGTGATGACGTCTTTTGCCGATCTTTTACAGTAAGTGCCTACACGGGGAGCTGTAACTATTAGTTAATCCACCTAATATCTCAGTCCATACAGTGGCGCGATGGCTTGGCGCACTGTACGAGCTGATGATCGAGACTCTCTTTTGCATCCGTGGTTCGAAACCCGGTGATGACGTCTTTTACAGCAAGTGCCTACACGGGGAGCTGTAAGTATTAGTTAATCCACCTAATATCTCAGTCCATACAGTGGCGCGATGGCTTGGCGCACTGTACGAGCTGATGATCGAGACTCTCTTTTGCATCCGTGGTTCGAAACCCCGGTGATGACGTCTTTTGCCGATCTTTTACAGCAAGTGCCTACACGGGGAGCTGTAAGTACTAGTTAATCCACCTAATATCTCAGTCCATACAGTGGCGCGATGGCTTGGCGCACTGTACGAGCTAATGATCGAGACTCTGTTTTACATCCGTGGTTCGAAACCCCGGTGATGACGTCTTTTGCCGATCTTTTACAGCAAGTGCCTACACGGGGAGCTGTAAGTATTAGTTAATCCACCTAATATCTCAGTCCATACAGTGGCGCGATGGCTTGGCGCACTGTACGAGCTGATGATCGAGACTCTCTTTTGCATCCGTGGTTCGAACCCCGGTGATGACGTCTTTTGCCGAACTTTTACAGCAAGTGCCTACACGGGGAGCTGTAAGTATTAGTTAATCCACCTAATATCTCAGTCCATACAGTGGCGCGATGGCTTGGCGCACTGTACGAGCTGATGATCGAGACTCTCTTTTGCATCAGTGGTTCGAACCCCGGTGATGACGTCTTTTGCCGATCTTTTACAGCAAGTGCCTACACGGGGAGCTGTAAGTATTAGTTAATCCACCTAATATCTCAGTCCATACAGTGGCGCGATGGCTTGGCGCACTGTACGAGCTGATGATCGAGACTCTCTTTTGCATCCGTGGTTCGAACCCCGGTGATGACGTCTTTTGCCGATCTTTTATAGCAAGTGCCTACACGGGGAGCTGTAAGTATTAGTTAATCCACCTAATATCTCAGTCCATACAGTGGCGCGATGGCTTGGCGCACTGTGCGAGCTGATGATCGAGACTCTCTTTTGCATCCGTGGTTCGAAACCCCGGTGATGACGTCTTTTGCCGATCTTTTACAGCAAGTGCCTACACGGGGAGCTGTAAGTATTAGTTAATCCACCTAATATCTCAGTCCATACAGTGGCGCGATGGCTTGGCGCACTGTACGAGCTGATGATCGAGACTCTCTTTTGCATCCGTGGTTCGAAACCCCATGGTGACGTCTTTTGCCGATCTTTTACAGCAAGTGCCTACACGGGGAGCTGTAAGTATTAGTTAATCCACCTAATATATCAGTCCATACAGTGGCGCGATGGCTTGGCGCACTGTACGAGCTGATGATCGAGACTCTCTTTTGCATCCGTGGTTCGAAACCCCGGTGGTGACGTCTTTTGCCGATCTTTTACAGCAAGTGCCTACACGGGGAGCTGTAAGTATTAGTTAATCCACCTAATATCTCAGTCCATACAGTGGCGCGATGGCTTGGCGCACTGTACGAGCTGATGATCGAGACTCTCTTTTGCATCCGTGGTTCGAACCCCGGTGATGACGTCTTTAGCCGATCTTTTACCGCAAGTGCCTACACGGGGAGCTGTAAGTATTAGTTAATCCACCTAATATCTCAGTCCATACAGTGGCGCGATGGCTTGGCGCACTGTGCGAGCTGATGATCGAGACTCTCTTTTGCATCCGTGGTTCGAAACCCCGGTGATGACGTCTTTTGCCGATCTTTTACAGCAAGTGCCTACACGGGGAGCTGTAAGTATTAGTTAATCCACCTAATATCTCAGTCCATACAGTGGCGCGATGGCTTGGCGCACTGTACGAGCTGATGATCGAGACTCTCTTTTGCATCCGTGGTTCGAAACCCGGTGATGACGTCTTTTACAGCAAGTGCCTACACGGGGAGCTGTAAGTATTAGTTAATACACCTAATATCTCAGTCCATACAGTGGCGCGATGGCTTGGCGCACTGTACGAGCTGATGATCGAGACTCTCTTTTGCATCCGTGGTTCGAAACCCCGGTGATGACGTCTTTTGCCGATCTTTTACAGCAAGTGCCTACACGGGGAGCTGTAAGTACTAGTTAATCCACCTAATATCTCAGTCCATACAGTGGCGCGATGGCTTGGCGCACTGTACGAGCTGATGATCGAGACTCTCTTTTGCATCCGTGGTTCGAAACCCCGGTGATGACGTCTTTTGCCGATCTTTTACAGCAAGTGCCTACACGGGGAGCTGTAAGTATTAGTTAATCCACCTAATATCTCAGTCCATACAGTGGCGCGATGGCTTGGCGCACTGTACGAGCTGATGATCGAGACTCTATTTTGCATCCGTGGTTCGAACCCCGGTGATGACGTCTTTTGCCGATCTTTTACAGCAAGTGCCTACACGGGGAGCTGTAAGTATTAGTTAATCCACCTAATATCTCAGTCCATACAGTGGCGCGATGGCTTGGCGCACTGTACGAGCTGATGATCGAGACTCTCTTTTGCATCCGTGGTTCGAACCCCGGTGATGACGTCTTTTGCCGATCTTTTACAGTAAGTGCCTACACGGGGAGCTGTAACTATTAGTTAATCCACCTAATATCTCAGTCCATACAGTGGCGCGATGGCTTGGCGCACTGTACGAGCTGATGATCGAGACTCTCTTTTGCATCCGTGGTTCGAAACCCGGTGATGACGTCTTTTACAGCAAGTGCCTACACGGGGAGCTGTAAGTATTAGTTAATCCACCTAATATCTCAGTCCATACAGTTGCGCGATGGCTTGGCGCACTGTACGAGCTGATGATCGAGACTCTCTTTTGCATCCGTGGTTCGAAACCCCGGTGATGACGTCTTTTGCCGATCTTTTACAGCAAGTGCCTACACGGGGAGCTGTAAGTACTAGTTAATCCACCTAATATCTCAGTCCATACAGTGGCGCGATGGCTTGGCGCACTGTGCGAGCTGATGATCGAGACTCTCTTTTGCATCCGTGGTTCGAAACCCCGGTGATGACGTCTTTTGCCGATCTTTTACAGCAAGTGCCTACACGGGGAGCTGTAAGTATTAGTTAATCCAGCTAATATCTCAGTCCATACAGTGGCGCGATGGCTTGGCGCACTGTACGAGCTGATGATCGAGACTCTCTTTTGCATCCGTGGTTCGAAACCCCATGGTGACGTCTTTTGCCGATCTTTTACAGCAAGTGCCTACACGGGGAGCTGTAAGTATTAGTTAATCCTCCTAATATCTCAGTCCATACAGTGGCGCGATGGCTTGGCGCACTGTACGAGCTGATGATCGAGACTCTCTTTTGCATCCGTGGTTCGAAACCCCGGTGATGACGTCTTTTGCCGATCTTTTACAGCAAGTGCCTACACGGGGAGCTGTAAGTATTAGTTAATCCACCTAATATCTCAGTCCATACAGTGGCGCGATGGCTTGGCGCACTGTACGAGCTGATGATCGAGACTCTCTTTTGCATCCGTGGTTCGAACCCCGGTGATGACATCTTTTGCCGATCTTTTACAGCAAGTGCCTACACGGGGAGCTGTAAGTATTAGTTAATCCACCTAATATCTCAGTCCATACAGTGGCGCGATGGCTTGGCGCACTGTACGAGCTGATGATCGAGACTCTCTTTTGCATCCGTGGTTCGAACCCCGGTGATGACGTCTTTTGCCGATCTTTTACAGCAAGTGCCTACACGGGGAGCTGTAAGTATTAGTTAATCCACCTAATATCTCAGTCCATACAGTGGCGCGATGGCTTGGCGCACTGTGCGAGCTGATGATCGAGACTCTCTTTTGCATCCGTGGTTCGAAACCCCGGTGATGACGTCTTTTGCCGATCTTTTACAGCAAGTGCCTACACGGGGAGCTGTAAGTATTAGTTAATCCACCTAATATCTCAGTCCATACAGTGGCGCGATGGCTTGGCGCACTGTACGAGCTGATGATCGAGACTCTCTTTTGCATCCGTGGTTCGAACCCCGGTGGTGACGTCTTTTACAGCAAGTGCCTATCTTGCCGATCTTTTACAGCAAGTGCCTACACGGGGAGCTGTAAGTATTAGTTAATCCACCTAATATCTCAGTCCATACAGTGGCGCGATGGCTTGGCGCACTGTACGAGCTGATGATCGAGACTCTCTTTTGCATCCGTGGTTCGAACCCCAGTGATGACGTCTTTTGCCGATCTTTTACAGCAAGTGCCTACACGGGGAGCTGTAAATATTAGTTAATCCACCTAATATCTCATTCCATACAGTGGCGCGATGGCTTGGCGCACTGTGCGAGCTGATGATCGAGACTCTCTTTTGCATCCGTGGTTCGAACCCCGGTGGTGACGTCTTTTACAGCAAGTGCCTACACGGGGAGCTGTAAGTATTAGTTAATCCACCTAATATCTCAGTCCATACAGTGGCGCGATGGCTTGGCGCACTGTACGAGCTGATGATCGAGACTCTCTTTTGCATCCGTGGTTCGAAACCCCATGGTGACGTCTTTTGCCGATCTTTTACAGCAAGTGCCTACACGGGGAGCTGTAAGTATTAGTTAATCCACCTAATATATCAGTCCATACAGTGGCGCGATGGCTTGGCGCACTGTACGAGCTGATGATCGAGACTCTCTTTTGCATCCGTGGTTCGAAACCCCGGTGGTGACGTCTTTTGCCGATCTTTTACAGCAAGTGCCTACACGGGGAGCTGTAAGTATTAGTTAATCCACCTAATATCTCAGTCCATACAGTGGCGCGATGGCTTGGCGCACTGTACGAGCTGATGATCGAGACTCTCTTTTGCATCCGTGGTTCGAACCCCGGTGATGACGTCTTTTGCCGATCTTTTACAGCAAGTGCCTACACGGGGAGCTGTAAGTATCAGTTAATCCACCTAATATCTCAGTCCATACAGTGGCGCGATGGCTTGGCGCACTGTGCGAGCTGATGATCGAGACTCTCTTTTGCATCCGTGGTTCGAAACCCCGGTGATGACGTCTTTTGCCGATCTTTTACAGCAAGTGCCTACACGGGGAGCTGTAAGTATTAGTTAATCCACCTAATATCTCAGTCCATACAGTGGCGCGATGGCTTGGCGCACTGTACGAGCTGATGATCGAGACTCTCTTTTGCATCCGTGGTTCGAACCCCGGTGGTGACGTCTTTTACAGCAAGTGCCTATCTTGCCGATCTTTTACAGCAAGTGCCTACACGGGGAGCTGTAAGTATTAGTTAATCCACCTAATATCTCAGTCCATACAGTGGCGCGATGGCTTGGCGCACTGTACGAGCTGATGATCGAGACTCTCTTTTGTATCCGTGGTTCGAAACCCCATGGTGACGTCTTTTGCCGATCTTTTACAGCAAGTGCCTACACGGGGAGCTGTAAGTATTAGTTAATCCACCTAATATATCAGTCCATACAGTGGCGCGATGGCTTGGCGCACTGTACGAGCTGATGATCGAGACTCTCTTTTGCATCCGTGGTTCGAAACCCCGGTGGTGACGTCTTTTGCCGATCTTTTACAGCAAGTGCCTACACGGGGAGCTGTAAGTATTAGTTAATCCACCTAATATCTCAGTCCATACAGTGGCGCGATGGCTTGGCGCACTGTACGAGCTGATGATCGAGACTCTCTTTTGCATCCGTGGTTCGAACCCCGGTGATGACGTCGTTAGCCGATCTTTTACCGCAAGTGCCTACACGGGGAGCTGTAAGTATTAGTTAATCCACCTAATATCTCAGTCCATACAGTGGCGCGATGGCTTGGCGCACTGTACGAGCTGATGATCGAGACTCTCTTTTGCATCCGTGGTTCGAAACCCCGGTGATGACGTCTTTTGCCGATCTTTTACAGCAAGTGCCTACACGGGGAGCTGTAAGTATTAGTTAATCCAGCTAATATCTCAGTCCATACAGTGGCGCGATGGCTTGGCGCACTGTACGAGCTGATGATCGAGACTCTCTTTTGCATCCGTGGTTCGAACCCCGGTGGTGACGTGTTTTACAGCAAGTGCCTACACGGGGAGCTGTAAGTATTAGTTAATCCACCTAATATCTCAGTCCATACAGTGGCGCGATGGCTTGGCGCACTGTACGAGCTGATGATCGAGACTCTCTTTTGCATCCGTGGTTCGAAACCCCGGTGATGACGTCTTTTGCCGATCTTTTACAGCAAGTGCCTACACGGGGAGCTGTAAGTATTAGTTAATCCACCTAATATCTCAGTCCATACAGTGGCGCGATGGCTTGGCGCACTGTACGAGCTGATGATCGAGACTCTCTTTTGCATCCGTGGTTCGAACCCCGGTGATGACGTCTTTTGCCGATCTTTTAAAGCAAGTGCCTACACGGGGAGCTGTAAGTATCAGTTAATCCACCTAATATCTCAGTCCATACAGTGGCGCGATGGCTTGGCGCACTGTACGAGCTGATGATCGAGACTCTCTTTTGCATCCGTGGTTCGAACCCCGGTGATGACGTCTTTTGCCGATCTTTTACAGCAAGTGCCTACACGGGGAGCTGTAAGTATTAGTTAATCCACCTAATATCTCAGTCCATACAGTGGCGCGATGGCTTGGCGCACTGTACGAGCTGATGATCGAGACTCTCTTTTGCATCCGTGGTTCGAACCCCGGTGATGACGTCTTTTGCCGATCTTTTACAGCAAGTGCCTACACGGGGAGCTGTAAGTATTAGTTAATCCACCTAATATCTCAGTCCATACAGTGGCGCGATGGCTTGGCGCACTGTACGAGCTGATGATCGAGACTCTCTTTTGCATCCGTGGTTCGAACCCCGGTGATGACGTCTTTTGCCGATCTTTTACAGCAAGTGCCTACACGGGGAGCTGTAAGTATTAGTTAATCCACCTAATATCTCAGTCCATACAGTGGCGCGATGGCTTGGCGCACTGTACGAGCTGATGATCGAGACTCTCTTTTGCATCCGTGGTTCGAACCCCGGTGGTGACGTCTTTTACAGCAAGTGCCTACACGGGGAGCTGTAAGTATTAGTTAATCCACATAATATCTCAGTCCATACAGTGGCGCGATGGCTTGGCGCACTGTACGAGCTGATGATCGAGACTCTCTTTTGCATCCGTGGTTCGAAACCCCGGTGATGACGTCTTTTGCCGATCTTTAACAGCAAGTGCCTACACGGGGAGCTGTAAGTATTAGTTAATCCACCTAATATCTCAGTCCATACAGTGGCGCGATGGCTTGGCGCACTGTACGAGCTGATGATCGAGACTCTCTTTTGCATCCGTGGTTCGAAACCCCGGTGGTGACGTCTTTTGCCGATCTTTTACAGCAAGTGCCTTCACGGGGAGCTGTAAGTATTAGTTAATCCACCTAATATCTCAGTCCATACAGTGGCGCGATGGCTTGGCGCACTGTACGAGCTGATGATCGAGACTCTCTTTTGCATCCGTGGTTCGAACCCCGGTGATGACGTCTTTTGCCGATCTTTTAAAGCAAGTGCCTACACGGGGAGCTGTAAGTATTAGTTAATCCACCTAATATCTCAGTCCATACAGTGGCGCGATGGCTTGGCGCACTGTACGAGCTGATGATCGAGACTATCTTTTGCATCCGTGGTTCGAAACCCCGGTGGTGACGTCTTTTACAGCAAGTGCCTACACGGGTAGCTGTAAGTATTAGTTAATCCACCTAATATCTCAGTCCATACAGTTGCGCGATGGCTTGGCGCACTGTACGAGCTGATGATCGAGACTCTCTTTTGCATCCGTGGTTCGAACCCCGGTGATGACGTCTTTTGCCGATCTTTTACAGCAAGTGCCTACACGGGGAGCTGTAAGTATTAGTTAATCCACCTAATATCTCAGTCCATACAGTGGCGCGATGGCTTGGCGCACTGTACGAGCTGATGATCGAGACTATCTTTTGCATCCGTGGTTCGAACCCCGGTGGTGACGTCTTTTACATCAAGTGCCTACACGGGGAGCTGTAAGTATTAGTTAATCCACCTAATATCTCAGTCCATACAGTGGCGCGATGGCTTGGCGCACTGTACGAGCTGATGATCGAGACTCTCTTTTGCATCCGTGGTTCGAACCCCGGTGATGACGTCTTTTGCCGATCTTTTACAGCAAGTGCCTACACGGGGAGCTGTAAGTATTAGTTAATCCACCTAATATCTCAGTCCATACAGTGGCGCGATGGCTTGGCGCACTGTACGAGCTGATGATCGAGACTATCTTTTGCATCCGTGGTTCGAACCCCGGTGGTGACGTCTTTTACAGCAAGTGCCTACACGGGGAGCTGTAAGTATTAGTTAATCCACCTAATATCTCAGTCCATACAGTGGCGCGATGGCTTGGCGCACTGTACGAGCTGATGATCGAGACTCTCTTTTGCATCCGTGGTTCGAAACCCCGGTGATGACGTCTTTTACAGCAAGTGCCTACACGGGGAGCTGTAAGTATCAGTTAATCCACCTAATATATCAGTCCATACAGTGGCGCGATGGCTTGGCGCACTGTACGAGCTGATGATCGAGACTCTCTTTTGCATCCGTGGTTCGAAACCCCGGTGGTGACGTCTTTTGCCGATCTTTTACAGCAAGTGCCTACACGGGGAGCTGTAAGTATTAGTTAATCCACCTAATATCTCAGTCCATACAGTGGCGCGATGGCTTGGCGCACTGTACGAGCTGATGATCGAGACTCTCTTTTGCATCCGTGGTTCGAACCCCGGTGATGACGTCTTTAGCCGATCTTTTACCGCAAGTGCCTACACGGGGAGCTGTAAGTATTAGTTAATCCACCTAATTTCTCAGTCCATACAGTGGCGCGATGGCTTGGCGCACTGTACGAGCTGATGATCGAGACTCTCTTTTGCATCCGTGGTTCGAATCCCGGTGATGACGTCTTTTGCCGATCTTTTACAGCAAGTGCCTACACGGGGAGCTGTAAGTATTAGTTAATCCAGCTAATATCTCAGTCCATACAGTGGCGCGATGGCTTGGCGCACTGTACGAGCTGATGATCGAGACTCTCTTTTGCATCCATGGTTCGAACCCCGGTGATGACGTCTTTTGCCGATCTTTTACAGCAAGTGCCTACACGGGGAGCTGTAAGTATTAGTTAATCCACCTAATATCTCAGTCCATACAGTGGCGCGATGGCTTGGCGCACTGTACGAGCTGATGATCGAGACTCTCTTTTGCATCCGTGGTTCGAAACCCCGGTGGTGACGTCTTTTGCCGATTTTTAAAGCAAGTGCCTACACGGGGAGCTGTAAGTATTAGTTAATCCACCTAATATCTCAGTCCATACAGTGGCGCGATGGCTTGGCGCACTGTACGAGCTGATGATCGAGACTCTCTTTTGCATCCGTGGTTCGAACCCCGGTGATGACGTCTTTTGCCGATCTTTTACAGCAAATGCCTACACGGGGAGCTGTAAGTATTAGTTAATCCACCTAATATCTCAGTCTATACAGTGTCGCGATGGCTTGGCGCACTGTACGAGCTGATGATCGAGACTCTCTTTTGCATCCGTGGTTCGAACCCCGGTGGTGACGTCTTTTACAGCAAGTGCCTACACGGGGAGCTGTAAGTATTAGTTAATCCACCTAATATCTCAGTCCATACAGTGTCGCGATGGCTTGGCGCACTGTACGAGCTGATGATCGAGACTCTCTTTTGCATCCGTGGTTCGAACCCCGGTGGTGACGTCTTTTACAGCAAGTGCCTACACGGGGAGCTGTAAGTATGAGTTAATCCACCTAATATCTCAGTCCATACAGTGGCGCGATGGCTTGGCGCACTGTACGAGCTGATGATCGAGACTCTCTTTTGCATCCGTGGTTCGAACCCCGGTGATGACGTCTTTTGCCGATCTTTTAAAGCAAGTGCCTACACGGGGAGCTGTAAGTATTAGTTAATCCACCTAATATCTCAGTCCATACAGTGGCGCGATGGCCTGGCGCACTGTACGAGCTGATGATCGAGACTATCTTTTGCATCCGTGGTTCGAACCCCGGTGGTGACGTCTTTTACAGCAAGTGCCTACACGGGGAGCTGTAAGTATTAGTTAATCCACCTAATATCTCAGTCCATACAGTGGCGCGATGGCTTGGCGCACTGTACGAGCTGATGATCGAGACTCTCTTTTGCATCCGTGGTTCGAAACCCCGGTGATGACGTCTTTTGCCGATCTTTTACAGCAAGTGCCTACACGGGGAGCTGTAAGTATTAGTTAATCCACCTAATATCTCAGTCCATACAGTGGCGCGATGGCTTGGCGCACTGTACGAGCTGATGATCGAGACTCTCTTTTGCATCCGTGGTTCGAAAACCGGTGATGACGTCTTTTACAGCAAGTGCCTACACGGGGAGCTGTAAGTATTAGTTAATCCACCTAATATCTCTGTCCATACAGTGGCGCGATGGCTTGGCGCACTGTACGAGCTGATGATCGAGACTCTCTTTTGCATCCGTGGTTCGAAACCCGGGTGATGATGTCTTTTGCCGATCTTTTACAGCAAGTGCCTACACGGGGAGCTGTAAGTATTAGTTAATCCACTTAATATCTCAGTCCATACAGTGGCGCGATGGCTTGGCGCACTGTACGAGCTGATGATCGAGACTCTCTTTTGCATCCGTGGTTCGAACCCCGGTGATGACGTCTTTTGCCGATCTTTTACAGCAAGTGCCTACACGGGGAGCTGTAAGTATCAGTTAATCCACCTAATATCTCAGTCCATACAGTGGCGCGATGGCTTGGCGCACTGTACGAGCTGATGATCGAGACTCTCTTTTGCATCCGTGGTTCGAACCCCGGTGATGACGTCTTTTGCCGATCTTTTACAGCAAGTGCCTACACGGGGAGCTGTAAGTATTAGTTAATCCACCTAATAACTCAGTCCATACAGTGGCGCGATGGCTTGGCGCACTGTACGAGCTGATGATCGAGACTCTCTTTTGCATCCGTGGTTCGAACCCCGGTGATGACGTCTTTTGCCGATCTTTTACAGCAAGTGCCTACACGGGGAGCTGTAAGTATTACTTAATCCACCTAATATCTCAGTCCATACAGTTGCGCGATGGCTTGGCGCACTGTGCGAGCTGATGATCGAGACTCTCTTTTGCATCCGTGGTTCGAACCCCGGTGATGACGTCTTTTGCCGATCTTTTACAGCAAGTGCCTACACGGGGAGCTGTAAGTATTAGTTAATCCACCTAATATCTCAGTCCATACAGTGGCGCGATGGCTTGGCGCACTGTGCGAGCTGATGATCGAGACTCTCTTTTGCATCCGTGGTTCGAACCCCGGTGGTGACGTCTTTTACAGCAAGTGCCTACACGGGGAGCTGTAAGTATTAGTTAATCCACCTAATATCTCAGTCCATACAGTGGCGCGATGGCTTGGCGCACTGTACGAGCTGATGATCGAGACTCTCTTTTGCATCCGTGGTTCGAAACCCCGGTGATGACGTCTTTTGCCGATCTTTTACAGCAAGTGCCTACACGGGGAGCTGTAAGTATTAGTTAATCCACCTAATATCTCAGTCCATACAGTGGCGCGATGGCTTGGCGCACTGTACGAGCTGATGATCGAGACTCTCTTTTGCATCCGTGGTTCGAACCCCGGTGGTGACGTCTTTTACAGCAAGTGCCTACACGGGGAGCTGTAAGTATTAGTTAATCCACCTAATATCTCAGTCCATACAGTGGCGCGATGGCTTGGCGCACTGTACGAGCTGATGATCGAGACTCTCTTTTGCATCCGTGGTTCGAAACCCCGGTGATGACGTCTTTTGCCGATCTTTTACAGCAAGTGCCTACACGGGGAGCTGTAAGTATTAGTTAATCCAGCTAATATCTCAGTCCATACAGTGGCGCGATGGCTTGGCGCACTGTACGAGCTGATGATCGAGACTCTCTTTTGCATCCGTGGTTCGAGCCCCGGTGGTGACGTCTTTTGCCGATCTTTTACAGCAAGTGCCTACACGGGGAGCTGTAAGTATTAGTTAATCCACCTAATATCTCAGTCCATACAGTGGCGCGATGGCTTGGCGCACTGTACGAGCTGATGATCGAGACTCTCTTTTGCATCCGTGGTTCGAAACCCCGGTGATGACGTCTTTTGCCGATCTTTTACAGCAAGTGCCTACACGGGGAGCTGTAAGTATTAGTTAATCCAGCTAATATCTCAGTCCATACAGTGGCGCGATGGCTTGGCGCACTGTACGAGCTGATGATCGAGACTCTCTTTTGCATCCGTGGTTCGAGCCCCGGTGGTGACGTCTTTTGCCGATCTTTTACAGCAAGTGCCTACACGGGGAGCTGTAAGTATTAGTTAATCCACCTAATATCTCAGTCCATACAGTGGCGCGATGGCTTGGCGCACTGTACGAGCTGATGATCGAGACTCTCTTTTGCATCCGTGGTTCGAACCTCGGTGATGACGTCTTTTGCCGATCTTTTAAAGCAAGTGCCTACACGGGGAGCTGTAAGTATTAGTTAATCCACCTAATATCTCAGTCCATACAGTGGCGCGATGGCTTGGCGCACTGTACGAGCTGATGATCGAGACTCTCTTTTGCATCCGTGGTTCGAGCCCCGGTGGTGACGTCTTTTGCCGATCTTTTACAGCAAGTGCCTACACGGGGAGCTGTAAGTATTAGTTAATCCACCTAATATCTCAGTCCATACAGTGGCGCGATGGCTTGGCGCACTGTACGAGCTGATGATCGAGACTCTCTTTTGCATCCGTGGTTCGAACCTCGGTGATGACGTCTTTTGCCGATCTTTTAAAGCAAGTGCCTACACGGGGAGCTGTAAGTATTAGTTAATCCACCTAATATCTCAGTCCATACAGTGGCGCGATGGCTTGGCGCACTGTACGAGCTGATGATCGAGACTATCTTTTGCATCCGTGGTTCGAACCCCGGTGGTGACGTCTTTTACAGCAAGTGCCTACACGGGGAGCTGTAAGTATTAGTTAATCCACCTAATATCTCAGTCCATACAGTGGCGCGATGGCTTGGCGCACTGTACGAGCTGATGATCGAGACTCTCTTTTGCATCCGTGGTTCGAAACCCCGGTGATGACGTCTTTTGCCGATCTTTTACAGCAAGTGCCTACACGGGGAGCTGTAAGTATTAGTTAATCCACCTAATATCTCAGTCCATACAGTGGCGCGATGGCTTGGCGCACTGTACGAGCTGATGATCGAGACTCTCTTTTGCATCCGTGGTTCGAAAACCGGTGATGACGTCTTTTACAGCAAGTGCCTACACGGGGAGCTGTAAGTATCAGTTAATCCACCTAATATATCAGTCCATACAGTGGCGCGATGGCTTGGCGCACTGTACGAGCTGATGATCGTGACTCTCTTTTGCATCCGTGGTTCGAAACCCCGTTGGTGACGTCTTTTGCCGATCTTTTACAGCAAGTGCCTACACGGGGAGCTGTAAGTATTAGTTAATCCACCTAATATCTCAGTCCATACAGTGGCGCGATGGCTTGGCGCACTGTACGAGCTGATGATCGAGACTCTCTTTTGCATCCGTGGTTCGAACCCCGGTGATGACGTCTTTTGCCGATCTTTTACAGCAAGTGCCTACACGGGGAGCTGTAAGTATTAGTTAATCCACCTAATATCTCAGTCCATACAGTGGCGCGATGGCTTGGCGCACTGTACGAGCTGATGATCGAGACTCTCTTTTGCATCCGTGGTTCGAACCCCGGTGATGACGTCTTTTGCCGATCTTTTACAGCAAGTGCCTACACGGGGAGCTGTAAGTATTAGTTAATCCACCTAATATCTCATTCCATACAGTGGCGCGATGGCTTGGCGCACTGTGCGAGCTGATGATCGAGACTCTCTTTTGCATCCGTGGTTCGAACCCCGGTGGTGACGTCTTTTACAGCAAGTGCCTACACGGGGAGCTGTAAGTATTAGTTAATCCACCTAATATCTCAGTCCATACAGTGGCGCGATGGCTTGGCGCACTGTACGAGCTGATGATCGAGACTCTCTTTTGCATCCGTGGTTCGAAACCCCATGGTGACGTCTTTTGCCGATCTTTTACAGCAAGTGCCTACACGGGGAGCTGTAAGTATTAGTTAATCCACCTAATATATCAGTCCATACAGTGGCGCGATGGCTTGGCGCACTGTACGAGCTGATGATCGAGACTCTCTTTTGCATCCGTGGTTCGAAACCCCGGTGGTGACGTCTTTTGCCGATCTTTTACAGCAAGTGCCTACACGGGGAGCTGTAAGTATTAGTTAATCCACCTAATATCTCAGTCCATACAGTGGCGCGATGGCTTGGCGCACTGTACGAGCTGATGATCGAGACTCTCTTTTGCATCCGTGGTTCGAACCCCGGTGATGACGTCTTTAGCCGATCTTTTACCGCAAGTGCCTACACGGGGAGCTGTAAGTATTAGTTAATCCACCTAATATCTCAGTCCATACAGTGGCGCGATGGCTTGGCGCACTGTACGAGCTGATGATCGAGACTCTCTTTTGCATCCGTGGTTCGAACCCCGGTGATGACGTCTTTTGCCGATCTTTTACAGCAAGTGCCTACACGGGGAGCTGTAAGTATTAGTTAATCCACCTAATATCTCAGTCCATACAGTGGCGCGATGGCTTGGCGCACTGTGCGAGCTGATGATCGAGACTCTCTTTTGCATCCGTGGTTCGAAACCCCGGTGATGACGTCTTTTGCCGATCTTTTACAGCAAGTGCCTACACGGGGAGCTGTAAGTATTAGTTAATCCACCTAATATCTCAGTCCATACAGTGGCGCGATGGCTTTGCGCACTGTACGAGCTGATGATCGAGACTCTCTTTTGCATCCGTGGTTCGAACCCCGATGGTGACGTCTTTTACAGCAAGTGCCTACACGGGGAGCTGTAAGTATTAGTTAATCCACCTAATATCTCAGTCCATACAGTGGCGCGATGGCTTGGCGCACTGTACGAGCTGATGATCGAGACTCTCTTTTGCATCCGTGGTTCGAAACCCCGGTGATGACGTCTTTTGCCGATCTTTTACAGCAAGTGCCTACACGGGGAGCTGTAAGTATTAGTTAATCCACCTAATATCTCAGTCCATACAGTGGCGCGATGGCTTGGCGCACTGTACGAGCTGATGATCGAGACTCTCTTTTGCATCCGTGGTTCGAACCCCGGTGATGACGTCTTTTGCCGATCTTTTACAGCAAGTGCCTACACGGGGAGCTGTAAGTATTAGTTAATCCACCTAATATCTCAGTCCATACAGTGGCGCGATGGCTTGGCGCACTGTACGAGCTGATGATCGAGACTCTCTTTTGCATCCGTGGTTCGAAACCCCGGTGATGACGTCTTTTGCCGATCTTTTACAGCAAGTGCCTACACGGGGAGCTGTAAGTATTAGTTAATCCACCTAATATCTCAGTCCATACAGTGGCGCGATGGCTTGGCGCACTGTACGAGCTGATGATCGAGACTCTCTTTTGCATCCGTGGTTCGGAACCCCGGTGGTGACGTCTTTTACAGCAAGTGCCTACACGGGGAGCTGTAAGTATTAGTTAATCCACCTAATATCTCAGTCCATACAGTACCGCGATGGCTTGGCGCACTGTACGAGCTGATGATCGAGACTCTCTTTTGCATCCGTGGTTCGAAACCCCGGTGATGACGTCTTTTGCCGATCTTTTACAGCAAGTGCCTACACGGGGAGCTGCAAGTATTAGTTAATCCACCTAATATCTCAGTCCATACAGTGGCGCGATGGCTTGGCGCACTGTACGAGCTGATGATCGAGACTCTCTTTTGCATCCGTGGTTCGAAAACCGGTGATGACGTCTTTTACAGCAAGTGCCTACACGGGGAGCTGTAAGTATTAGTTAATCCACCTAATATCTCAGTCCATACAGTGGCGCGATGGCTTGGCGCACTGTACGAGCTGATGATCGAGACTCTCTTTTGCATCCGTGGTTCGAAACCCCGGTGATGACGTCTTTTGCCGATCTTTTAAAGCAAGTGCCTACACGGGGAGCTGTAAGTATTAGTTAATCCACCTAATATCTCAGTCCATACAGTGGCGCGATGGCTTGGCGCACTGTACGAGCTGATGATCGAGACTCTCTTTTGCATCCGTGGTTCCGAACCCCGGTGATGACGTCTTTTGCCGATCTTTTACAGCAAGTGCCTACACGGGGAGCTGTAAGTATTAGTTAATCCACCTAATAACTCAGTCCATACAGTGGCGCGATGGCTTGGCGCACTGTACGAGCTGATGATCGAGACTCTCTTTTGCATCCGTGGTTCGAACCCCGGTGATGACGTCTTTTGCCGATCTTTTACAGCAAGTGCCTACACGGGGAGCTGTAAGTATTAGTTAATCCACCTAATATCTCAGTCCATACAGTTGCGCGATGGCTTGGCGCACTGTACGAGCTGATGATCGAGACTCTCTTTTGCATCCGTGGTTCGAACCCCGGTGATGACGTCTTTTGCCGATCTTTTACAGCAAGTGCCTACACGGGGAGCTGTAAGTATTAGTTAATCCACCTAATATCTCAGTCCATACAGTGGCGCGATGGCTTGGCGCACTGTGCGAGCTGATGATCGAGACTCTCTTTTGCATCCGTGGTTCGAACCCCGGTGGTGACGTCTTTTACAGCAAGTGCCTACACGGGGAGCTGTAAGTATTAGTTAATCCACCTAATATCTCAGTCCATACAGTGGCGCGATGGCTTTGCGCACTGTACGAGCTGATGATCGAGACTCTCTTTTGCATCCGTGGTTCGAAACCCCGGTGATGACGTCTTTTGCCGATCTTTTACAGCAAGTGCCTACACGGGGAGCTGTAAGTATTAGTTAATCCACCTAATATCTCAGTCCATACAGTTGCGCGATGGCTTGGCGCACTGTACGAGCTGATGATCGAGACTCTCTTTTGCATCCGTGGTTCGAACCCCAGTGGTGACGTCTTTTGCCGATCTTTTACAGCAAGTGCCTACACGGGGAGCTGTAAGTATTAATTAATCCACCTAATATCTCAGTCCATACAGTGGCGCGATGGCTTGGCACACTGTACGAGCTGATGATCGAGACTCTCTTTTGCATCCGTGGTTCGAACCCCGGTGATGACGTCTTTTGCCGATCTTTTACAGCAAGTGCCTACACGGGGAGCTGTAAGTATTAGTTAATCCACCTAATATCTCAGTCCATACAGTGGCGCGATGGCTTGGCGCACTGTACGAGCTGATGATCGAGACTCTCTTTTGCATCCGTGGTTCGAACCCCGGTGATGACGTCTTTTGCCGATCTTTTACAGCAAGTGCCTACACGGGGAGCTGTAAGTATTAGTTAATCCACCTAATATCTCAGTCCATACAGTGGCGCGATGGCTTGGCGCACTGTACGAGCTGATGATCGAGACTCTCTTTTGCATCCGTGGTTCGAAACCCCGGTGATGACGTCTTTTGCCGATCTTTTACAGCAAGTGCCTACACGGGGAGCTGTAAGTATTAGTTAATCCACCTAATATCTCAGTCCATACAGTGGCGCGATGGCTTGGCGCACTGTACGAGCTGATGATCGAGACTCTCTTTTGCATCCGTGGTTCGAACCCCGGTGATGACGTCTTTTGCCGATCTTTTAAAGCAAGTGCCTACACGGGGAGCTGTAAGTATTAGTTAATCCACCTAATATCTCAGTCCATACAGTGGCGCGATGGCTTGGCGCACTGTACGAGCTGATGATCGAGACTCTCTTTTGCATCCGTGGTTCGGAACCCCGGTGGTGACGTCTTTTACAGCAAGTGCCTACACGGGGAGCTGTAAGTATTAGTTAATCCACCTAATATCTCAGTCCATACAGTGGCGCGATGGCTTGGCGCACTGTACGAGCTGATGATCGAGACTCTCTTTTGCATCCGTGGTTCGAAACCCCGGTGATGACGTCTTTTGCCGATCTTTTACAGCAAGTGCCTACACGGGGAGCTGCAAGTATTAGTTAATCCACCTAATATCTCAGTCCATACAGTGGCGCGATGGCTTGGCGCACTGTACGAGCTGATGATCGAGACTCTCTTTTGCATCCGTGGTTCGAAAACCGGTGATGACGTCTTTTACAGCAAGTGCCTACACGGGGAGCTGTAAGTATTAGTTAATCCACCTAATATCTCAGTCCATACAGTGGCGCGATGGCTTGGCGCACTGTACGAGCTGATGATCGAGACTCTCTTTTGCATCCGTGGTTCGAAACCCCGGTGATGACGTCTTTTGCCGATCTTTTAAAGCAAGTGCCTACACGGGGAGCTGTAAGTATTAGTTAATCCACCTAATATCTCAGTCCATACAGTGGCGCGATGGCTTGGCGCACTGTACGAGCTGATGATCGAGACTCTCTTTTGCATCCGTGGTTCGAACCCCGGTGATGACGTCTTTTGCCGATCTTTTACAGCAAGTGCCTACACGGGGAGCTGTAAGTATTAGTTAATCCACCTAATAACTCAGTCCATACAGTGGCGCGATGGCTTGGCGCACTGTACGAGCTGATGATCGAGACTCTCTTTTGCATCCGTGGTTCGAACCCCGGTGATGACGTCTTTTGCCGATCTTTTACAGCAAGTGCCTACACGGGGAGCTGTAAGTATTAGTTAATCCACCTAATATCTCAGTCCATACAGTTGCGCGATGGCTTGGCGCACTGTACGAGCTGATGATCGAGACTCTCTTTTGCATCCGTGGTTCGAACCCCGGTGATGACGTCTTTTGCCGATCTTTTACAGCAAGTGCCTACACGGGGAGCTGTAAGTATTAGTTAATCCACCTAATATCTCAGTCCATACAGTGGCGCGATGGCTTGGCGCACTGTGCGAGCTGATGATCGAGACTCTCTTTTGCATCCGTGGTTCGAACCCCGGTGGTGACGTCTTTTACAGCAAGTGCCTACACGGGGAGCTGTAAGTATTAGTTAATCCACCTAATATCTCAGTCCATACAGTGGCGCGATGGCTTTGCGCACTGTACGAGCTGATGATCGAGACTCTCTTTTGCATCCGTGGTTCGAAACCCCGGTGATGACGTCTTTTGCCGATCTTTTACAGCAAGTGCCTACACGGGGAGCTGTAAGTATTAGTTAATCCACCTAATATCTCAGTCCATACAGTGGCGCGATGGCTTGGCGCACTGTACGAGCTGATGATCGAGACTCTCTTTTGCATCCGTGGTTCGAACCCCAGTGGTGACGTCTTTTGCCGATCTTTTACAGCAAGTGCCTACACGGGGAGCTGTAAGTATTAATTAATCCACCTAATATCTCAGTCCATACAGTGGCGCGATGGCTTGGCACACTGTACGAGCTGATGATCGAGACTCTCTTTTGCATCCGTGGTTCGAACCCCGGTGATGACGTCTTTTGCCGATCTTTTAAAGCAAGTGCCTACACGGGGAGCTGTAAGTATTAGTTAATCCACCTAATATCTCAGTCCATACAGTGTCGCGATGGCTTGGCGCACTGTACGAGCTGATGATCGAGACTATCTTTTGCATCCGTGGTTCGAACCCCGGTGGTGACGTCTTTTACAGCAAGTGCCTACACGGGGAGCTGTAAGTATTAGTTAATCCACCTAATATCTCAGTCCATACAGTGGCGCGATGGCTTGGCGCACTGTACGAGCTGATGATCGAGACTCTCTTTTGCATCCGTGGTTCGAACCCCGGTGATGACGTCTTTTGCCGATCTTTTACAGCAAGTGCCTACACGGGGAGCTGTAAGTATTAGTTAATCCACCTAATATCTCAGTCCATACAGTGGCGCGATGGCTTGGCGCACTGTGCGAGCTGATGATCGAGACTCTCTTTTGCATCCGTGGTTCGAACCCCGGTGGTGACGTCTTTTACAGCAAGTGCCTACACGGGGAGCTGTAAGTATTAGTTAATCCACCTAATATCTCAGTCCATACAGTGGCGCGATGGCTTGGCGCACTGTACGAGCTGATGATCGAGACTCTCTTTTGCATCCGTGGTTCGAAACCCCGGTGATGACGTCTTTTGCCGATCTTTTACAGCAAGTGCCTACACGGGGAGCTGTAAGTATTAGTTAATCCACTTAATATCTCAGTCCATACAGTGGCGCGATGGCTTGGCGCACTGTACGAGCTGATGATCGAGACTCTCTTTTGCATCCGTGGTTCGAAACCCCGGTGGTGACGTCTTTTGCCGATCTTTTACAGCAAGTGCCTACACGGGGAGCTGTAAGTATTAGTTAATCCACCTAATATCTCATTCCATACAGTGGCGCGATGGCTTGGCGCACTGTACGAGCTGATGATCGAGACTCTCTTTTGCATCCGTGGTTCGAACCCCGGTGATGACGTCTTTTGCCGATCTTTTACAGCAAGTGCCTGCACGGGGAGCTGTAAGTATTAGTTAATCCACCTAATATCTCAGTCCATACAGTGGCGCGATGGCTTGGCGCACTGTACGAGCTGATGATCGAGACTCTCTTTTGCATCCGTGGTTCGGAAACCGGTGATGACGTCTTTTACAGCAAGTGCCTACACGGGGAGCTGTAAGTATTAGTTAATCCACCTAATATCTCAGTCCATACAGTGGCGCGATGGCTTGGCGCACTGTACGAGCTGATGATCGAGACTCTCTTTTGCATCCGTGGTTCGAAACCCCGGTGATGACGTCTTTTGCCGATCTTTTAAAGCAAGTGCCTACACGGGGAGCTGTAAGTATTAGTTAATCCACCTAATATCTCAGTCCATACAGTTGCGCGATGGCTTGGCGCACTGTACGAGCTGATGATCGAGACTCTCTTTTGCATCCGTGGTTCGAAACCCCGGTGATGACGTCTTTTGCCGATCTTTTAAAGCAAGTGCCTACACGGGGAGCTGTAAGTATTAGTTAATCCACCTAATATCTCAGTCCATACAGTGGCGCGATGGCTTGGCGCACTGTACGAGCTGATGATCGAGACTCTCTTTTGCATCCGTGGTTCGAACCCCGGTGATGACGTCTTTTGCCGATCTTTTACAGCAAGTGCCTACACGGGGAGCTGTAAGTAATAGTTAATCCACCTAATATCTCAGTCCATACAGTGGCGCGATGGCTTGGCGCACTGTGCGAGCTGATGATCGAGACTCTCTTTTGCATCCGTGGTTCGAACCCCGGTGATGACGTCTTTTACAGCAAGTGCCTACACGGGGAGCTGTAAGTATTAGTTAATCCACCTAATATCTCAGTCCATACAGTGGCGCGATGGCTTGGCGCACTGTACGAGCTGATGATCGAGACTCTCTTTTGCATCCGTGGTTCGAAACCCCGGTGATGACGTCTTTTGCCGATCTTTTACAGCAAGTGCCTACACGGGGAGCTGTAAGTATTAGTTAATCCAGCTAATATCTCAGTCCATACAGTGGCGCGATGGCTTGGCGCACTGTACGAGCTGATGATCGAGACTCTCTTTTGCATCCGTGGTTCGAACCCCGGTGGTGACGTCTTTTGCCGATCTTTTACAGCAAGTGCCTACACGGGGAGCTGTAAGTATTAGTTAATCCACCTAATATCTCAGTCCATACAGTGGCGCGATGGCTTGGCGCACTGTACGAGCTGATGATCGAGACTCTCTTTTGCATCCGTGGTTCGAACCCCGGTGATGACGTCTTTTGCCGATCTTTTAAAGCAAGTGCCTACACGGGGAGCTGTAAGTATTAGTTAATCCACCTAATATCTCAGTCCATACAGTGTCGCGATGGCTTGGCGCACTGTACGAGCTGATGATCGAGACTATCTTTTGCATCCGTGGTTCGAACCCCGGTGGTGACGTCTTTTACAGCAAGTGCCTACACGGGGAGCTGTAAGTATTAGTGAATCCACCTAATATCTCAGTCCATACAGTGGCGCGATGGCTTGGCGCACTGTACGAGCTGATGATCGAGACTCTCTTTTGCATCCGTGGTTCGAAACCCCGGTGATGACGTCTTTTGCCGATCTTTTACAGCAAGTGCCTACACGGGGAGCTGTAAGTATTAGTTAATCCAGCTAATATCTCAGTCCATACAGTGGCGCGATGGCTTGGCGCACTGTACGAGCTGATGATCGAGACTCTCTTTTGCATCCGTGGTTCGAACCCCGGTGGTGACGTCTTTTACAGCAAGTGCCTACACGGGGAGCTGTAAGTATTAGTTAATCCACCTAATATCTCAGTCCATACAGTGGCGCGATGGCTTGGCGCACTGTACGAGCTGATGGTCGAGACTCTCTTTTGCATCCGTGGTTCGAAACCCCGGTGATGACGTCTTTTGCCGATCTTTTAAAGCAAGTGCCTACACGGGGAGCTGTAAGTATTAGTTAATCCAGCTAATATCTCAGTCCATACAGTGGCGCGATGGCTTGGCGCACTGTACGAGCTGATGATCGAGACTCTCTTTTGCATCCGTGGTTCGAACCCCGGTGGTGACGTCTTTTGCCGATCTTTTACAGCAAGTGCCTACACGGGGAGCTGTAAGTATTAGTTAATCCAGCTAATATCTCAGTCCATACAGTGGCGCGATGGCTTGGCACACTGTACGAGCTGATGATCGAGACTCTCTTTTGCATCCGTGGTTCGAACCCCGGTGATGACGTCTTTTGCCGATCTTTTAAAGCAAGTGCCTACACGGGGAGCTGTAAGTATTAGTTAATCCACCTAATATCTCAGTCCATACAGTGTCGCGATGGCTTGGCGCACTGTACGAGCTGATGATCGAGACTATCTTTTGCATCCGTGGTTCGAACCCCGGTGGTGACGTCTTTTACAGCAAGTGCCTACACGGGGAGCTGTAAGTATTAGTGAATCCACCTAATATCTCAGTCCATACAGTGGCGCGATGGCTTGGCGCACTGTACGAGCTGATGATCGAGACTCTCTTTTGCATCCGTGGTTCGAAACCCCGGTGATGACGTCTTTTGCCGATCTTTTACAGCAAGTGCCTACACGGGGAGCTGTAAGTATTAGTTAATCCACCTAATATCTCAGTCCATACAGTGGCGCGATGGCTTGGCGCACTGTACGAGCTGATGATCGAGACTCTCTTTTGCATCCGTGGTTCGAAAACCGGTGATGACGTCTTTTACAGCAAGTGCCTACACGGGGAGCTGTAAGTATTAGTTAATCCACCTAATATATCAGTCCATACAGTGGCGCGATGGCTTGGCGCACTGTACGAGCTGATGATCGAGACTCTCTTTTGCATCCGTGGTTCGAAACCCCGGTGATGACGTCTTTTGCCGATCTTTTACAGCAAGTGCCTACACGGGGAGCTGTAAGTATTAGTTAATCCACCTAATATCTCAGTCCATACAGTGGCGCGATGGCTTGGCGCACTGTACGAGCTGATGATCGAGACTCTCTTTTGCATCCGTGGTTCGAAAACCGGTGATGACGTCTTTTACAGCAAGTGCCTACACGGGGAGCTGTAAGTATTAGTTAATCCACCTAATATATCAGTCCATACAGTGGCGCGATGGCTTGGCGCACTGTACGAGCTGATGATCGAGACTCTCTTTTGCATCCGTGGTTCGAAACCCCGGTGGTGACGTCTTTTGCCGATCTTTTACAGCAAGTGCCTACACGGGGAGCTGTAAGTATTAGTTAATCCACCTAATATCTCAGTCCATACAGTGGCGCGATGGCTTGGCGCACTGTACGAGCTGATGATCGAGACTCTCTTTTGCATCCGTGGTTCGAACCCCGGTGATGACGTCTTTAGCCGATCTTTTACCGCAAGTGCATACACGGGGAGCTGTAAGTATTAGTTAATCCACCTAATTTCTCAGTCCATACAGTGGCGCGATGGCTTGGCGCACTGTACGAGCTGATGATCGAGACTCTCTTTTGCATCCGTGGTTCGAACCCCGGTGATGACGTCTTTTGCCGATCTTTTACAGCAAGTGCCTACACGGGGAGCTGTAAGTATTAGTTAATCCACCTAATATCTCAGTCCATACAGTGGCGCGATGGCTTGGCGCACTGTACGAGCTGATGATCGAGACTCTCTTTTGCATCCGTAGTTCGAACCCCGGTGATGACGTCTTTAGCCGATCTTTTACAGCAAGTGCCTACACGGGGAGCTGTAAGTATTAGTTAATCCACCTAATATCTCAGTCCATACAGTGGCGCGACGGCTTGGCGCACTGTACGAGCTGATGATCGAGACTCTCTTTTGCATCCGTGGTTCGAACCCCGGTGATGACGTCTTTAGCCGATCTTTTACAGCAAGTGCCTACACGGGGAGCTGTAAGTATTAGTTAATCCACCTAATTTCTCAGTCCATACAGTGGCGCGATGGCTTGGCGCACTGTTCGAGCTGATGATCGAGACTCTCTTTTGCATCCGTGGTTCGAACCCCGGTGATGACGTCTTTTGCCGATCTTTTACAGCAAGTGCCTACACGGGGAGCTGTAAGTATTAGTTAATCCACCTAATATCTCAGTCCATACAGTGGCGCGATGGCTTGGCGCACTGTACGAGCTGATGATCGAGACTCTCTTTTGCATCCGTGGTTCGAACCCCGGTGATGACGTCTTTAGCCGATCTTTTACAGCAAGTGCCTACACGGGGAGCTGTAAGTATTAGTTAATCCACCTATTATCTCAGTCCATACAGTGGCGCGACGGCTTGGCGCACTGTACGAGCTGATGATCGAGACTCTCTTTTGCATCCGTGGTTCGAACCCCGGTGATGACGTCTTTAGCCGATCTTTTACAGCAAGTGCCTACACGGGGAGCTGTAAGTATTAGTTAATCCACCTAATATCTCAGTCCATACAGTGGCGCGACGGCTTGGCGCACTGTACGAGCTGATGATCGAGACTCTCTTTTGCATCCGTGGTTCGAAACCCCGGTGGTGACGTCTTTTGCCGATCTTTTACAGCAAGTGCCTACACGGGGAGCTGTAAGTATTAGTTAATCCACCTAATATCTCAGTCCATACAGTGGCGCGATGGCTTGGCGCACTGTACGAGCTGATGATCGAGACTCTCTTTTGCATCCGTGGTTCGAACCCCGGTGATGACGTCTTTTGCCGATCTTTTACAGCAAGTGCCTACACGGGGAGCTGTAAGTATTAGTTAATCCACCTAATATCTCAGTCCATACAGTGTCGCGATGGCTTGGCGCACTGTACGAGCTGATGATCGAGACTCTCTTTTTTATCCGTGGTTCGAACCCCGGTGGTGACGTCTTTTACAGCAAGTGCCTACACGGGGAGCTGTAAGTATTAGTTAATCCACCTAATATCTCAGTCCATACAGTGTCGCGATGGCTTGGCGCACTGTACGAGCTGATGATCGAGACTCTCTTTTGCATCCGTGGTTCGAACCCCGGTGATGACGTCTTTTGCCGATCTTTTAAAGCAAGTGATTACACGGGGAGCTGTAAGTATTAGTTAATCCACCTAATATCTCAGTCCATACAGTGGCGCGATGGCTTGGCGCACTGTACGAGCTGATGATCGAGACTATCTTTTGCATCCGTGGTTCGAACCCCGGTGGTGACGTCTTTTACAGCAAGTGCCTACACGGGGAGATGTAAGTATTAGTTAATCCACCTAATATCTCAGTCCATACAGTGGCGCGATGGCTTGGCGCACTGTACGAGCTGATGATCGAGACTCTCTTTTGCATCCGTGGTTCGAAACCCCGGTGATGACGTCTTTTGCCGATCTTTTACAGCAAGTGCCTACACGGGGAGCTGTAAGTATTAGTTAATCCACCTAATATCTCAGTCCATACAGTGGCGCGATGGCTTGGCGCACTGTACGAGCTGATGATCGAGACTCTCTTTTGCATCCGTGGTTCGAAAACCGGTGATGACGTCTTTTACAGCAAGTGCCTACACGGGGAGCTGTAAGTATTAGTTAATCCACCTAATATCTCAGTCCATACAGTGGCGCGATGGCTTGGCGCACTGTACGAGCTGATGATCGAGACTCTCTTTTGCTTCCGTGGTTCGAAACCCGGGTGATGACGTCTTTTGCCGATCTTTTACAGCAAGTGCCTACACGGGGAGCTGTAAGTATTAGTTAATCCACCTAATATCTCAGTCCATACAGTGGCGCGATGGCTTGGCGCACTGTACGAGCTGATGATCGAGACTCTCTTTTGCATCCGTGGTTCGAACCCCGGTGATGACGTCTTTTGCCGATCTTTTAAAGCAAGTGCCTACACGGGGAGCTGTAAGTATCAGTTAATCCACCTAATATCTCAGTCCATACAGTGGCGCGATGGCTTGGCGCACTGTACGAGCTGATGATCGAGACTCTCTTTTGCATCCGTGGTTCGAACCCCGGTGATGACGTCTTTTGCCGATCTTTTACAGCAAGTGCCTACACGGGGAGCTGTAAGTATTAGTTAATCCACCTAATATCTCAGTCCATACAGTGGCGCGATGGCTTGGCGCACTGTACGAGCTGATGATCGAGACTATCTTTTGCATCCGTGGTTCGAACCCCGGTGGTGACGTCTTTTACAGCAAGTGCCTACACGGGGAGATGTAAGTATTAGTTAATCCACCTAATATCTCAGTCCATACAGTGGCGCGATGGCTTGGCGCACTGTACGAGCTGATGATCGAGACTCTCTTTTGCATCCGTGGTTCGAAACCCCGGTGATGACGTCTTTTGCCGATCTTTTACAGCAAGTGCCTACACGGGGAGCTGTAAGTATTAGTTAATCCACCTAATATCTCAGTCCATACAGTGGCGCGATGGCTTGGCGCACTGTACGAGCTGATGATCGAGACTCTCTTTTGCATCCGTGGTTCGAAAACCGGTGATGACGTCTTTTACAGCAAGTGCCTACACGGGGAGCTGTAAGTATTAGTTAATCCACCTAATATCTCAGTCCATACAGTGGCGCGATGGCTTGGCGCACTGTACGAGCTGATGATCGAGACTCTCTTTTGCTTCCGTGGTTCGAAACCCGGGTGATGACGTCTTTTGCCGATCTTTTACAGCAAGTGCCTACACGGGGAGCTGTAAGTATTAGTTAATCCACCTAATATCTCAGTCCATACAGTGGCGCGATGGCTTGGCGCACTGTACGAGCTGATGATCGAGACTCTCTTTTGCATCCGTGGTTCGAACCCCGGTGATGACGTCTTTTGCCGATCTTTTAAAGCAAGTGCCTACACGGGGAGCTGTAAGTATCAGTTAATCCACCTAATATCTCAGTCCATACAGTGGCGCGATGGCTTGGCGCACTGTACGAGCTGATGATCGAGACTCTCTTTTGCATCCGTGGTTCGAACCCCGGTGATGACGTCTTTTGCCGATCTTTTACAGCAAGTGCCTACACGGGGAGCTGTAAGTATTAGTTAATCCAGCTAATATCTCAGTCCATACAGTGGCGCGATGGCTTGGCGCACTGTGCGAGCTGATGATCGAGACTCTCTTTTGCATCCGTGGTTCGAACCCCGGTGGTGACGTCTTTTACAGCAAGTGCCTACACGGGGAGCTGTAAGTATTAGTTAATCCAACTAATATCTCAGTCCATACAGTGGCGCGATGGCTTGGCGCACTGTACGAGCTGATGATCGAGACTCTCTTTTGCATCCGTGGTTCGAAACCCCGGTGATGACGTCTTTTGCCGATCTTTTACAGCAAGTGCCTACACGGGGAGCTGTAAGTATTAGTTAATCCACCTAATATCTCAGTCCATACAGTGGCGCGATGGCTTGGCGCACTGTACGAGCTGATGATCGAGACTCTCTTTTGCATCTGTGGTTCGAACCCCGGTGGTGACGTCTTTTACAGCAAGTGCCTACACGGGGAGCTGTAAGTATTAGTTAATCCACCTAATATCTCAGTCCATACAGTGGCGCGATGGCTTGGCGCACTGTACGAGCTGATGATTGAGACTCTCTTTTGCATCCGTGGTTCGAAACCCAGGTGATGACGTCTTTTGCCGATCTTTTACAGCAAGTGCCTACACGGGGAGCTGTAAGTATTAGTTAATCCAGCTAATATCTCAGTCCATACAGTGGCGCGATGGCTTGGCGCACTGTACGAGCTGATGATCGAGACTCTCTTTTGCATCCGTGGTTCGAGCCCCGGTGGTGACGTCTTTAG